>NC_090726.1:139285730-139290730 GCF_036898095.1 Palaemon carinicauda | reverse complement strand
TGTTGTGTGGTGTGATGCTTTCCTTATTCCTTCGACATTAGCAGCTACCAGGGCTTACCTCTTCCTAATTCAAATCCCAAGTACCGGACTGTTGCCTTTCCACATTTGCTCTTCTCCAGGTTAATCTTCAGGTATGCTCCTCTCAGCTTTTGAAATATCTTCTTCAGGATTCGGAGGTGTTCTTCCCAGGTCAATGAATATACCACAATATCATCGAGATGCATGTCTACTCCTTCTATCGATTCTAGAAGGTTATCCATCACTCGTTGAAAAGTAGTGGGGGGGTTCATGAGACCAAATGGCATGACGGTGTATTGAAGTAACCCAAACGGGGTTATAAATGCTGATAACAATTTTACATTGTCCAAAGGAATTTGATAATAGCCTTTTAACTTGACGATCTTGGAGACGAACCTCGCTTGTCCGATATTGTTGAGTAGTTAGTCGATGAGCGATAATGGATAATTATCAGCCACACTGATCGAATTCAACTTGTGGTAGTCCGTATACATCCTGAAAGATCTGTCCGGTTTTTTCACAAGCAAGCATGGAGAACTGTAAGGGCTAGAACTTTGATCGGCTAATCCGTTTTGTAACAAATAGTCCACTTCTTTTCTCATGAATTCTTGGTGATGTGGCAACAGTCGATAACCGTGTTGTTTAAATGGTTTTTCCATTGTTTTGAGATGTATCTCATGCTTCGTTAGGTTGGTCCATTTCGAGATGTCCGAGACAATTTCAGGGAAACTTCTAAGTAATTGGCCTGATTCCTCTTATTTCTCTTGGCTCAAATGAGTTAATTTCTCTTCCAAGTTCCAAATTATAGATGAATTATTCACTTTGCTTACCGCCCCTACCTCATATCCGTCGGCGTCTTCCGTGGATGGTATGGTTTGCGCCATACACACCTGTGAAGCTTCGGTCTCGTTTTCGCTTAAGTAGTGTTTCAGTAGGTTAATGTGTACTTTCCTATGACTTTTCCTTCTTCCTGGGGTTTTGATAACGTAGGTCAGGTAACTGAGCTTTTGCAAAATCTTGAATATTCCTTGGAACTTGTTGGTTAGTGGGAATCTCCTTATAGGCAATAAAACCAGTACCTGTTGTCCTACCAAAAACTGCCTGTCTATACTTTTCATATCGAACCTTTTCTTCATTTTTTCTTGACTCATTTTAGGGTTTTCTAGGGAAAATTTCCTTATCTCACCGATCCTTTTCCTCAAATTCTTGACATATTCTCCATCTGTTTCCTCTCAATTCTTCCATTTTTCTGCTAACACTTTAATCAGTCCTCGTACTTCTCATCCAAATTCCATTACATTCGGGCTACATCCCATGCTTTCTTGATAAGCATTACGTACCTCAGATAACATCAACAGTAGTCCGATATCCCATTCATTCCCCGTTTCATTGCAGAACTTTGTTAACATACTCTTCAGTTTGATGAAACCTTTCTAATGTGCCCTGGATCTCCGGATGTTAAGCAGTTGATAGTTGTTGTTTCACATCCAACACTTTCATTATGTCCTTAAACAGTTTTGACATGAAATTCGTTCCTCGGTCACTTTGAATGATTTCCAGAATACCAAATCTAGTAAAAAAATCTAATAACTTCTCGGTGATTATTTTGGCACTGGTGGTCCTGACAAGCATGGCTTCTGGGTATCTCCTCACTGGACACATCAAGGTTAACATGTATGCGTAACCTTTTTTCGTTTTTGGTAAAGGTCCCATAATGTCGATCATTACCTTGCTGAAGGGTTCTCCTCGCACTTCTATCGGGTGTAAGGGAGCTTTCTTAATGTACACATTTGGCTTTCCAGCCATCTGACATACGTGACATCCACGGCAAAACTGGCTCACGTCCTTATGCATGCCAGGCCAGAAAAAGTGTTTCATAATCTTATCCGTTGTCGTTCTTATCCCCGTATGTCCTGTCTCGTGCGCTACGACAATATCCTGTCTTCTCAACAATGCAGGAATCAATATCTGACAGTATATCCCCCATGTGGCATTCCGAGGAATATCGGCTGGTGTACGCTTCCTCATAAATAATCCGTCCTTAAGATGATAACAGGTCAGAGACTGCTGTGCCTCAGTTTCATCCACCACACGGTACAATAACTCTGTTAACGTTGCATCCTTCAGTTGCAATCCTATCAGCCTTTTCCTACTCACTTGTCCTATTTCTAACGCCGAGTTTTCTATTTCTTCCGGGTCCACTTCTTCCTTGACTTCTTGTCCACTCGTCTGTCATTCCTCTTCTCTTGGGCTTACTCAGGAGTTCTCCTCTTGCTTACCATTAAGGGAATCCTCTTCTTCAGAAAACAAATCCTCCAAGTTCATCGCTCCTTCGATTTCATTTTCTTCTTTTTCAGCAACTTTCTTCGTCATACTCGTAGTTGTCGCACAACTAGGAAACAGATATGGGTAGTCCTCGAGTTCAGTCGTGGGACTATACTTCAAAGGTTTCTCTGTTACAATGGGACAAGGCACGAATGGCGCTCCACCAACCTCATTACCCAGCAGGACTTCTTTTCCTTTGACAGCCAATGAATGCTTTACCGCAAAATATAAATTACCTGTCACCAACTCGCATGACAGTTTCAAACGGCAAATAGGGGTAACCTCTTCACCTCTTATTCCCTTCAAAATAACAGTCTCTCCTGTGAGAGACTGTTCCACCAACGGGTGTGCTCCTCGTATCACCACACTATGGTTGCAACCTGTGTTGTGCAATATCTTGACCAGGTTTTGTTCACTCCTGTCTATTGCTGCTAACATACCTTCATAAATATATGGTTTAAAGGTACCCACGCTGTTTGTGTTTATCCTGTTCATCGTGTAAACATTGGTTGGTTTATTTTCCCTTCGTACTTTCCAGATTGTTTCTTCGTCTTTGCATTCTGTGAAGTCGAATTATCCTTAATTACTTGAGCAACTGCTTTCAGTTGGTTCAACCAACATTCTTTACTGATAAAGCCTCACTTGCTACATTTAAAACAGACAATATTAACCTTCTGCACATCTTTCGTGATCCTTGAAGGAGGACGATTCGATGATTGTTGCTGTGGTACTATTGCATTCTACTTAGGAACAGTACCAGTGTTACCTCCGATGTAACTATTGAACTTGTTCACATAGTTATTATTGAACTGGTCACCATGGTTCAGTGAATACTTCACACTTGGTCAGAACTATGGTTAAAACTTTATACCCAAGGAAGGTTTACGACCGATGAAATTATAATCTTCACTCAGCGAAGCGGCTTTATCAATTTTCTTCCTCTCTCTCTCTCTCTCTCTCTCTCTCTCTCTCTCTCTCTCTCTCTCTCTCTCTCTCTCTCTTTCTCTCTCTCTCTCTCTCTCTCTCTCTCCGGTACGTTTGAATACGTTCAGGAATTCCTCATAGATATTGTTCTTATACTATCAATTCTTCTAAGTCAGCCATCTCCGTCATGTAAGCAGCCTCTGTCTATCTCTTAAAACATTGTTGTACTTTATAAGCTTAATCTGGGAAAGTCATTTTCTCATGCTTCCTCAAAGTTCAGAACCTATCATTATAATATTCAGTGGTCATCTGATACACTTGCAGCACGCTCCTCTTCACTTCCCATACTCCTTCCTCTGGTCCTGAGATAAGGATAGATAAACACTGAGTCCTTTCCCAAACAGTAAACTCTGTTATAACACAGACCATTTATCTTCGGGCCATTGCTTTGTCAATGCGACTGTTTCACAATGATCGAAGTATTCATCAGGATCCTCTTTTGTGAACTTTGGAATTAACCTCTGGGCATTCGTCACATTAAACACTGGATCGTGCATAGCAGCGGTCGCCTCTGTCTGCTTGACCGACCGTGCATGAGCATTCAACAGTTCCAATTCCCTTGCGTGTCTTGTAATCTCTCTGGCTTCTTCTGCTTACATTTCCCTCGCACGTCATGCTTGTTTTCTCTCTTCTTCTTCTCGTTCTGCCTCTCTTTCTTCCTGTCCTGCTTCCATTTCCTGTGCATGTCGTGCTTCTTTTGCCTGTCTTTCTCCCTGTCTTGCTTCCATTTCCTTAGCATGCCATGGTACTTCTATCTCCTTTTCTTCCTGTCTTGCCATCATCTTCAACTTAGAAAAATTCTCTTCCGCTGAAATTCGTTGAATCTCAACCTCTACATCCCTTTATGCTTTCATGCCTTCAGTTTGCGGGTCAACTGGTCTTTGCTTCACTACAAATTCTTCCTCAGCTTCCTCCAACAGTTCACTAGCTGCTACAATATCTTCCGACAATTTCCCGAGTATATCAACGCTTCTAAGGCTAGACACTTGATTTGGGCTTTGATCATTCCACTCGTTGCATGGCCACCACTTGCCATTAAGATAGAGAGCCACTGAGCTTTAGTTACATTAGCTTCTGACAATTCTTGAACCATTGGGTTTTTCAAAAACTCTTGGATATTAAACTTTAAAAAAAAAAATTTCACCTCTCCAAAAAATATATCCTAACAAAACAAAATCCTATCAGCACTGTACAGTTCAAAGCTTTAATCAAAACACGGCCCTGCAATCACCAATATTTAAAAAAGACTCGCTCGATCCCGGGTTTGGGCACAAAAAATATATTATATTATAGTCCCATGGTCTGGAAACCAAAATATAATATCATATATATCACGGCTGGCAAGCTACCCAACCTCTCGAGTTCCAAACTCACCTGTTTGTTTTTAAATTTATCTGCTATATTTGAAAATATTAATACCTGAACTCTGAACAATTATATAACTCCCAGACAGCAATATATAAAAACACTAAATATTCAAATGTCTCTTAAGTACACGCAAAGCAAAACTGGGTAATTATTATTAATAGCTACTGTATTCAAACAACCTCTTACTTTGATTCTTTAAAAGTGATATGAGTGAGTACTGAAATGAACACTGGTGATTGAAGTAATACACATTTTACAAAAATAAATATATTTTATAAAAATTACAGCACTTTGAAAGAATTTAC
>NC_090726.1:139263230-139280730 GCF_036898095.1 Palaemon carinicauda | reverse complement strand
TTACTCGAGTTGCATGATCTAATTACGGATTTCTAGCATTCAAGGCTACTTAAGTGATTTTTAACCTTTATAAAGAAAAATGGCACGCTTCAAGATTTTGTTGTTTATACAGTAAAGCCAGGTGACATTATTTCAAGGTTTTAATTTTTTTTTCAAGATGTACACCGGATTGTCCTTTTTTCATTTCGTAAGCTTTTCAACCTAATGTTCAAACCATGCCATGAGTTCTTACATATGCAACTGCAAAGTTATGTGCAGGGAAGTGCTGATTGAAAGCACTTGCATCTAACTGCATCCTTTCTTACAGGAACAATGTCAGTTCCCGGCAGCTCACTACAATAAGCTCCAGATGAAACAAGCATGATAGGCCTCAAGCTTTGCTTGTTCCCTGGGGGTTGCTTGTGTTGATAGAAATGAATAGTATGGCTCAGCTTGCAGGTAAAGTAATTTAGTCTTGCTTCATCCACATTACCAGCTGTTCTTGTTCTGTTGTACTTGAGAACTACGAATCTCTTCATCCTCTGGATGTCAAGATCACGAGTCGCCGGATGCTGGCTGAGACTAGTGGATGTTTCAGAAACATCATCAAATACGTTTCAAGTCTGCCATGCATATTTCTTCCCTTTCCTATTAAAGAGGCTGATAAGGAAGATACAAGAATGCTTACAGTCCGCGCTCCCCTGCATATTGTTCTACAGCTGTATATGTGAACAGTAGCAATTGAAGGATCAGTTACATGGTTTGAACTTTTTGGTATAAAGCTTACGAAGTGAAAAATGGACAGTCTGGCGTCCATTTTGAAAAATAATAACAGTGACACCTTGAATAGTAAATGATCTTTCGCTTTATAAACAATAAAATATTAAAAAAAAATGTGTCGTTTTGCTTTATAAACATTAAAACCTACTTCAGTAGGCTTGAAAAGATAGGAATCCATATATAGATCATAAAAATCGGACTACAAATATTCATAAGCAAAATTTGGTGGCCATCTTGAATTTTCATTTGGCAAATCTGCCAGATTTGAGTAGTATCGCTTGGAACAAGTGTGTCAAATTTTATGCTTGTACTGTACAATCATTTGCACGATTCCTATCAACAATTGCTGTTGAGAGGAATATTACATGTATATATATATATATATATATATATATATATATATATATATATATATATATATATACATATATATATATATATATATATATATATATATATATATATATATATATATATATATATATATATATTGTCTTGCTTTCAATTTAATTTACCTTAATTTCTTATCCCTTTCTTAGGCGACTTCACGATATATCATCCCTTAGAGGGCCATAGATAATCGACGTCGTTCATCCACTCATTTCTTTCACACTTATAAGTCGGTTCTGAAACAATGGGCTACTTTTCTCTTATTACTGATCAGCAGGGGTCCAAGCTTATCCTTGCCTACTCCCAAACTTATTTAGGGTAGTTTAGGGGAAGGAGATGGGGAAATTGGCTCCTGTTCCCTTCATTGATTAGTACCATATTCACCATATTACACCCTATCATGGGCGCATGGGGATGAGAGAACAGGTGTGAAGTCATTTCTCTCTTATCAGTATCAGCAAAAATTCCCCTATACTTATCCCCAGGAGGGTGTAGGGGAAGTACTAGGCAAGTGGGACCCCTTCCCCTCCTACTCATCACTTGGTCTGATAGCTCCCCTCTACTTACTGTTAGGGGAGTGGGTAGGGGAAGGAGAGGGTTAGTGGGATCGCTTGCGATAGATTTCATCATCAATGTGCATCAGGCTGCAATCAATCAATTGCTGTCAATTAGAGATACTCGACCCGTGAATGGATTTACCATGGATTTAACATGGATTTGGCCAGGATTAACAAGCATTTAGACTTGTTTTAGAGACATGATCGCTACGGGGGAGAGGGGGACGACTTCATTTGCCACCTAATGTGTGGTGATTTTTTTTTATCCAAATTTCCATTTCTTCCAAATGTATTCGATCATAAAGTCGGTTTCGCATTAGAACGGTTTGGGGAATTGGCCTTTAAGTGTAGTACAGGTTTAACGCCACCAAACGTCGAGGGTCATTAGCCAAATGCTTTAACAGGAATCGTGATACTTGCTGGATTATTTTTATCATTGATTTACATTCAAATGGATACGGAAATCGGTTGAACAACAATGGCTATTAGTTTATAATACGATTTCTTAGTGCACGAATGGTTTACACGCGCTTTCACATATATATATATATATATATATATATATATATATATATATATATATATATATATATATAATATATATATATATATATATATATATATATATATGTATGTATATATATTTATATATATATATATATGCATATACATATGTGTATATATATATTTATATATATATATATGTATATATATATATATATATATATATATATATATATATATATATATATATATATATATATATATATATATAAGTTACAACCCTAGTTGGAAAAGTAGGATGCTATAAGCCCAGGGGCTCCAATAGGGAGAATAGCCCAAGAGAGTGGAAGACCAGGGTACAGAGGCTATGGAACTACCCAATACTAGAGAACAATGGTTTGATTTTGGAGTGTCCTTCTCCTAGAAGAGCTGCTTAACTATAGCTAAAGAATCTCTTCTACCCTTAGCAAGAGAAAATTGGCCACTGAACAATTACAGTGGAGTAACCCCTTGTGTGAAGAAAAATTGTTTGGTAATCTATGTTGTCATTTGTATGAGGACAGAGAAAAATATGTAAAGAATAGCACAGACTATTCAGTGTGTATGTAGGCAAAGGGAAAATGACCTTATCCAGAAAGAAGGATCCAATGTAGTACTGTAAGGCCAGTCTAAAGGCCCCATAACTCTCAAGCGGTAGTATCTCAACGGGTGGCTGGTTCCGTGGCCAGCCCACGGCCTCAAATATATATATATATATACATATATATATATATATATATATATATATATATATATATATATATATATATATATATATATACAAATGGATGAAAATAAACAATACTCTGCTCAAATATAAACAAATTTCTACCTAATACTGGGATCGAGCCCTACCCCCTTCAAATGAAAGGCAAGGTCGCTACCAAACATGCCACCAGAGGCTCTAAACGAAGTCGGAACCTAATTGCTGACTGCACTTCAGGATTTACCTGGTGAGTCATCAGTTTTACCTGACTTTCCGACCAACCAGGTAACACAATTGATAACTTTTCATTCGAATTACCCCTAATGAGTGAATATAGATAATATAGATAAAAAATCAACACAATATCATGCTCAAATTAAAATC
This sequence comes from Palaemon carinicauda, assembly GCF_036898095.1. Taxonomy (NCBI): domain Eukaryota; kingdom Metazoa; phylum Arthropoda; class Malacostraca; order Decapoda; family Palaemonidae; genus Palaemon; species Palaemon carinicauda. The sequence continues at coordinate 139,277,391 of NC_090726.1, read as the reverse complement.
AATTTCTACTTCTTGATTAGCATGATTGGTAGCGACCTTGCCTTTCATTTTAAGGGGCTAGGTTTCGATCCCAGTATCAGGCAGAAATTTATATATACATATATCATCATCATCATCTCCTACGCCTATTGATGCAAAGTGCCTCAGTTAGATTTCGCCAGTCGTTCCTATCATGAGGTTTTAGATCTTCGCCATTCATCATCTCTTACTTCACGCCTCATAGTCCTCAGCCATATAGGCCTGGGTCTTCCAACTCTTCTAGTGCCTTTTGTAGCCCAGTTGAAAGTTTGGTTAGGTAATCTCTCGTGGGAAGTGCGAAGATCATGCTCATACCATCTCCATCTACCCATCACCATTATCTCATCCGCATATGGCATTTGAGTAATGTCTCTTATAGCTCTTTTCTTATCCTATTCTTCCATTTAACTCCCAATATTCTTCTGAGCGCTTTGTTTTCAAAACTACAAAATCTGCTGGATATTGTTTCATTGTCATACCACGACTCGTGTCCATAAGGTCGGCTTCATCCTCCAAGAGGTGGAAGTGTGATAGGAAATCAGCACCGAGGATTGGCAATGTGACGTCAGCAACGAAAGACTTCACAATATATATTTGGTACATCGAAACGATAGTGTGAGGGTTTCATAACAGTGGGTGTGTATCGCAGATCCGTTGGCAACTACCAGGTGGATGTCAGCAAAATTAGACAGACTACGTCATGTCCTGAGAGTGGTCTTGGAAGAAGAGAACATCAAGCACCCATGTCTACTAAAAATTGTACGATTGTACTTGCAGCATGTAAAAATTAAAGACTAAGTGATAGGGGAGGCCACCGCTGCAAGCGATGGCCTACTTACATGTTTTTTGGCTACTGACAACCATTCGCAAATTTATTTACATCAGCCCCGAATTTGGAATGGTAGTAGCATAACTGTGGCCGATGGGCATCGGTAAGTGGCCATAAATGAGGAGTGGTATATATATGGGGTGAGTGGCTGTTTCCCTGCTCCGGCACGTCAATGCGTGGGCGTCTTTGTACTACCCCATTCACGTCAGCTTCGTTCTATGTTGAATAGTTGTCCACTTTGTCAGGAGTGGAGGTGTTGAAGGAGGTCTGGAAGCTTGGTGAAGTAGCTGTCCATAAGGGCGTCCTCTTTGGTTATCAGGTTCTTCATGGGCAAAATATTGACATCGAAGATGGCAGTACGTACAGGTTCGGGTAGGCGCCTTACCAAGGTGCATGAAGTAGATTCATTTCACGAGGAGAACAGTCAGCGGCAGGTTGCAGGCGAGCAATACTGGTCATTTCTCTGAGGGCGAGTGAAGCCTTTTGGGCCCCCTAATGGTTGTTGAGGTGAAAAAGTTCAGCTATGCGGGCAGCTGGTGATGGCGAATACTGAACCAGGCAGTATGATTTGAGGTCTTCATACGTTATAAGGGTGTCCACTTGTTCACACACCCTATTAGAGATTTCCGGAAAAGTATCCCTGGGGATGACCGCGCGAACGCAATCCACTTTGGTGCTTGAAGGGTCACACCGTTTTTGTGAATCTGGACTTTAGCACGCTGAAACTAGGCAAACGCTTCTCCGCTGGCGAAGGACGGTAATTTCTGGGGCGTGGCGTTTATAGCAGAGTCAGTGTCTGAGGACTGCATCATCAAACAATAAGGCACAGCAGTGAGGGGGAAAGTGAGAGGGAGCTGAGCACTACGTCACTTTGGGGTCACCAATATGCTGGCGAGCAGTTATGTTGTAACTGAGAGACACTTGTGAAGGCAACTGAATTTTATTTGGACGGAGCTTGAGAATTTATACAACCCGTTCCAGTCAAGAACGGCATAAATATTTAAACACAATGGTGCAGGATAATACAGGAATGAACAAGTTATCAGTGTGAAGAGAGAGCGATAACGACAATATACAAAAAATAAGAAATACCGTTACAGTGTACGAGCGGATGTGATCCACATGCGGTAGAACGCATGACAGATATGTGAATAAGCGTATATATAAGAAGATTTACGGGCAAATATATATATATATATATATATATATATATATATATATATATATATATACTGTATATGCATATATATATATATATATTATATACATACTATATATATATATATATATATATATATATATATATATATATATATATATATATATATATATATATATATATATATATATATATTATATACATATATATATATATATATATATATATATATATATATATATATATATATATATATATATATATATTATATACATATATATATATACATATATATATATATATATATATATATATATATATATATATATATACATACACACAGTATGCGTATTCACATTCCATAAACTAACGTATGTTGTAAAGGCTTCAGCTCATAAAAAACCCTTGAAATCGAAAAGTTCGAGAGCCAAATATAACGCTAATCAAACTAATAACTGTAATGTGTAGTCTTGTCATACATGTACGAAGAGAATATATAAATTGAATCGTATTCGGTTTAGAGGCCATATTTTCGCTCAAAATTACTTTCACTAATCATTTTTCTTTTAAAGTAACCCAAAAATACTACTCCTTTGTCATAGGGATGAATATACATCTCTTGCTCATTCTAGTCAATTCATGTTATATTAATAGATGCATTAGCTGGTATTATACTCAGATTTTGATAGAGTACCAGTATTTGCTCAACGTTACATGAACAGGATATTTTACTATCAAAGAGAGTAACTGTTAAATTCATATTTAATCTTCGAATTTCAGCTTTGAAAGGATATAACGATGGAATTACTTCTCAGTTTATTTGATATCTTGATTAGTGTTTATGTCCGTTATCAAAGGATATAACTGTTTATATATCTTGATTACGAAAGGATGTAATGATTGCAAGGTTAAGGAATGGGGAAATATGTATTAATTACGGTTATATCCTGTTTAATAATGTACAGTTGGATACAGGAATTCCTGGTACACATCCATACACTTACTGGCTGGAAAGTTCCGGGGTTAAGGCCGGCCCACCACCTCTGCCATCTCTCCCTGCACTATCTGTTAGGTTACTCACGACGAAGTAAAGGTGTGACAGGGTACACTTCTTGGGAGCGAGGTATGCCAGGGACTCCTGTGTCCAACTGTACATAATGGAATAAGTGGTGCTTATATACCTATAAGTCTTTTTCTATAAAAAGTATGTGATGATTAAAAAGATAATGCGTAAGTAGAATATTTTTTTTTATTATTCTAAAGTAATAATATATTAAGAATACAGAGACAAATTGGGTAGTAATGCTGTAAATCTTACTTTATTGTTAACGCATTATTAAAGCTTTGGTTGGATAGAACACATCCAGCTTTCGGTTATACGAGAAAAATTCAGTCTTGTTTTTTTTTAATTACAGATAACCCTTGTCAAAATAGTCAGTTGAATAGGAAATATAAAAGATGAAAAGTGAATAACAATGCAAAGAAATTAGATATAAGAAATATGATTTTATTGATAATTATTGAATAAGAAGTAAAATGCAAGATTCATTTAAGGTAAATAAGAGACAAGCGATAAATATCAATTTCCTGCAAGTCTGAAAATATTACTGAAAAATAGAGACCTAGAAACAGGATGAGGATAAAAGGATTAATATACGGCTTACATTTGCTTTTCTAACCAACCTTTTGGAGCACCACTGCCTATATAATCTCTGCGCTCTTTTTTAATATTATTAATGTTAATGGCTGGAAGTGGGCCATAATTGTTAAGATAAATTAAACATGAGATTCATGTGTTTTCTCTTTCCTATCAATGCTGTCATTTGTATGTGGTATGAGATAATTTATCTTTAAGTCTGAGACGTTTTATTTACTAATGAATATAGCAGCCATAATGTGTGACGGTAATATAAAAGAAGGTCGTGACGGCATGTCCCAGTCTTGGGGAAGTTTCGAGCCGTTTTGAAGCTTGAACTAAGGTAACTTAATTTCTCTTATGTATTAATTCGGCTAATGCTAAGAGTGTTAGACTCAGCACTGGATAACGATGAGCTTACCGTATAAGATACACGAACACGAGAATCAACCAATTTGATCAGTCCCTCCATAGATTCACTACTTATAATATCTCCAGCTTTCTTTATTTGCCCAAAAATCTAACCTGTTTCATCAATGTTTTGAATGAAGCTTGTCATCATTCACTTATTGAACTTGTAGACTATGTTTTGTAGCGTACTGGAATCAGTCTCTGTCTCGTCTCTGTAATGGTAAAACGTGTCTCACATGTCGGTTCCTTAACAGGTTAACATTGTTAGCTCAAAAGTTCATGCCACCTCCCTTGCTGCGACAGTCATTACAAGTTTGGGTGCACTGTAAACTATTGTGATTGAGTTGGGATATTTCTTTTATTTAATGCACTGATATATATATATATATATATATATATATATATATATATATATATATATATATATATATATATATATGTATGTGTGTGTGTGTGTGTGTGTGTATTTATGCATATGTATATATGTATTTGTATATAAATTTATATAAAGATATATAAAAAGATAATTCGTAGGTATTTCCCTTATAGTAAGGCGTAGACATGAAACGAAGTGGATGGCAAATAGATATTTAATTTCATGACAGTATATTTTCAAAATCTGCCGAAGCTTCGGAAGGTGTGGTGGAGTACAATTTAAGCCTTATAGAAATACATATAAGGTTTAAAAATATGCACATGTAACATGAAAGAATAAAAATCTTAGAGAAATTTAGAAATTAAAAATATTTAAAAGTAGTGAGAATAGGTTTTTATTTTTATTTTGGTCTTACTATTTTTTTTTTTAAATCTACGGAAGGTTTTTATTCTCAAATTATATATGTGTATTTTGAAACCTTTTATGTGATCTTAAAATGAGGGCGTATCACGAAGAGTTAGCCACGTTTAGAAAATAATCACTTGGAAAAGAGATACTTCATTACCAGCCACTTAATCATACATAGGAAAAAAGCTTGCTGTCTTTTGAATTTCTTATTTTTGGTGTGGATATTAATATGTGGCAGGGTTGTTCAGTTAGTTCCTAACGCACAGTTCTGACCATCTTTTGCATTCAGATCTTCTCAGACTGTACCGACCTATACGTATTACTAGGTAAACAATTAATTTTAACAGTCTTGCCTTCTCCATCATAAGGCTCAACACTACACTGTAATTATGAAGTTTCATTCCAGCTGTGACCAGATTGTGGAAGGATCTTCCTAATTAGGAATCGGTGGAACTTCAGAGAGTCAAACTTGCAGCTTAATGTTTCTATATTGAACCGATTGACGTAAGTCTCTCTTCATAGTTTATAAATGACAGATCTATTTTAACGTTGTTACTGATCTTAAGATATTTTTTTACTTTTTATTCATCACTTCTAATATATAGTTTATTTATTAGGTTATTTTGTATCTTCGTGGTGTACCTGCGAGGTGAAGAAAACTGACCAAACCTCAGGCATAAATTGAGTTTTTTTTTTTTTGCAGGACTGGAAACGGCTGTATTTGTTGGTGTTTTTGTTGTTGGGTCTATATATATATATATATATATATATATATATATATATATGTATATATATGTGTGTATATATACAGTATATATATATATATATGTATATATATATACATATATATATATATATATATATATATATATATATATATATAATATATATATATATATATATATATATATATGTATATATATATATATATATATATATATATATATATATATATATATACAGATACATATATATATATATATATATATATATATATATATATATATATATATACAGTATATATAATCTAGAGGTCCTTTTTTATATGAATTATTTTAATTCTGTGTTTTCGAAAGCATAAAACTTTCTAGAAATTCCTTACTAATACTTGAAGAGACCACCGATAGGAGATGGTATTTTTCTTTCCTTATGAAACTTTGAAATTGTCTCTATGCAAGCCAAATATCCCAATAACGAAACAGAATAATCGATGGAGACAATATTAAAAGAAATCGTCGCCGGAATTAAACTATAAAATAGATTCAGAACAGTTTGAATTTGGTCATAAAATATCACATTTTATAACTTTTATTCAATCCCACATTTTACCCCAATTACTCTAGCATTAAATAACAGTGAAAAAAATAATATTTCTGGTGCATATCTTTAGTGACTTCGAACTTACTATTACAAGAGCAAAAAAAACATATTGGATCCAAGTTACCGAATAATGTAAACGCAATTGCCCCTACCTCCATCTCTCGTAAGAAGCTGACCATCATTATACAATAAAAGATGTACAAAAAGGTCTGGCTGTATATCTCCCTCCCGGTTCTTCTTTGAATAGGATTGATAAACAACCGACTATCTGCCTCACGGTAGGGTAGACCCTTCGTCCTGATACCGAAACTTAGGGCGCGATGGTTGAATAACCACAGACCCGCACCAGATAGCAGTTGTAGTGCTCGGTAGGGAGAGGTCCTGTCATAGGTGAACAAATGTCGTTGTGTAGCTGCTTTCAACTTGAGAGAGAGAGAGAGAGAGAGAGAGAGAGAGAGAGAGAGAGAGAGAGAGAGAGAGAGAGAGAGAAGGGGGGGGGGGTTGCGTAACGCCAGATATTATAGACGGGGAAGAAATAAATATGTTGGTACGTATCTTTTAAAATAATAAGATTAGTTTTCCTGGTCCTTGTTTTGTCTAATGGGGCTATTCCATTATTATTATTATTATTATTATTATTATTACTACTTGCTAAGCCGCAACCCTATTTGGAAAATCAGGATGCTATAAGCCCAAAGTCTCCAACAGGGAAAATAACCCAGTAAGGAAAAGAAATAAAGAAACATAGAATAGTGTGCCTGAGTGTACCCTCAAGCAAAAGAACTCTAATCTAAGACATTGAAAAACCATGGTACGGAGGCTATGCTGCTACCAAGACTAGAGAACAATAGTTTGATTTTGGAGTGGCTTTCTCCTAGAATTGCTCATCTTCTGCTTTCTGTTTTACTGTTTGACTTATTAGTTGAAGTCTAAAGAAAAAATACTAGGATCTCTCAAATTAGTGGATGAAGTATTCACCTTAATTTTCAGAAATATAAATAGCCTAGGTTGGGAAGAGGTAGTGAGAGAGAAGTAGGAAAGTTAATGGGAGTATAATAATATTCAATGCTCTGTGACGGGCCGAGAGAGGGTTGTGAACTCAAAGGCAGGATGCAATCAACTGAGTACTTTATTAAGGAACACTCTCCTTCATATACAAAACCTCAAGGCAACAGGAAAATACATGTTCGAGAAAGTGACAATGTTACAGAGGAAAACCGGAGACATGATCATTCAGGTTCTTCTTAGTGCGAGGGAAGAGCACAGATACAAGCATAATATATACAAAATAATTTATGTACGATCGTGTGACACACGGTTGGTACATGGCTCCCCCCCTAAAAATGACATACTGTACATGTTAAATAGGGCGCCCTGATCTAGAGAGGCGAACTGTGGGCGGGTCATCTGGCAGGAGATAGGCAGGTTTTAGACGATCAATGGAGACCCAGTCTTCTTTGCCACGAATGTTCAGTAGGAATGCTTTTGGACTGCGTCGGATCACAAGGAAAGGGCCCGTGTAAAGGGGCGTTAGCGGTGGCTTGCTAGTGTCGTTGCGCAGGAAGACGTGCGTTGCAGAGTGCAAGTCCGTTGGTATGTGATGCTTCGCTGGGGGCTTGTAAGTCTGGCGGCACGGAGTAAATTTTCCCACGACGTGACGTATGAGCTGGAGATCGTCGGAGGAGGTTGTAGAAGGAAAAAATTCGGCAGGGACGACCAACGGGTCGCCATACACCATTTCAGCTGCCGAGACGTCGAGGGCGTCTTTAGGAGTGGTCCTTAGTCCCAGGAGGACCCAGGGAAGCTGAGTAAACAGTTGCAATCCTTGCAGCGGGACATCAAAGCTGCTTTGAGGGTGCGATGAAAACGTACAACCATTCCATTGGCAGCGGGGTTGTAGGCCGTTGTCTGATGTAGGGTGATGCCCATGAGATTCGCTAATGACGTCCACAATTGAGAGGTGAAAGTGGTTCCCCTGTCAGAAGTAATATGCTCAGGGATACCGAATCTTGAAATCCATCCAGAGAGTAAGGCAGATGTACATGAGGCGGACGTTGCAGTTTCCATGGGAATGGCTTCAGGCCAACGAGTGGAGCGGTCGATGACGGTAAACAGGTAACGATGTCCTTGGGATGTGGGTAGGGGGCCTACAACGTTGACGTGAATGTGTGCGAAACGACGCTGAGGTTGAGGAAAGCTGCCCACTCCTGAATATGTGTGTCGATGTACTTTGGAAGTTTGGCAAGAAGTACAGGCACGGACCCAATCCTTAGCATCCTTAGAAATGCCGTGCCAAATAAACTTTGCCTTCAGCAGCTGTGCAGTAGAACGGCACGAGGGATGTGAAAGGCCGTGAATGAAATCAAACACCTGTCGGCACATGGGAGCAGGAATCCAAGGTCGCGGTCTGCCAGTACTAACGTCACAGAGGAGGGTGGTGTTGGAGTCTTCGAGGGGAAAGTCTTCCCAACGGAGGGACGTGCAGGATGTCCTACAAGCTTGATACTCTGGATCCTGTCATTGGGCTTCAGCCAGGCCGTTGCAATCCAATCTCAGTTGAACGGCAGCCAACGTGTTTCTTGACAGGTCATCGGCAACGGGATTCATTTTCCCAGGGAAGTATTGAAGGGTGCAATTGTATTCAGCCATGGCGGAGAGATGTCGGCGTTGACGGGCGGACCAGGCGTCAGACTGTCGAGTGAAGGCGTGCACCAGAGGCATGTGGTCTGTGCGAATGACGAAGGGCGTACCTTCTAAGAAATGACGAAAGTGACGGACAGCCAAGTACACCGCCAGCAATTCTCGATCGAAGGTAGAATAACTCGATCCTGTCTTGGACAGTTTTCTGCTGAAGAAGGCTAATGGGCGGGGCGAGCCGTTGACCACCTGCTCGAGTACTGCACCAATAGCGACGTCGCTGGCATCGGTGGAGAGAGGGAGAGGGGCGTGTGGGATAGGAAAAGTGAGAGCCGCAGCAGTTGATAGGGCCTTCTTTGCATTGCAGAAGGCTGCTTCTTGAAGGGGACCCCACTTCAGGTCCTTTGGCTTGCCCTTGAGGGAGGCGTAGAGGGGAGCAAGAGTGGCGGCAATGGCTGGCAGAAAACGGTGATAATAGTTGATCATGCCCAATAATTCCTGCAGAGCTTTGACGGTCGAGGGCGCGGGGAAGTTCTGAACAGCTGCTACCTTCTCAGGGAGGGGATGGACTTCTTCAGGAGTGATACGGTGCCCTAAGAACAACACTTCGTTGGTGCCAAAGGTACACTTGTCGTACCGGACTACAAGGCCGTTTTGTTGCAGGCAGTCGAGCACGATGCGCAGGTGACGGAGGTGTTCCTCTTTTGAGGAGGAGAACACAAGTATGTCGTCCACATAACATACACAGGAAGGGAGGTCCCCTAAGATGCCATCCATGAGACGTTGAAACGTTGCCCCAGTATTACGAAGGCCAAAACAGGAGTAATTGAAGGTGTATGTACCAAACGGAGTGGTGATGGCGGTCTTGGGGATGTCTTCTGCGTTCATAGGCACCTGATAATACCCCTTCAGGAGGTCGAGCGTAGAGAAAACCTTCGCTTTGTGCAGGTAGGAGGTCACGTCGGCAATGTTTGGGAGGGGGTAGTGATCCGGTTCTGTTTGCATGTTCAGGCGCCTGTAATCCACGCACGGACGGAGGGAGCCGTCTTTCTTCAGAACGATATGTAAGGGTGACGACCATGGGCTGGAGGCCTTTTGGCAAAGGCCCATTTCCTCCATTTCGGCAAACGTCTGTTTGGCGGCTGCCAATCGTTCCGGTGCCAGACGTCTGAATTTTGCGAAGACTGGGGGTCCCGTCGTCTTGATATGGTTATAAATACCGTGCTTGGCAGGAACCGTGGGCGTTTGGCGAAGTTCTGTACGGAAAACTTCCAGGTACGACGTGAGGAGGTGGGCGTAGGCATCCGTGGGTGCGCTGATGTGGAGAGCGAGGTTAGAGGGGGCGGGTTGAAGAGGTGTCGACAAGTACGAGTCTGCGTTGACCAATCGTCGGTGGGCGACATTGACCAGAAGGTGGAAATGAGAGAGGAATTCTGCACCGAGGATTGGCATTGTGACGTTAGCAACGAGAAACTTCCAATTGAATTTACCGTTTCCGAACGATAATGTGAGGTTCTCGTAACCGTAGGTGGGTATCGCAGATCCGTTGGCAGCTACCAAGCGGACGTCGGCAGCTACCAAGCGGACGTCGGCAGATGTAGACAGACTACGTCGTGCCTTGAAGAGTTTCCTTGGCAAAAGAGAACGACAAGCACCCGTGTCTACCAAAAATCACACGCCCGTTCCTGCATCCTGTAAAAAGAAAAGATTAGAAACACTGGAGGCCACCGCCACGAGCGATGGCCTACTTACACGTTTTTTGGCCACTGACAATCCTTGGCACATTTCTTCGCGGTTGCCCCGAATCTGAAGTGGTAGTAGCAAAACTGCGGCGGATGGGAGGTAGTAAGTGGCTGTAGAAGTCGTTCGTTGGGGCGCGAGCGATTGGTGGGTGGTGGGCTACTTTGTCGCTGCTTCGGCACGTCACGGGGTAGGCGTGTATGTCCTACGGCATTCATGTCAGCTTCGGTTGACGTTGAATAGGCATCCTCTTCGTCAGGGGTGGAGGTGTTGATGGAGGTCTTGAAGTGGCTGTCCATAAGGGCGTCGGCTTTGGTCATCAAGTCCTTTATGGGTAAACTATCGACACCGGGTATGGCAGCGCGTACAGGTTCGGGTAAACGTCGTATCCAAAGGGCACGAAGTAGGTTCACTTCACGAGGAGAGCCGTCTGCGGCAGGTTGAAGGCGAGCGATACTGGTCATTTCCCTGAGGGCAAGCGAAGCCCTTTGGTCCCCCAACGGTTGTTGCGAGAGCTGAAAAAGCTTTGCTATACGGGCGGCTGGCGACGGCGAGTACTGCTGCAGAAGGTATGTTTTGAGGGCGTCATACGCTATTGGGGTGTCTCCTTGTTCACAAAGTCAGTCGGATATTTCTGGGAAGGTGTCCTCGGGTATCGCCGCGAGAACATAATCCGCTTTGGTGGTTGAGCGAGTCACGCCCCTGATGTGAAACTGGACTTCTGCGCGCTGAAACCAAGCAAACGCCTCTCCGCTGGCAAACGATGAAAGTTTGAATGGAGCGGCCGCAGCACCAACTGCTGTAGAGTCCGCCATAGTACCAACGATGGAGGGGCGAGGGGGTTGGGGGTGGAAGGCGGTGGGAGCGAATCGACTTCCGGGGTCACCAATGTGACGGGCCGAGAGAGGTTTGTGAACTCAAAGGCAGGATGCAATCAACTGAGTACTTTATTAAGGAACACTCTCCCTTATATACAAAACCTCAAGGCAACAGGAAAATACATGTTCGAGAAAGTGACAATGTTACAGAGGAAAACCGGAGACATGATCATTCAGGTTCTTCTTAGTGCGAGGGAAGAGCACAGATACAAGCATAATATATACAAAATAATTTATGTACGATCGTGTGACACACGGTTGGTACAGCTCCTTTTTCAGAAATGCCTAAGTAAATATACATTATTGGCTCTGCATTCACTTACACTGTTAGGCTTGATCGAAGTGCGTGGAAGGAGCAAACAAGGGAAATGCCAATATAATGATTTCATTCTCTCTGGTTACGGCTTACATTGTCAGGGCCATTTCTCGAGTTGGTCACCGACTGTCATGATGTCGGTTTTGACTTTATTAGATATGATGAGCCAGACTCTTAAAACCACTTTGGGGATTTGTGTAATCAGTTCACCTCACGCTATGCCCTTCCGACATTGATAAAGAGTCTTATAATAATTGTGGGTCCCAGAATACCCACGCTCTTTTTTTTAGAATTTTACTTAATGACGGGTTCTTCATAGCTTCTAATTCTTTGTCCATTCTTTGTAAAGTTTTACTTCCGAATGCAATTATTTTTTCTCTGCAGTGCACAAATGTTCGGCCTGCCTGACCAGGCAATGGACCATACGTTCCAAATTCCATTAATCATACTAGAATGGCTTAAATTGTTTTAATTGCCAAGTTGGCCAAGCCCATTTATTGCCACATGTTTATTAAATAAGGTGAATCTGAAACATTTCTAGATTCTGATTGAATGCATGTACTATTTTATATGCTCGCGTGGATAGAAAATATAGAAGCTAGGTGCTGTGGGTCCAAATAATGAAACTCAAACATTGTCAGCTTGATTACAGTAGTTTGGGGGTAGACTACATTTTCTATTGCAATGCAGTAGATATGATGTGGTTTATGCCATTCGGTGAAACGATAGATTCTTCACCTTATTTGTCATGATTTTATAGACCATATCTGTTTATTTCGGAATTTATGTTGCACTCCATGAAACCGTTTTATTTGGCCGTAGTTCATGTCACCGGTAGTTTGCCACAATTCTATCACATAGACAACACTAGATAGACTGAAATGAGGATTCCGGGATATTTGACTTGGTTTATTCGAAATTTTCTCCTTATAAGGCAAGATACTGCATGAGTTCTGGGTGTTTTTACGGAGGTGTAGGTGTCCAATGCTGTCCCTTTTAATAACGGCTGTTTCTTTGTTTATGAAGTTAATATAGAGATTGTTTTTATTTCTATTTGAAGTTTGGTACCTATGAAACTTCAGATTCGTGAATGAATTAGGCACAAAATTGGCTTTTCAGATTACAATAATTCTTTTTTTTTTATCTTGAGGACGTAAGAAAAAGATCTCGGACCTATTTTTATTGGAGGGTCATTAAGATCTGCCTTAGCTAAAGCGTTCAATGGAAAAGAAATGGTTCATATTTTATATTCTGTATACTGCTGGCATCATTTTAGAATTTGGCTTAACGTTTCCGTTTGCTTGATTAGTTGATTTGATATAGATATTTCTTCAATAAAACTTTAACGGTTAGGTAGGGGGAGATCGTTATCCATGACTACCTCAAGACTACCTTACTCATATAATTTCCATAAAGACCTTATTCAGGCGGGATGTTGATTAATGGTGTAGCTGGTCAGAATTCAGTATATATATATATATATATATATATATATATATATATATATATATATATATATATATATATATATATAGATAGATAGATAGATAGATAGATAGATAGATAGATAGATATATATATATATATATATATATATATATATATATATATATATATATATATATATATATATACTTAAAGAATTTGTCGTGTATTTATTTGTTATTGATCCGTACCATAAGTGTTAGTTGGTATGTATTTATGGTTAACCAGTCTTTAAAAGAATTTGTTGGGTCTCAAATAATTACTTTATTTTGAGTTTGCAGAAAGAAAAATTTATTGCATTTCTGATTTGTCAAGATATCTCCGTATAACTTGTTAAGTATTTTAGAGCAGATAACTCTTCTCACTCTTTTTGCACCTCACATGTTACAGTTATGAACTCTCAATCATTTGTATTTCTTATGCGCCTGTTTATCCAAGTTTTCTTTCACCTTATGTATCAAATCTCGTGTGACTCCTGATTATTAGTGATATTGGATTATGCTCAACTCGAAATAAATTTCAAGCATTCGTATTCGTAGAAGTGTATTATATCGTTATAAGACGTTCGCTTCAGGTTTTCATTACATGAAATCTGTACTGTTCATTCAAATTCTAATCATCGAGGCTATTTACTATTTTCTTTTGATGGTGATCTATATAATTATTATTTTTAAACGAGTCTGATAATGAGCAATGGATTTTTATCAAGAGTACTCAGTGAAAGAAAATTGGTCACGCCGGCATAAATTTCATATCAAGGGAACGAGCAGTATCCTGCAGTTTTAGAATGTTTGAACTAGAGACTTATCTCCTACAATCTTTCCTTACATATATACATATAGCGGAATCCTACTCGCCGGGGCCCCGCATTTAATGGAGCCATAGCATGTAATCCCATGGCTTATAAGGCCATGTTCATAGACCCATTCCATGTCTGAAGGAAGTTTG
>NC_090726.1:139236895-139262730 GCF_036898095.1 Palaemon carinicauda | reverse complement strand
TCAGCTTCGTTCTATGTTGAATAGTTGTCCACTTCGTCAGGAGTGGAGGTGTTGAAGGAGGTCTGGAAGCTTTGTGAAGTAGCTGTCCATAAGGGCGTCGTCTTTGGTTATCAGGTTCTTCATGGGCAAAATATTGACATCGAAGATGGCAGTACGTACAGGTTCGGGTAGGCGCCTTACCAAGGTGCATGAAGTAGATTCATTTCACGAGGAGAACAGTCGGCGGCAGGTTGCAGGCGAGCAATACTGGTCATTTCTCTGAGGGCGAGTGAAGCTTTTTGGGCCCCCTAACGGTTGTTGAGGTGAAAAAGTTCAGCTATGCGGGCAGCTGGTGATGGCGAGTACTGAACCAGGCAGTATGATTTGAGGTCTTCATACGTTATAAGGGTGTCCACTTGTTCACACACCCTATTAGAGATTTCCGGAAAAGTATCCCTGGGGATGACCGCGCGAACGCAATCCACTTTGGTGCTTGAAGGGTCACACCGTTTTTGTGAATCTGGACTTTAGCACGCTGAAACTAGGCAAACGCTTCTCCGCTGGCGAAGGACGGTAGTTTCTGGGGCGTGGCGTTTATAGCAAAGTCAGTGTCTGAGGACTGCATCATCAAACAATAAGGCACAGCTGTGAGGGGGAAAGTGAGAGGGAGCTTTGGGGTCACCAATATGCTGGCGAGCAGTTATGTTGTAACTGAGAGACACTTGTGAAGGCAACTGAATTTTATTTGGACGGAGCTTGAGAATTTATACAACCTGTTCCAGTCAAGAACGGCATAAATATTTAAACACAATGGTGCAGGAAAATACAGGAATGAACAAGTTATCAGTGTGAAGGGAGAGCGATAACGACAATATACAAAAAATAAGAAATACCGTTACAGTGTACGAGCGGGTGTGATCCACATGCGGTAGAACGCATGACAGATATGTGAATAAACGTATATATAAGAAGATTTACGGGCAAAATATTTTATATATAAATATATATATTATATATATATATATATATATATATATATATATATATATATATATACTGTATATGCTTATATATATATATATATATATATATATATATATATATATATATATATATATATATATATATATATATATATATATATATACACACACACACACATATATATATATATATATATATATATATATATATATATATATATATATATATATATATACATATATATATATATATATATATATATATATATATATATATATATATATATATACATACACACAGTATGCGTATTCACATTCCATAAACTAACGTATGTTGTAAAGGCTTCAGCTCATTAAAAACCCTTGAAATCGAAAAGTTCGAGAGCCAAATATAACGCTAATCAAACTAATAACTGTAATGTGTAGTCTTGTCATACATGTACGTTGAGAATATATAAATTGAATCGTATTCGGTTTAGAGGCAATATTTTCGCTCAAAATTACTTTCACTAATCATTTTTCTTTTAAAGTAACCCAAAAATACTACTCCTTTGTCATAGGGATGAATATACATCTCTTGCTAATTCTAGTCAATTCATGTTATAATAATAGATGCATTAGCTGGTATTATACTCAGATTTTGATAGAGTACCAGTATTTGCTCAACGTTACATGAACAGGATATTTTACTATCAAAGAGAGTAACTGTTAAATTCATATTTAATCTTCGAATCTCAGCTTTGAAAGGATATAACGATGGAATTACTTCTCAGTTTATTTGATACCTTGATTAGTGTTTATGTCCGTTATCAAAGGATATAACTGTTTATATATCTTGATTACGAAAGGATGTAATGATTGCAAGGTTAAGGAATGGGGAAATATGTATTAATTACGGTTATATCCTGTTTATTAATGTACAGTTGGATACAGGAATTCCTGGTACACATCCATACACTTACTGGCTGGAAAGTTCCGGGGTTAAGGCCGGCCCATCACCTCTGCCATCTCTCCCTGCACTATCTGTTTGGTTACTCACGACGAAGTAAAGGTGTGACAGGGTACACTTCTTGGGAGCGAGGTATGCCAGGGACTCCTGTGTCCAACTGTACATAATGGTATAAGTGGTGCTTATATACCTATAAGTCTTTTTTTATAAAAAGTATGTGATGATTAAAAAGATAATGCGTAAGTAGAATATTTTTTTTATTATTCTAAAGTAATAATATATTATGAATACAGAGACAAATTGGGTAGTAATGCTGTAAATCTTACTTTATTGTTAACGCATTATTAAAGCTTTGGTTGGATAGAATACATCCAGCTGTCGGTTATACGAGAAAAATTCAGTCTTGTTTTTTTTTAATTACAGATAACCATTGTCAAAATAGTCAGTTGAATAGGAAATATAAAAGATGAAAAGTGAATAACAATGCAAAGAAATTAGATATAAGAAATATGATTTTATTGATAATTATTGAATAAGAAGAAAAATGCAAGATTCATTTAGGGTAAATAAGAGACAAGCGATAAATATCAATTTCCTGCAAGTCTGAAAATATTACTGAAAAATAGAGACCTAGAAACAGGATGAGGATAAAAGGATTAATATACGGCTTACATTTGCTTTTCTAACCAACCTTTTGGAGCACCACTGCCTATATAATCTCTGCGCTCTTTTTTAATATTATTAATGTTAATGGCTGGAAGTGGGCCATAATTGGTAAGATAAATTAAACATGAGATTCATGCGTTTTCTCTTTCCTATCAATGCTGTCATTTGTATGTGGTATGAGAGAATTTATCTTTAAGTCTGAGACGTTTTATTTACTAATGAATATAGCAGCCATAATGTGTGACGGTAATATAAAAGAGGGTCGTGACGGCATGTCCCAGCCTTGGGGAAGTTTCAAGCCGTTCTGAAGCTTGAACTAAGGTAACTTAATTTCTCATATGTATTAATTCGGCTAATGCTAAGAGTGTTAGACTCAGCACTGGATAACGATGAGCTTACCGTATAAGAAACACGAATACGAGAATCAACCAATTTGATTAGTCCCTCCATAGATTCACTACTTTTAATATCTCCAGCTTTCTTTATTTGCCCAAAAATCTAACCTGTTTCATCAATGTTTTGAATGAAGCTTGTCATCATTCACTTATTGAACTTGTAGACTATGTTTTGTAGCGTACTGGAATCAGTCTCTGTCTCGTCTCTGTAATGGTAAAACGTGTCTCACATGTCGGTTCCTTAACAGGTTAACATTGTTAGCCCAAAAGTTCATGCCACCTCCCTTGCTGCGACAGTCATTACAAGTTTGGGTGCACTGTAAACTATTGTGATTGAGTTGGGATATTTCTTTTATTTAATGCACTGATTATATATATATATATATATATATATATATATATATATATATATATATATATATATATATATATGTATTTATGTATATATATGTATTTATGTATATGTATATATGTATTTGTATATAAATTTATATAAAGATAGATAAAAAGATAATTCGTAGGTATTTCCCTTATAGTAAGGCGTAGACATGAAACGAAGTGGATGGCAAATAGATATTTAATTTCATGACAGTATATTTTCAAAATCTGCCGAAGCTTCGGAAGGTGTGGTGGAGTACAATTTAAGCCTTATAGAAATACATATAAGGTTTAGAAATATGCACATGTAACATGAAAGAATAAAAATCTTAGAGAAATTTAGAAATTAGAAATATTTAAAAGTAGTGAGAATAGGTTTTTATTTTTATTTTGGTCTTACTATTTTTTTTTTTAAATCTACGGAAGGTTTTTATTCTCAAATTATATAGGTGTATTTTGAAACCTTTTATGTGATCTTAAAATGAGGGCGTATCACGAAGAGTTAGCCACGTTTAGAAAATAATCACTTGGAAAAGAGATACTTCATTACCAGCCTCTTAATCATACATAGAAAAAAGCTTGCTGTCTTTTGAATTTCTTATTTTTGGTGTGGATATTAATATGTGGCAGGGTTGTTCAGTTAGTTCCTAACGCACAGTTTTGACCATCTTTTGCATTCAGAACTTCTCAGACTGTACCAACCTATACGTATTACTAGGTAAACAATTAAGTTTAACAGTCTTGCCTTCTCCATCATAAGGCTCAACACTACACTGTAATTAAGAAGTTCCATTCCATATGTGACCAGATTGTGGAAGGCTCTTCCTAATTAGGAATCGGTGGAACTTCAGAGAGTCAAACTTGCAGCTTAATGTTTCTATATTGAACCGATTGACGTAAGTCTCTCTTCATAGTTTATAAATGACAGATCTATTTTAACGTTGTTACTGATCTTAAGATATTTTGTTTTACTTTTTATTCATCACTTCTAATATATAGTTTATTTATTAGGTTATTTTGTATCTTCGTGGTGTACCTGCGAGGTGAAGAAAACTGACCAAACCTCAGGCATAAATTGAGTTTTTTTTTTTTTGCAGGACTGGAAACGGCTGTATTTGTTGGTGTTTTTGTTGTTGGGTCTATATATATATATATATATATATATATATATATATATATATATATATATATATATATATATATATATATATATATGTATATATATGTGTGTATATATACAGATACATATATACATATATATATATATGTATATATATTTAAATACATATATATATATATATATATATATATATATATATATATATATATATATATATCTGTATATATATATATATATATATATATATATACTGTATATATATATATATATATATATATATATATATATATATATATATAGATACATATATATATATATATATATATATATATATATATATATATATATACAGTATATATAATCTAGAAGTCCTTTTTTATATGAATTATTTTAATTCTCTGTTTTCGAAAGCATAAAACTTTCTAGAAATTCCTTACTAATACTTGAAGAGACCACCGATAGGAGATGGTATTTTTCTTTCCTTATGAAACTTTGAAATTGTCTCTATGCAAGCCAAATATCCCAATAACGAAACAGAATAATCGATGGAGACAATATTAAAAGAAATCATCGCCGGAATTAAACTATAAAATAGATTCAGAACAGTTTGAATTTGGTCATAAAATATCACATTTTATAACTTTTATTCAATCCCACATTTTACCCCAATTACTCTAGCATTAAATAACAGTGAAAAAAATAATATTTCTGGCGCATATCTTTAGTGACTTCGAACTTACTATTACAAGAGCAAAAAAAACATATTGGATCCAAGTTACCGAATAATGTAAACGCAATTGCCCCTACCTCCATCTCTCGTAAGAAGCTGACCATCATTATACAATAAAAGATGTACAAAAAGGTCTGGCTGTATATCTCCCTCCCGGTTCTTCTTTGAATAGGATTGATAAACAACCGACTATCTGCCTCACGGTAGGGTAGACCCTTCGTCCTGATACCGAAACTTAGGGCGCGATGGTTGAATAACCACAGACCCGCACCAGATAGCAGTTGTAGTGCTCGGTAGGGAGAGGTCCAGTCATAGGTGAACAAATGTCGTTGTGTAGCTGCTTTCAACTTGAGAGAGAGAGAGAGAGAGAGAGAGAGAGAGAGAGAGAGAGAGAGAGAGAGAGAGAGAGAGAGAGGGGGGGGGGGGTTGCGTAACGCCAGATATTATAGACGGGGAAGAAATAAATATGTTGGTACGTATCTTTTAAAATAATAAGATTAGTTTTCCTGGTCCTTGTTTTGTCTAATGGGGCTATTCCATTATTATTATTATTATTATTATTATTATTACTACTTGCTAAGCCGCAACCCTATTTGGAAAATCAGGATGCTATAAGCCCAAAGTCTCCAACAGGGAAAATAACCCAGTAAGGAAAAGAAATAAAGAAACATAGAATAGTGTGCCTGAGTGTACCCTCAAGCAAAAGAACTCTAATCTAAGACATTGAAAAACCATGGTACGGAGGCTATGCTGCTACCAAGACTAGAGAACAATAGTTTGATTTTGGAGTGGCTTTCTCCTAGAATTGCTCATCTTCTGCTTTCTGTTTTACTGTTTGACTTATTAGTTGAAGTCTAAAGAAAAAATACTAGGATCTCTCAAATTAGTGGATGAAGTATTCACCTTAATTTTCAGAAATATAAATAGCCTAGGTTGGGAAGAGGTAGTGAGAGAGAAGTAGGAAAGTTAATGGGAGTATAATAATATTCAATGCTCTGTGACGGGCCGAGAGAGGGTTGTGAACTCAAAGGCAGGATGCAATCAACTGAGTACTTTATTAAGGAACACTCTCCTTCATATACAAAACCTCAAGGCAACAGGAAAATACATGTTCGAGAAAGTGACAATGTTACAGAGGAAAACCGGAGACATGATCATTCAGGTTCTTCTTAGTGCGAGGGAAGAGCACAGATACAAGCATAATATATACAAAATAATTTATGTACGATCGTGTGACACACGGTTGGTACATGGCTCCCCCCCTAAAAATGACATACTGTACATGTTAAATAGGGCGCCCTGATCTAGAGAGGCGAACTGTGGGCGGGTCATCTGGCAGGAGATAGGCAGGTTTTAGACGATCAATGGAGACCCAGTCTTCTTTGCCACGAATGTTCAGTAGGAATGCTTTTGGACTGCGTCGGATCACAAGGAAAGGGCCCGTGTAAAGGGGCGTTAGCGGTGGCTTGCTAGTGTCGTTGCGCAGGAAGACGTGCGTTGCAGAGTGCAAGTCCGTTGGTATGTGATGCTTCGCTGGGGGCTTGTAAGTCTGGCGGCACGGAGTAAATTTTCCCACGACGTGACGTATGAGCTGGAGATCGTCGGAGGAGGTTGTAGAAGGAAAAAATTCGGCAGGGACGACCAACGGGTCGCCATACACCATTTCAGCTGCCGAGACGTCGAGGGCGTCTTTAGGAGTGGTCCTTAGTCCCAGGAGGACCCAGGGAAGCTGAGTAAACAGTTGCAATCCTTGCAGCGGGACATCAAAGCTGCTTTGAGGGTGCGATGAAAACGTACAACCATTCCATTGGCAGCGGGGTTGTAGGCCGTTGTCTGATGTAGGGTGATGCCCATGAGATTCGCTAATGACGTCCACAATTGAGAGGTGAAAGTGGTTCCCCTGTCAGAAGTAATATGCTCAGGGATACCGAATCTTGAAATCCATCCAGAGAGTAAGGCAGATGTACATGAGGCGGACGTTGCAGTTTCCATGGGAATGGCTTCAGGCCAACGAGTGGAGCGGTCGATGACGGTAAACAGGTAACGATGTCCTTGGGATGTGGGTAGGGGGCCTACAACGTTGACGTGAATGTGTGCGAAACGACGCTGAGGTTGAGGAAAGCTGCCCACTCCTGAATATGTGTGTCGATGTACTTTGGAAGTTTGGCAAGAAGTACAGGCACGGACCCAATCCTTAGCATCCTTAGAAATGCCGTGCCAAATAAACTTTGCCTTCAGCAGCTGTGCAGTAGAACGGCACGAGGGATGTGAAAGGCCGTGAATGAAATCAAACACCTGTCGGCACATGGGAGCAGGAATCCAAGGTCGCGGTCTGCCAGTACTAACGTCACAGAGGAGGGTGGTGTTGGAGTCTTCGAGGGGAAAGTCTTCCCAACGGAGGGACGTGCAGGATGTCCTACAAGCTTGATACTCTGGATCCTGTCATTGGGCTTCAGCCAGGCCGTTGCAATCCAATCTCAGTTGAACGGCAGCCAACGTGTTTCTTGACAGGTCATCGGCAACGGGATTCATTTTCCCAGGGAAGTATTGAAGGGTGCAATTGTATTCAGCCATGGCGGAGAGATGTCGGCGTTGACGGGCGGACCAGGCGTCAGACTGTCGAGTGAAGGCGTGCACCAGAGGCATGTGGTCTGTGCGAATGACGAAGGGCGTACCTTCTAAGAAATGACGAAAGTGACGGACAGCCAAGTACACCGCCAGCAATTCTCGATCGAAGGTAGAATAACTCGATCCTGTCTTGGACAGTTTTCTGCTGAAGAAGGCTAATGGGCGGGGCGAGCCGTTGACCACCTGCTCGAGTACTGCACCAATAGCGACGTCGCTGGCATCGGTGGAGAGAGGGAGAGGGGCGTGTGGGATAGGAAAAGTGAGAGCCGCAGCAGTTGATAGGGCCTTCTTTGCATTGCAGAAGGCTGCTTCTTGAAGGGGACCCCACTTCAGGTCCTTTGGCTTGCCCTTGAGGGAGGCGTAGAGGGGAGCAAGAGTGGCGGCAATGGCTGGCAGAAAACGGTGATAATAGTTGATCATGCCCAATAATTCCTGCAGAGCTTTGACGGTCGAGGGCGCGGGGAAGTTCTGAACAGCTGCTACCTTCTCAGGGAGGGGATGGACTTCTTCAGGAGTGATACGGTGCCCTAAGAACAACACTTCGTTGGTGCCAAAGGTACACTTGTCGTACCGGACTACAAGGCCGTTTTGTTGCAGGCAGTCGAGCACGATGCGCAGGTGACGGAGGTGTTCCTCTTTTGAGGAGGAGAACACAAGTATGTCGTCCACATAACATACACAGGAAGGGAGGTCCCCTAAGATGCCATCCATGAGACGTTGAAACGTTGCCCCAGTATTACGAAGGCCAAAACAGGAGTAATTGAAGGTGTATGTACCAAACGGAGTGGTGATGGCGGTCTTGGGGATGTCTTCTGCGTTCATAGGCACCTGATAATACCCCTTCAGGAGGTCGAGCGTAGAGAAAACCTTCGCTTTGTGCAGGTAGGAGGTCACGTCGGCAATGTTTGGGAGGGGGTAGTGATCCGGTTCTGTTTGCATGTTCAGGCGCCTGTAATCCACGCACGGACGGAGGGAGCCGTCTTTCTTCAGAACGATATGTAAGGGTGACGACCATGGGCTGGAGGCCTTTTGGCAAAGGCCCATTTCCTCCATTTCGGCAAACGTCTGTTTGGCGGCTGCCAATCGTTCCGGTGCCAGACGTCTGAATTTTGCGAAGACTGGGGGTCCCGTCGTCTTGATATGGTTATAAATACCGTGCTTGGCAGGAACCGTGGGCGTTTGGCGAAGTTCTGTACGGAAAACTTCCAGGTACGACGTGAGGAGGTGGGCGTAGGCATCCGTGGGTGCGCTGATGTGGAGAGCGAGGTTAGAGGGGGCGGGTTGAAGAGGTGTCGACAAGTACGAGTCTGCGTTGACCAATCGTCGGTGGGCGACATTGACCAGAAGGTGGAAATGAGAGAGGAATTCTGCACCGAGGATTGGCATTGTGACGTTAGCAACGAGAAACTTCCAATTGAATTTACCGTTTCCGAACGATAATGTGAGGTTCTCGTAACCGTAGGTGGGTATCGCAGATCCGTTGGCAGCTACCAAGCGGACGTCGGCAGCTACCAAGCGGACGTCGGCAGATGTAGACAGACTACGTCGTGCCTTGAAGAGTTTCCTTGGCAAAAGAGAACGACAAGCACCCGTGTCTACCAAAAATCACACGCCCGTTCCTGCATCCTGTAAAAAGAAAAGATTAGAAACACTGGAGGCCACCGCCACGAGCGATGGCCTACTTACACGTTTTTTGGCCACTGACAATCCTTGGCACATTTCTTCGCGGTTGCCCCGAATCTGAAGTGGTAGTAGCAAAACTGCGGCGGATGGGAGGTAGTAAGTGGCTGTAGAAGTCGTTCGTTGGGGCGCGAGCGATTGGTGGGTGGTGGGCTACTTTGTCGCTGCTTCGGCACGTCACGGGGTAGGCGTGTATGTCCTACGGCATTCATGTCAGCTTCGGTTGACGTTGAATAGGCATCCTCTTCGTCAGGGGTGGAGGTGTTGATGGAGGTCTTGAAGTGGCTGTCCATAAGGGCGTCGGCTTTGGTCATCAAGTCCTTTATGGGTAAACTATCGACACCGGGTATGGCAGCGCGTACAGGTTCGGGTAAACGTCGTATCCAAAGGGCACGAAGTAGGTTCACTTCACGAGGAGAGCCGTCTGCGGCAGGTTGAAGGCGAGCGATACTGGTCATTTCCCTGAGGGCAAGCGAAGCCCTTTGGTCCCCCAACGGTTGTTGCGAGAGCTGAAAAAGCTTTGCTATACGGGCGGCTGGCGACGGCGAGTACTGCTGCAGAAGGTATGTTTTGAGGGCGTCATACGCTATTGGGGTGTCTCCTTGTTCACAAAGTCAGTCGGATATTTCTGGGAAGGTGTCCTCGGGTATCGCCGCGAGAACATAATCCGCTTTGGTGGTTGAGCGAGTCACGCCCCTGATGTGAAACTGGACTTCTGCGCGCTGAAACCAAGCAAACGCCTCTCCGCTGGCAAACGATGAAAGTTTGAATGGAGCGGCCGCAGCACCAACTGCTGTAGAGTCCGCCATAGTACCAACGATGGAGGGGCGAGGGGGTTGGGGGTGGAAGGCGGTGGGAGCGAATCGACTTCCGGGGTCACCAATGTGACGGGCCGAGAGAGGTTTGTGAACTCAAAGGCAGGATGCAATCAACTGAGTACTTTATTAAGGAACACTCTCCCTTATATACAAAACCTCAAGGCAACAGGAAAATACATGTTCGAGAAAGTGACAATGTTACAGAGGAAAACCGGAGACATGATCATTCAGGTTCTTCTTAGTGCGAGGGAAGAGCACAGATACAAGCATAATATATACAAAATAATTTATGTACGATCGTGTGACACACGGTTGGTACAGCTCCTTTTTCAGAAATGCCTAAGTAAATATACATTATTGGCTCTGCATTCACTTACACTGTTAGGCTTGATCGAAGTGCGTGGAAGGAGCAAACAAGGGAAATGCCAATATAATGATTTCATTCTCTCTGGTTACGGCTTACATTGTCAGGGCCATTTCTCGAGTTGGTCACCGACTGTCATGATGTCGGTTTTGACTTTATTAGATATGATGAGCCAGACTCTTAAAACCACTTTGGGGATTTGTGTAATCAGTTCACCTCACGCTATGCCCTTCCGACATTGATAAAGAGTCTTATAATAATTGTGGGTCCCAGAATACCCACGCTCTTTTTTTTAGAATTTTACTTAATGACGGGTTCTTCATAGCTTCTAATTCTTTGTCCATTCTTTGTAAAGTTTTACTTCCGAATGCAATTATTTTTTCTCTGCAGTGCACAAATGTTCGGCCTGCCTGACCAGGCAATGGACCATACGTTCCAAATTCCATTAATCATACTAGAATGGCTTAAATTGTTTTAATTGCCAAGTTGGCCAAGCCCATTTATTGCCACATGTTTATTAAATAAGGTGAATCTGAAACATTTCTAGATTCTGATTGAATGCATGTACTATTTTATATGCTCGCGTGGATAGAAAATATAGAAGCTAGGTGCTGTGGGTCCAAATAATGAAACTCAAACATTGTCAGCTTGATTACAGTAGTTTGGGGGTAGACTACATTTTCTATTGCAATGCAGTAGATATGATGTGGTTTATGCCATTCGGTGAAACGATAGATTCTTCACCTTATTTGTCATGATTTTATAGACCATATCTGTTTATTTCGGAATTTATGTTGCACTCCATGAAACCGTTTTATTTGGCCGTAGTTCATGTCACCGGTAGTTTGCCACAATTCTATCACATAGACAACACTAGATAGACTGAAATGAGGATTCCGGGATATTTGACTTGGTTTATTCGAAATTTTCTCCTTATAAGGCAAGATACTGCATGAGTTCTGGGTGTTTTTACGGAGGTGTAGGTGTCCAATGCTGTCCCTTTTAATAACGGCTGTTTCTTTGTTTATGAAGTTAATATAGAGATTGTTTTTATTTCTATTTGAAGTTTGGTACCTATGAAACTTCAGATTCGTGAATGAATTAGGCACAAAATTGGCTTTTCAGATTACAATAATTCTTTTTTTTTTATCTTGAGGACGTAAGAAAAAGATCTCGGACCTATTTTTATTGGAGGGTCATTAAGATCTGCCTTAGCTAAAGCGTTCAATGGAAAAGAAATGGTTCATATTTTATATTCTGTATACTGCTGGCATCATTTTAGAATTTGGCTTAACGTTTCCGTTTGCTTGATTAGTTGATTTGATATAGATATTTCTTCAATAAAACTTTAACGGTTAGGTAGGGGGAGATCGTTATCCATGACTACCTCAAGACTACCTTACTCATATAATTTCCATAAAGACCTTATTCAGGCGGGATGTTGATTAATGGTGTAGCTGGTCAGAATTCAGTATATATATATATATATATATATATATATATATATATATATATATATATATATATATATATATATATAGATAGATAGATAGATAGATAGATAGATAGATAGATAGATATATATATATATATATATATATATATATATATATATATATATATATATATATATATATATACTTAAAGAATTTGTCGTGTATTTATTTGTTATTGATCCGTACCATAAGTGTTAGTTGGTATGTATTTATGGTTAACCAGTCTTTAAAAGAATTTGTTGGGTCTCAAATAATTACTTTATTTTGAGTTTGCAGAAAGAAAAATTTATTGCATTTCTGATTTGTCAAGATATCTCCGTATAACTTGTTAAGTATTTTAGAGCAGATAACTCTTCTCACTCTTTTTGCACCTCACATGTTACAGTTATGAACTCTCAATCATTTGTATTTCTTATGCGCCTGTTTATCCAAGTTTTCTTTCACCTTATGTATCAAATCTCGTGTGACTCCTGATTATTAGTGATATTGGATTATGCTCAACTCGAAATAAATTTCAAGCATTCGTATTCGTAGAAGTGTATTATATCGTTATAAGACGTTCGCTTCAGGTTTTCATTACATGAAATCTGTACTGTTCATTCAAATTCTAATCATCGAGGCTATTTACTATTTTCTTTTGATGGTGATCTATATAATTATTATTTTTAAACGAGTCTGATAATGAGCAATGGATTTTTATCAAGAGTACTCAGTGAAAGAAAATTGGTCACGCCGGCATAAATTTCATATCAAGGGAACGAGCAGTATCCTGCAGTTTTAGAATGTTTGAACTAGAGACTTATCTCCTACAATCTTTCCTTACATATATACATATAGCGGAATCCTACTCGCCGGGGCCCCGCATTTAATGGAGCCATAGCATGTAATCCCATGGCTTATAAGGCCATGTTCATAGACCCATTCCATGTCTGAAGGAAGTTTGGGGAGTTTTCCCCAAAACAAAAATCTTATCTCCAGGTATGTGTCTTCTAAAACTCCCTCTGTATAGCCAAACTTTCCTGGTTGGATGGACATAACATTTGCATATGGCATATCGGGTGCGCTCTCTCTCTCTCTCTCTCTCTCTCTCTCTCTCTCTCTCTCTCTCTCTCTCTCTCTCTCTCTCTCTCTCTC
This sequence comes from Palaemon carinicauda, assembly GCF_036898095.1. Classification (NCBI taxonomy): domain Eukaryota; kingdom Metazoa; phylum Arthropoda; class Malacostraca; order Decapoda; family Palaemonidae; genus Palaemon; species Palaemon carinicauda. Next base: position 139,249,410 of record NC_090726.1, on the reverse strand, counting down.
TCTCTCTCTCTCTCATATTAAAATATACTGAGATTGGTAAGTCTGAATAGTTTTGTCTTTATTTTTTCAAAGTTTTTATCTGTGTGTATACGTAACTTACATGCGCATAGGGACACCATGATTCCCATTTAAAAAGATAAATTTGGCAGTGATCGTTGTTTATATTGCTTTAGATCCTTTTGGTGTTTCATATTTTAGAAAGGAATTTTAGTATTTTCTACATTTTGATTGATCAAAATTTTACAAGTAAATAAAGCCTGTTGTTATTTCTAATGAAAATTAAATGAAAAATTATAAAGTGCAAAGTCCTTAACAGTCCCTGAATTGCCGTATTAACAACACAAATTTAGTGATTGTTGCTAACATTTTTTTTTTCTTTTTTTTTTTTGTTTGGAGAAGTGGAAGCTTAACATTTTTGAAAAGAAAAAATAGTTCCGACTTGACGGATGTGAGAGTTGAGTCTTAGATTGTTTATGCTTTAGCTGAAACTGAATAAAATATAATCGTAATATATTCCTTTTCTGACACAACTCTGGGAATTAATGGTAGGCAACTTTCAAATCTAATCTCACTGGTGTAGAGTCAACATTCCCTCTACTGATGAAACCTGATAACCCTGACGCTCACTGTCCAAAGGAATTGTGGCCCTTTTGGCTATTGTATTTGACAGTAGATAGTGAAGTATTATTATTATTATTATTATTATTATTATTATTATTATTATTATTATTATTATTATTATTATTACTTACTTACTTACTTACTTACTTACTTACTAAGCTACAACCCTAATTCCAACTTATTATTTTGTGGAGTTTATTATCACCCATTTTTATAGAAGCTTTGCACTAGCTGTAATCGAGTCATGAGCTGGTCTTAATCATGTATCAAATCATTATAATTCCTTATGTTTCCACTGGGCGCAAACACTTTTCTATTGAGCAGGTCTCATGAGCGGCATTTCCTATATTGTTGCTAAATTGCATTTGATTTGGTTTCATTTTTCTTATTTAATTTGACATGTAATTCTGTACTTCTTTTTCTGTGTTTGGTTGTTTTTACTTTTGAGAACCTTTGGTAAGAGATATTTTCCTAATACAAATGAACTAGGCTGATAATAATACTCAGAAATGATGGTAATATTGATAGTAATAATAATATCGTACTTTCTGTTTCCCTCTTGGTTATTCTTTCTTAGATATTGATATTGTTATTGTCAATTTTACCCATTTCATCGTCATCATCTCCTGCTACGCCTATTGGCGTAAAGGGCCTCGGTTAAATTTCGCCATTCGTCTCTATCTATTTATCTTTCACTTATTTTTTTCCCCAGAAATTCCATTCATATTTGTTCTCTAATTACTCAGGGTAGTTCTTCTTATGTTAGAATGAAGTAATTGATAATGCTTCAGTATTGATTTGTTCTTCAGTTTTTTATTATTGGTAATTTGTCCAATAAATAGGCGTTACAACCTAAGAGGTCAGTTTTAAGTGGTGAATAAGTGAACATCAAACAAAGCAATATATTTTTTTTTTATTGGAACACAATGAAAACCATATTCTATTCTCATCATGAATTTCTACAATATTCGTAATAAACTTATTTTAGTTGCGATGTGTCCTAGTTTTTAGTTAACATATTTTCACCTATTTATGTGATGTCTAGAGTTTTAGAAGTCTTTATTACGTTATATAGTTCATAATTTATCAACCCTAACACTTATGTCGAATCTCAACTTCAGCCTCACATCCTCCCTCCTGACTTTTGGCCCTGTGGTAGTGATGTAAGAATAATACCATCATATGTCTTGCGTGTCGTAGACAACGACAGAAAGTACAGGTGCTGCCTTTTAGTCTTGTGTTTAAGCAAAAGGCCCACTACCAATAACTGTGGAAACTGTTGTCTTCCACTTGGACTATTTAGTCAAAGGTAAGGCAAACCGACAATAACTGTAGTAGATGAATGCAAGGGCATACGATCGTAAAAACCCTCTGCCAAAATATGAACCATGCCTGATGTTATTTATATATATATATATATATATATATATATATATATATATATATATATATATATATATATATATATATATATATACATACCGTATTTCCCGTGTCATAAGACGCTACAAGTGGTAAGACGCACCTTTAAATTAGCAAGGCAATTTTAGAAAACAAAAAATTTGAGGATTTTAAAAACTTAGCAGAAATCCCTGGTTAGCGACTCTAGAGTGATTATTGTCTGGTACAGTAATTTTTCTTATTTTGGGTGTATTATGAAATGTTCAAGTTAAAATTATTTAGCTATATGTCGATTATCCCAATTTTAATACATATTCATATAAGAAACCACTAAACCTGTCGTAGTTTCCACCACAACTACACGTTTAGTCATAGTGTTTGGTGTTTCAAGTGTTGTTTACATGAAAGCAGTGTCGCCAAAGGTTCTTCATAACATTTTAGTAAAGAGGTAAAATCTAGTAATATTTCCAAAATTCCTAATATAGGCTAAATATTTTCACATAAAATGTAATTATTGATCAAGTAAATCTAGAAATTCTTTAAGGTGGAATACTTTTGCTACTGTTTATGTGATTCTAAGTCTAATTACATTTCTGCTAACTTGGTAATACTGCACTCAGCTAACAGAAGTTTTTTCCAAGGTGTATACAGGAACTGTCTGTTTGTATTATTTCGGAACTCAGGCAATAAAGTCATTATCAATAAATTTCTTTAATACAAAATACCAACAAAATATGAGAAAAAAGATATATACTGCATAAACAACTAATATGTTATAGTGTCGTCTGCAACAAGACCACTAGTTGGCATGTCTGCTTATAGAAGGGGATTGGCGACTCATCAGCTGATTACCAAAACAAACAAATAATTTGCTACTGTACTTCATTAAATGAAGTGCAATATGAAAATGAATTTATTAAATATGAATGATAATAGTAGGTTTATATTCTATCTCGTAAATTTGGGTGCTTGTATGTCAATAATTTGGTGTTTGAGGGATGCCAAACTCCCCTATATAACTTTTTCTTGAGTGTTAAGACGCAGGGTGATTTTGAGGGGCATTTTTCGTGAAAAAAGGTGCGTCTTATGACACGGGAAATACGGTATATATATATATATATATATATATATATATATATATATATATATGTGTGTGTGTGTGTGTATATGTGTATATGTATATATATGTGTGTATGTATATATATGTATATATATGAACATATATATATATATATATATATGTGTGTGTGTGTGTGTGTGTGTGTGTATATGTATATGTACAAATATATATATATATATATATATATATATATATATATATATATATATATATACTGTATATGTATATATATACATACACGCACACACCCCTGCACGATGCCTTGCTGCATAAGATGAAAACCTACTGTAATATCTTCAGAGGAAATGCATAAACCAAATTCTCATTTGGAACGCCTGTTCCCGATCTCACGTCCTTGGGAATCGAATTCCAACGCTCAAATGGTTTAGTGCTGATCTTAAATTCTGGTGGACGTCAGACCGAACCCAGGCTCTCCGGAATATAATTTCATTATGAATAACCTTTTTGGTCATCCGTCAGTTATATGTAATAATAGAGAAGATTTACAAGAAGTTTGGGAAAGAAGCAGATAAAACATTTCCTGCGACATATAAAAACACACATTTGATAGCCATGACCATTAATGCTGTCTTATTTACCTATATATTTTTTTATCTATCCATATAACTACACACGTATATACTATATATATATATATATATATATATATATATATATATATAGATATATATATATATATATATATATATATATATATATATATATGTATGTATGTATAAATATATATATATATATATATATATATATATATATATATATATACATATATATACAGTATGTGTGTATATATATGTGTATATATGTATATATGTGTATATATGTATATATATTTATATATATATATATATATATATATATATATATGTACATTATACACACATTTATTATATATCTCCTTCTGAGTGGGGTACCTTGACGTAGTGAAGGGGTTTGTGTATTGCTATGATTAACAAAGCTGTATTAGTCAGGGTCACTCATATTAGGTTGATTTGCAGTGAGCTATCTGACAAAAATCACTTATCACCAATCCGCAATTGACCAGCTTGATGATAAAAACTGGCCCAACCCCAGACATGAATATAGACGTGTTTGAAGAATTTGTCTTGCAGTATATAGGCCATGGGCCAGCAGGTGAAATCATCCCCCCCCCCTAGGGATTTTTGCAGACAAGGTTATTTTTATTCCTTAGAGTCTATAGATTCATATTCTGATTGTTTGCATTCTGGATGCTGGTGATTTTGGCTGATAAAGCCAAAATTCGAGAAATATTTAGGGGAAAAAATGTAATATAAAATAATGTTAGTTTTATATATGACGCAGAGAAATAAACCAATACTTATAAAAGTGGTATGGAGTTAGGGGTTTAAAAGTATGCAGAATCGAATGAAATAGTTTGTTTTATCGAAATAATAAAGAATTCTGGCTTAATTTACGTTCAAAATTCAATTTTAAGCTACCAAGAAAATGTATATCACTATAGTTTGCTATAATTTATTTCAGTGAAAAGATGGATTGACAGCATCAAAATATTCATAAAGAGCAGGTTTTTTAGATGTAATTTCATATAAAATATGTCATTTTCAGAAATATATTAAAGCATATGATAGCGTGAGAAAAAATATCTTTGCCGCTTAGAATGCGGTATACTGCTCTGATACAACCCGTCCTCTCTTGTGAACCATAGGCTAGTTGCCGACCCCTCACAGCTCCAAGATATTTTTTTAGACATTACTTTTTCATCTTCTTGGAGGCAATAGATTCAGAGTACGATTAACTGCAGACTGGCTTTTGGAGATTTTGGTTGCTACAAACCAAAATTTAAAAAAAATAGTGGCCAAAGAATAGGGAAATATTAACCTAATTGATATATGCATATTCTTCTTTAAGGTATATTGGGTTCATTGGGTTAGTTTATTACTAATACAGTTCTTATATATTATAAAATTTACGATAAGTATTTATATATCTAACATATAGATCGTTATACATTGGTCTCTTAAAAATGAAGACACTTTGGTGCAGTTTAATCTCCTTAAGCCGACATAATAGATTAAGTCAGAGGATTTTGGCCCAAAATAATTAAGGACATTAAGATAAACTACAAGAAAAAATTATGATTTTTCTATTACAAAAGATATTTTGTGGTACAAACACAAAAGAAAAAAAAATAAAGTACTCCTTTTGTTGATATTAGTGCTTAAAAAAAAGAACATTTGGTAATAAGAGAATAACTATGATTGAAATGCATACACAAACAACCATAATTAATAAGACATTTGATTAAAGAAAAAAATTTCTTTTAGAACTTAAATGCATACTCTAGCCTGAAGAGACTGATGAATTAATGGCACAAGAAAAGTAATATTATAATTTGTGAATAGATGTAATGTGCAGCATTCTCACATAACAGACAACCATAGATGAAGAAATCGTGATTTATTTTCTTTATAAATGAAAGTTTTTGGTACAGGTACAATGAATTAAAGTAATCATTTTGGTAATATAATATTAAGCCTTAAGAACAAAAACACAGAGTATTTGGCAGCAAAAAAATAGATTATGAAAGAAATAGAAAAATAACTATATCTGATAAGAAATTCCATTAAAAAAAAAAAATTGGCTTTTAGAGCTTAAATGTACACTCTCACCTGAAACTGAGTAATGAGTTCATTGCACAGGGAAATAAATATTTTGTTTTTTGCTTTGCATTAATGTACAGCACCTCATATAACAGGAAAACATAAGAACAAGGTTATTACATAACCTTAAAAAAATTCAATATGTTTCTGACTATGGCATTCATAAAAATAATTCTTCATAAAGCAAATGTATAAAGTGAAGTGCAACTGCTAAGGAAAAATTTCTTGAAATAGCAATCTAATATACCTTTGGCACATTGGACTAGATAAAGTACCCTTTATAAGAATAGAACTAATCGATATAGCTAAATAGATATGTATAGAATATTTTCCTATATTACCGAGTAATTTGTAATCACAATAGATAACGAGAATGGATTCATGATAAATATTGCATCTTTAATCATCATACTCATACATTAAGTCTGTGATATTGTTAATTTCTTCTGGCTCATCTTCATAAGACTCCTCAAACTCCTCCTCCTCTACGTGCTCATCTAGAATATCAATCAATTCTTGTGGCATCGGTGATCCACTACACCATACAAATTCTAAGTTTCCTTCACTGAGACACCACCCATGTCCGTCTGGCGAAGGTATATCTGGCTCAGCTTGATCTGCTCTGTTCCATATGAGTGCTTGATAGTTTGCCCTCTTTATATGTTCTCTGAGTGACATACGGCATGGAGGCAGCAAACTCATATCTATCCCATCACAATCTGAAATTATGGCTGATTTGGGGACGTATCTTTGAAGAAAAAGATTGTAACGTACTTTGTCAATAGATGACTGAGTTGATGACTGATTGTAGAGTAGACAAGTAAATTTTTCTAGCTGGATATACGTATTTTCATCCACAGCAGAACTAGATCCAAGATTTTTGAAAGTGGAAATAAACTCTGGGTTCTTCTGTAGTAATTTCCATGGTAATAATTTACCCTTCCGAACAAATGCACTCACACTATCACAACCAGAATAAGCATGAAGGGAAGGCAAGACTTCACATAACTCCTGACCAGTTTTATCTACAACTTTATGTACATCTATGAGGCGTCTTTTGTCTCCTACTCCTGTATCGAACAAAATGGTTTGTTTTAAGACTTGAGCAAATTTCAGCAACAAGATGAAAACATCTGTATCTGGTGATCTTATAACAATGGTGAAATCTTCAGATACTTGAGAAGCCATATGACGAAGATGTAAAATAATTCTACTATCAGCTTCCTCTTGGAATGACTGCAGGGCCTCAACCTCATATGTTTCTGTTTGCAGTCCATCAGTACTTGTGATAGCTGTGCAGTTACGACCATTCACAAAATAAATAACTCTGTTTTTAAGCTTATTTGCATATTTATCTTGTTTCCACTCTCCCAGTAAGAACTGGATCAATTGCTCTTTGTTCTTTGTATCGGTTAAGAAACTCTTCCAATTTCTGGGAATTTTTGTTGAGCTACCTTTAAGCAAGAATGTAGCTGATGCTCCTCTTCGCTTCCTTTCTGGATTTTTAATAGAATGAGTCAGGTATGTGTCTGTGACAAAATCAACCCGACTGACTTTAGGGAGTTGATCAAATACTTTTTCAGCTAGTTCACCAAATGATGTTGGTAATGCTACTTGCGCTTGTAATATTGCATTCCCATCAATGATGCAGTTCATGCAATCTATTTCTGGTCTTCTTGCAAGGGTTCGTTCTGTTTCTAGAGCATGAAGGAGTTTTGCTTTGTTGGTTTTCACAAGTGCGCCATCAGCAGTTGCTAATGACCAAGGTACTGGTCCAAGTGGATGACTCAAAACTTTTTCCATGTTTAAGTTGTATTTTGTGGCTAATACTGCGACTTGTCCTAGTACATTTCTTTCTGCTTTTATTTGTTTTACTTGTTTTGTTGTTGTAATTTTTACTGATTTAGCAATAGAGGCAAACGTTTTAAGATTCTGCTTTTTAATTGGATCATTAAAGCTCTTGGTTTTATTAATCAGCCTCTCCTGAATGAAGTCATCAAAGGAATTTTTACCATATTTCTCAGCTTCTAATAGATCTGATTCAACATCTTTTGGAGCAGGTAAACCCGAGGAAATACAATACAATAAGTGTTTGTCTTCTACACTAAAAGGATCTATGAAATTTTGAAATGCATCCATGGCTTTCCTTACTCGTTCCTCACTGTGGATAATTTCAGACTTTTTGAGATCATTGTGGGAAGATGAAACATTGCTATCTATTTCAGCCATCTGCTTTGTAGCTTCAACATACTCAGCTCTTGCATGGCGTGTCAAACACCATCGTGTGTATGCATTACAGTTCCTGCTGAATCCTATTATGCCTCCATTTGATTTTGCATGACGATTTATTGTTTGTTCTATTGTTATGTCAACTGCATTTCTACTGCACCTGACATTTGATCTACTCACACTCATGCCATGATGTAGCAGTTCTTTGGCTCCTGGGTGAGATTTATCCAAATTGAGCATTGCCAGCATGTAGATTGTTGTGTATCTAGCATAGTTTGGATGGTCATAACAAAAGAACATTGGACATAACTGTTCTAAGCAAGAAATGTGCAGATCAAAGTTGCTTTCTTTAGTTGCCCTCTGGAAGCGCAAAACAAGGAGAACCTTGTCCATGTAATCAATCCAAAACTTTGCTGTCTTGCCATGTTCTCCTCTTCTAATTTCTTCTTTGAAATTATTGTATTGTTCAATCACTGCAGCACAATCTTCATTGGTCAATGCTTCATCCAGTAGTTCTGTGCTTGGTTCACGTGCAAGATGTTCCATCATGTCTCGAGCCCTTCCTTTCCAGAGGATTGTTACATTTGATTCAAAACTTTGTAAAAGGAGGCGCTCTAAAGCCTCGTGCATAGTCTTGTGAACACGCATAGCTCTATTATAGTGTTTTCCTGACATCACTTTGCTGATAGAGCCACTGGCACATATTCCTGACTCAATAAGTATATCTTCAAAGCCACTTCCACTCATACGTTTTCCAATTACTCCAAGAAATGCACATGTTGTATGGAAAACACCTAATCTAATAATAACATCTCCAAATGCATTAGGATCCTGCCACACAATTGCATATGCTTTTTTAGCAACTGCCAAATCAAATGTTAAAATTGTATATTGCTGATTGACCTCCCTAGAAGCTGACTGGGACACTTTGATTATATGCTGTACAGTAGCATTTTCTGTGACTGGCGCATTAATTGGAGGCATATACTCAACTTTTGACTGAACCTCTCCATATTCCTTTTCTTTCCCTGTTAAAGATACCCAACCTGCCCAATTAGGAACTGTCTGAATCGATTCCTTTGACAGGGCTCTACTAAGCAGCCACAAAGAGTCAGAAGTTTTAGCAGCATCATTCACATCTTTATTGGGTGAAGTAAGTATAGAAGGTGCTAATACTGGTTCAGCCTTTGCTCTCAAAAAACATGGTTCTATTTCTTTAGGTATGTAGTTGATTGATCGTTTCTTTGTCCGAGGATTACTGCTTTTCTCTCTTATTTCAGACATATCAACATTTTCAATAAATGAGGATTCTTGAATTACAATTCCATGCGCAGTGTGAGTTGTTCCAGCTCCTGTTGATGTTTCTTCTAATAAGTCAAAATTGTCCCAACACAAATGAGTTACTCTGTTATTTTCCACCTGAATGCCTCTTGGAAGAATTCTTTGTGTCTCAGTGATACCATCGCAAATTGCAGTCTCCAGTTCAAGCAAGCAAGAGTATGATGCACAGTGACCAAAACGATGCAATATTGTTACAATTTCTGCACTACCTGTAAGATGTCGTAATGTCATGCCTAAGAGTAGATGCTTGGGCATCATCCATTTTCCTTTCGTAGTAGCTCTACACAAATCTTGAGAGATAGAAAGCACTGGTATCTCAGTAGTAGTTTCAACTGCTTTAGACCCACCTATAATCAAACTTAAAAATTCTTGTAAGAGTTTAGGTACTTTAGTATTTTCTCCAAGCAAATATTCTTTTGTTGGTGGCCATGGCATTTCTGGAGCTTCTCTTTGGCCATCCAAAATGGCCCTTCTTAAAACTAGAGCAGCCTCCTCAATTCTCTTTGACTCAGATGCAGCCACTTCAAATGCAACTTCTACAGCCTGACCTTGAGGAACTTCGGATGAATACACTAGTTCACTTTTATAATTCGGTTGCCAAAATTGCAATTTGTTACCAAATTTTTTTTTCAGTTTATCTTTTAGCTTACAAGTTTTATATTGAGGATTATAGAATTCTGGAAATTGATCTTGCAAAAAGAGTAAGTACTTTTCTTTCATCATTGATAGTCTTTCAACATTTGCTCCTTTTATGATGCTTTCATCAACATACTTACAAAGATAATCAAAGGCTGCTTTATGGGCTTCTTGTTCTTGTTTGACTTTAAGATTTTCCACCTCACTGATGTTACGTTCTTGTAATCTGGTGTAATTTTTTCTACATGTAGGGTGATAACGGGCTTCTCTTGCCTGAAGGTCATAGTCGGCAATCTGGCCAAGCATCTTGAAATCCTTCAGCCTTTCTGCAGCTGCTCTGATTGTATCTTCAGCTGTTTTTGTTTGGCATTTGATGGGAATTTCGATACGCCCTTTCACCTTTTTTCTGTACCTGTTGCACATTAAGCATGAAGTAGAAGGAAAAAGAGGCGTTGGGATTTGTACTTTCTTCGTTGTCCTCCCACTCTTTGATCTTGAGGTAGTAGCTTCATTTGTATCAACTGTACACTTTCTCTTTAAGACTCTGGAAACATTCGTAAAGTTTTGATAACACCACCTGTGAGTTCCATGTAAATCCTTAAGAAAAGTTTTTGGAATTTTATCACATATGGCTTCAAGCCTTTCATTTGGGTTGTCACTTTTTTGCCTAATCAACTTTTTTTCAAGGATCACATCAAAACTGTGGTCTGTTAATGGCCTCACATTTTTTTCTGAATTATTGCTCTCATAGTGAATAATACATGTTAGCTGAGATGCTGCTGATGACTTTGACCTTTGTTTTTTTGTTAATTTCAGCTTCAATGGCTTTTCATCAGAGGGAGTGCTAGTTGCCATTATGAGTTCTTATGACTGAAAATAAAAATACTTCTCATTATTGTCTTATAGATAACAAAGATTTTTGTCATAAACATTCCATAGAAAAAATCAAGAAAACATGTTTACATATATCATATTTGCTGTACCTCGTATATACTATGTGCTTATCACCTTTTTCCGTGTGATCGTCAATTTCAATATTACCAAAAGCTTGAGAAATACTGATGATAATGCTTTACAACTATCAAAAATGAATCCCTCGTCCCAGAAAACCTATAAAAACATATATTACAAAGACATAAACAGAAAAAAGTCATTGCTAATATTTTTTCCATATGCGGACAAAGTCAAATTCAAAATGGCCGCCATTACGGCCAAAATCACCAACAGCTAAAGTGCAAACAAGCAGATTCTGATTCTATGGTCTCTAAAGAATAGAGAAAACTGGGTCTACAAAAATCCCTAGGGGGGGGGAGGGGGGTCCTATGGTGGGCCCACGGTCTAATACTAGATACGGCTGCATTTGCTGTTGCTCCTGTTTTATATCTATGTATATATATATATATATATATATATATATATATATATATATATATATATATATTTATATATATATTTTTAAATTTATATATATATATATATATATATATATATATATATATATATATATATATATATATATAATGTGTTAGTGAACATACCTTAACGTGTTGATAAGGTTTGCTTACCGCCATTATCAGTAAAGCTGTACTAGTTAGGGTCACTCATACTAGGTTGGTTTGCTGTGAGCGATCAGAAGAATATCGCCCACCATCACCAATCCGCACTGACTAGCGTGGTGATGAAAGCTGGCTAAACACCACACATGAATTGTCATGTCTGATGCCTTTTTCCTGCAGTGGACTAGAAGTGGCGGCATATGTGGTTGTTGCACAATATAAATTATATATATATATATATATATATATATATATATATATATATATATATATATATATATATATATATATATATATATTAATGCTAGCAAATTACGTAAATTCCCGAGCCCCAAAACTCACTTGTTTTATTTTACATAAGTCTGATACATACTCGAAATACACTGAGCTCTGGGAACATTACGCAACTCACAGACAGTAATATATATGAACACTGAATATCCAAAGATCTCTTTGCATAACTCAAAACAAAACTAGGTGATTACTTTACGTAAACTATTCTAAAACCAACCTCTTACTTCGGTTCATAGTCAGGGGAAACGAGCAAAGTACTGAGAAAAAATATTGGTGATCGAAAAAATACACAGTTTACAGAAATAATCAGTAAAGCTGTACTAGTCAGGGTCACCCATACTAGGTTGGTTTGATGTGAACAATCAGAAAAATATCTCCCACCATCACCAATCTGCAATGGCCTGTGCGGTGATGAACACCACACATGAATTGGCATGTCTGATGCCTTTGTCCTGTACTGGACTAGAATCGGGTGCATATGTGGTTGTTGAAATATATATATATATATATATATATATATATATATATATATATATATATATATATATATATATATATATATATATATATGGCTACCGAAATACATAAATTCCCAAGTTCCACGCATACTACAAATACACCAAGCTTTGAGAAAATTACGCAACTCCCTGACGGTAA
>NC_090726.1:139219395-139231895 GCF_036898095.1 Palaemon carinicauda | reverse complement strand
TATATATATATATATATATATATATATATATACATATAAACATATATGTATGTATATATATGTGGGTGGGTGTAAATATATTTATATAATTATATACATATATATATAAATATATATATATATATATATATATATATATATATATATATATACACAGGACATTTTATATTTCACATTAAGAATAACGTAAACTCAAGGGGAATGTGTGATAAGCTTCCTATCTAAGCCAGGATTCAATCTTGTGGTTTTTTGTCTAACCAACAAAAAGAAGAATCAAATACTCTTAATGAATTGAGAGAAAAATAATCGGAAAATCCTACTCACCGAAGGGTATTTGTTTTTACGTGCAATTATCTTATTAGGTGGTCTAGCAAGTGCAATTAATCTGCTTGAAAGAAGATACAATTTCCTTAAGCTGAACGGAGTAATGATCAAATCAGTACCAACAACATGGGTGGCATCTCCATGTGGGTAGTGAAGGCGATCAATTCAAGCGAAGGTTAGATATTCCTGTATTACACTCCTGTAGAGTAGGAAAACGATATAGAACGTACCCTTAGTTTGTAATCAGTATTGCAAGCATGGACATTGGACATCTTATAAAAAAAGCACCCAGTATTGAAAGAAAGCCTATTTCATTTGAACCAGATAATGCAGTTCGAATTATGTAACATCGTTGAGAGATTTTCATAAGCATGCTCATTTAAATTTAATGAAAATTAGTGGTTCAGTTGTATTTTCATCCCAGAGGATCGAAGAGTTAGATACAAGATGAGTCCAAATTTTGAAGGAGGTATTGAATTTGACCGAATTAAGATATCCCTTCATTCACAAACAAAAAGAAAATAGCTGAGAAAGAAGAGGAGTATTTTATTGTCTTGTGTTGTCTACATAAACATCGATAGCGGAAAAGCAGATTTGCGATCATTGATGAAACAAATAGGTAAGAAAATAACGTTACGGACAAAATTAGGAAAAGAATAGATTATGTACCCTTAGCCACTAGATTATGTCGCGATTGAATGAAAAGATAGAAATGAAATCACAGGAATCTGGTCATGCAATAAATAAAAGGTTTGGCAAAGAATATCGTACTCAAGCCTGATAAATGACTACCCCAGACCACGGAATGGCTCTTCTGGACTGTCAAATAGCCATTTTAAACTACTAAATGGCTATTCAAGAATTTGAAATATCCTAGAAACGCACAGAGGCGTACCAAATCTTAGTGCTATAGAAAAATAGGGCTCTGCGGGTCTTCCCTTAAGAAAAAGTCATATGAATCTCTAAGAATAGAGTTGTATTATGATGTTTCAGGAAATGACAGTTGCTTAGCTTGGAAATCGTGTTAAGGTAAGGGGATGATACCATGAAGGAATTGAGTAGTTTACTTTCAGGGTATGTTTTTGTGAAGAGTTGCCAGTGCAGGAATAAGCAATATGTCGAAATCCTTATATTCTAATGCTAATTACTTTGCTCGTTCCTTCTGAGATTTTGTACAAATTTCATCCTGCTATGGGACCATAACTTCCTGGCGTCTAAAGATCTACAAACACTTCACTATTTGTCAAAAAGGAATGTTATTCCAATACCTTTCACCCCTGTTCTAAGATGGGATTTTTACATGTGCAGTTGCTTCATCGCTGGAATTTCTCTGCTCACTTGCCAATAAGAACCAATCATAATGATTTAAAGATAATGCTTACAGTGATCTCTATTGATAAAGGTCTTAAGCTAAGCTTTGTGTTAAGAACAGATACCTGCTCACTTATTTAAGTCCTAAGTGTGTTGTGGATAGATTTTAGACTTAGATTTTATTGACTAAATAACATACAAATCGGACATTGCTTCATAAGAATAATATACAAATATTTTGTCCAACATCCAGCTGATATTCAAAAGCTAAACATTATATAATACAATATTTAATTTATGATATAAAGGAATTTACCAGAATAAGGATAATAATTATATGTTTCATTTAGAAACATGATGCATCTTAAATCACATAAAAATTATGCAATAGAAAACCATGCTTAAAATCTTACATTCGTAATTTGATAACACAACTTCCGGAAATGCCAAAGACACAATGTCTATTCAGAATCATAAATGAAATGAAATATAGTTGGATTGCATTACATTTGAATTAATTTTAGTATGATATGATTAAAATCTTAAGACCCTGGCATAATCCTGTTCATGAATAGAATCTTAATACTTCTTGGACATATTTACATAATGGATATATATGAGTGTTTTCACCAAGCAAGTTGCTGGTGTCTCCGAAATTATACATAGAGTATCTTAATCTAATATTATTAGTCAGGTCGCATTCTATTAAAACAAGTCTTTCAGATTGGATACTTGTATTGTTACACCGGCAAACCCATGCTTCACGGGATATGCAGCTTCAGCGACCTGTCTCGATTCTTAGATTATGGGACGTTAGTCTAAGGCCACTAAAGGACTCTCGCAGAAAATCAGGAATAAACAAATTAGTTGTATATACAGGATGTAACGACATTTTCTGTCGCCCAATTTCTCAAATTTTGAATCCCCGAAAGGTCTTTTTTTTTCATGGACATCATTTTTGCTCTCTACTTCTGTTTGAATTTTCTGTATTTAAATTAGAGATAACAGACCTGGATATTTTATTCTGAAGTCTATGTGACTCGCATTTTGTGATGCTTTATTACGTTAACAATGCATCGTAATCAAGTCTAACCAATGGAACCTTCCATCACACCAAGGCTCACGGGGTTCAAACCCTATCCATTTTCTTTTACCAGTGCAGTGAATTTTCGATCAAACGGGGCAAAAACACACACGAAAATTGTTAACATCTCCCTTCCTCACAATGAGGCGGAAGAGATCGGTCAACGGCATTTGCTTTCGGTTTCCAAAGCAACTGGACAAAGAGGCTTAGTGAACCTCATCAACAAATGTCCGCAGAGTTATGACAATGATTCTTCCCGAAGCTTATCCGAATAATGCATTGTTGGTGCTGCGCATACATTTTGGTTTTCATTTTCATTCCGGAAAGTAAAGTTTCGACAGAAGAATTTTTGAAAATTATCTTGCTCTGTTTATTGCGAATATGCAAGGGTTTTTCAGTGAATATTAAATGGTATGGTTATACTGTAAAAAATTCGGAGAAAACGAAGATGATGCTAATGAAAGGTAAGACGACGAGGTAATCTTGCCAAGTAATAGGAAAGAAAGCGCTATATGAGAAGCATTACTAATTTCCTGCCCTTCTTTAATGGGCGATGATTAATCATTCTCTGTTGTTAATTACAAGCGCTTTTAATTCCTTTCACAAATATCGGTAAAAAGTGCGTGAATTATTAGTATTAATAATCATTCACTCCATACTCCACTTCACATTTTTCTCTTGTTATTGGTCCGAGAGATTTTTTTCCCAATGAACATTCCTACGACCCGTTTTATTAATCGACAATCTGATTCTGCTCTAGTGACCTTTTGTAAAGTTTTGTATTCAGGGAATATTTGGTTATCAGGAATTAAAGTCATAATCATAATTATATTGCATATCCAGAGAAGGAATCATTTTTAGCTAAATCTTTTTATAAATGTGATTATTTAAGGTAAATATTTTTACGTCTACTAATATAATGATGTTTGCTATTTTCCTCAAAGAAATGTAATCATCAGCTACATTTATGAATGTGTGTATGTTTGTGCGCATGTCCTCGATGGATGACTTTAGATTGAAAAATTGCTATATATTATTTGAAATAGTTGTAGTACAGTTTTTCGTACTCTTTCCTTTAAAATACAATTGACTACTACATTGATTTACATAAGGTATGCCCAATCATTTCGGTGTTTATTATGCAATTTTATATGGTAAAATTATTTCGTGTCTAGCTGATTTACCTATTAGGGTTGTGGTGGCCTAATTGGTAACATCCCTGCCTTGTGGTTGCCAGACTGGGGTTCGAGTGCCACTCAAACTCGTTAGTTCCTTTAGTGTCTTTAAGCTCACCATCCTTGTGAGCTAAGGGTTTGGTGTAGCCTATAGGTCTACCTGCTGAGTCATCAGCAGCCATTTCCTGGCCATCCTTGGTCCTAGCTTGATGGAAAGGGGGCTTGGACGCTGATCATATGCATATCATATGTTTAGTCTCTAGGGCATATATATGCCCTGCTCGCTAGGTTAATGCCACTGCCCCCTATCTCTGCCATTCATGAGCAACCTTTAAACTATTTGCTTTTGTGGTTAGTCCTTCTAAAATCTTTAGATGTATATTAATTTTTCTGATTACTGGTGTTCATAAGTACTACTAGTTTATTGGGAGTTTGTGATAGTCTTTCCTTGGCTTATTCTCGTGATAGCACTGCTATTTTTAATGCATCTTGTCTTGATTAAAAGAACATACGAGATATTTTCTCTAAATACTGAAGACCTCTCCAGGCTTCAACTCTTCCAGGATAAACTGACATTTCTGAGATATCGTACCAAAGGGAAAGGTCACAGGTCACTGGAGTTTAGATGACTACTTGGGTCTTAAAAATATCTTTGGAAAGAAAATTAATTTTCTGTGTTAGGTGAAATACAAAATAAGTATGTTCACCATACTCAGAGACTGTTTTTCGTGTAATATTTGAAACTTATCGTATGGCTTGGTAAGTCTTGCTCTCTTAAATATATACTTTATTTGTAGTGGCAATAAATATCTTGTTTTTATTTGTTCAGTTTCTAGTTGAACTCGGCTCTTTTCGTGTAAACTTATGTCATGAACTGACCACTTTAGGACCATTACTGAATCTCATACTTTATTTACTCTCCTAATATGCGTAGGAGTTTAGAAATATGAAAAAAAATAATGACTACTTTCAAAATCCATGAATCAAAACGCAATCACCCTTTATAATGAATTATCTCCTCCATTGGGAAGCAAATATATTGAGTTGATATCCTTTTGTACAGTATTTATTTGAAAACAACTATATGAATTACATTCTGTAATATGTAATCTCAACCAAGTTTTACGGAGGGAGAAGACTTTTCTCGTAACATGAATGATCCCTGTTGAAAGTGTGCTCGTAAAGAATTGTTATTAATTTATGAAGGAAATTCTGAGTTACTGAAATAAAATGATATTCAGCTGATTTTAAAACTTTCATTCACTGCCTCGAACAGCCAATTCCAAATAAATTATGTAGATTATGGAGTTCCTTATATTCAGAACAAGAATTATAAAATATATTATCTCGCGGAGAAGCCATGAAATTGACAGACGTTATGATATTTTGGATACAACATATTAGCATATAATAGCTAAGCGCATGCAGAAATACCATATAGACAGTCATAAGCATATGATGGACATAACTTAATGGTAGGTTTAAGGAAATGCAGTAGAAAGCAGATCGATAAGCCTGAATGAATTGATGAAATAGCTGATTTCCAAAAAAGAGCCTGTGCATCAGACAACGCATTGACAGACTTCAGAATATACTGGCTGAAATAGACAAGCAAATACAGAACATAGCAGTTTGATAGATTTGAACACAGGGAGGAAAAGGCAGAATGACATATATGAGCATATTCAAGAGTTGGCAGATTGAAAAGCTTAGGCAAATGCAGGAAATATCGGATGTACAGACATGAGCCCATGCAGCCGACGCCAGATTGACAAACATGAACATATTTAGGAAATATGCGATAACAGACATGAGCATAGTCAAAACACACAAGAAGGAATAGGAAGATTGACAGACATAAGCATATGTAGTAGACTACAGATGGATAGACTAGAGTAAACTCCGAAACCGATTGAAGTTCACAAAGAAATGCATGCACGAGGTAACAGTATAAAAACCCTGCGCATATGCAATAGTTGGCAGACTGACAGAACTGAACAAATGTATGAGACACCAAATTGATTAACATAAGCATATGCAAGAGACGGCAATTAAATAGACATGAGCAAATCAGGTCACTGTAATTGATAAACATGAATATATGCAGGAAATGGAAGATTAACAAATGGAGATATGAAGGGGAATGATAAATTAATACACATGGGCTTTTGCAATCGGTGGCTGATTAACCAAAATGAGCGAATCAGGAAATGACATTGAGACGTAAGCATTTGCATGAAACAGCAGATTGATCGCTATGATCACTTATAAGAACCAAAAGATAAACAGGCATGGCGTATAGACAGACATGTGCAATTGCAGAAGACACCAGATTGACTGACTTGACCTTATTCAGAAGACCAATGTGAATTTAAGATCTGGATGGCAGATTCATTTTCATGAGCAAATAAGGAGATTGCAGATTGACATATCTGAGTAAATGAAGGAGATGGAATATTAACAGAAGCTATCAATTGCAATACAAGATAGCTAGACAGCCATGAGCAAATACAAATAAGTTAGACAGACAACTGCAAATGCAGAAGACCGCAGGCATGAAATACATGGGCACCTAGCAGGAGACAGATGATCAACAAAAATAGAGGTATGCATGGAACAGCAGACTGACAGACATAAGCTAATGCATGAGACAGCAGGTTTATGGATATGATTATATGCAAGAGACAGATGACTGAGAGACCTGAGCAAGTGCATTACACAGTAGGTTTACAGATTTAGAGACATGAACATATTATGCAGTAGGCAGTAAATTGACAGTTATGAGCAAATGGAGGAGACAGGAGGGTTACCGACAGGAACAAATGCAAGAAACAGATAGTTAAGACATGAACATATATAGTAAAATACAGATTGCTAGGTATAAGAAAATTCAGGAGACAATTGATTGGCAGACAGCAGAAAATACAGGGGGTGAAAAAGTGATAAATATAAGCAAATGCAGGAGACAGATGATTGACAGATACCAGCCTATGCTGGAGACTGTAGATTGCCAAACATGACCAGATGCAGGAGACACATAGTTAACAACATGACTAGATGCAGGAGAGACATAGTTAAGAGACGTAACCAGATGCTGGAGATAGATAATTGATAGGTATGAGAAAATGCAGGAGACAGCAAGATTATCAGATATGAGGAAATGCAAAAAATAAAAAAAAAAAATAAATATATGCTTGACAGGAAGGAACGTGTACAGGTTAAATAAGATTGACAGACTTGAGAGAATGAAAGAAACAATAGATTAACGTATATGAGCATATTTAGGCGACAGTAGATTGATAGCCATGAGAAAATACGGGAGAAATCAAATTGACTGTCATGAATGAATGCAGGAGACATCAGGTTGACATTCATGTGCAACTCCAGCAGGAAATATAATAGCAACAAACAGGGGCATATAGCTAGGCAGTAGATTGTCAGACATAAGGAAATTCAAGGGATAGTAGACGTACAGAGATGAACATATACAGGGAACGGCAGAGTAACAAACATGGACAAATAAATAAACAGCAGGTTGATAAGCATGGCCAATAGAAGAAAACAACAAAATAAAAATGACCAGCCATCATTGATAGAAAGGAACATTTGCCGGATACAACAGATTAAAAAGCATGATCTAATGCAAAGGATAGAAGACTGAGGAAAAGCAGATTAACAGATACGGGCAAATGCAGCAAATTGTGGATTGACACACACAATCAACTGCACGAAACAGAGGAATAATAACCCTGGGCATATACAATAGACAGTGAATTAACAGACTTGAGCAGATGCAGGAAACGACAAAATGTCAGATCAAATGCAAGAGAAGAAAGATGGAGAGCAATGAGCAACTGGGGAAAATGCCAGGTTAACAAACCTTTAGAAAATGCTGGAGACAACAAATTGACGGAACGTAAGTTAATGCAGGAGATGGAAGATTGACAGACATGAACAAGACAGAAAATGTTTAATTAACAGAACCCAAGAAAATGCAGGATTCGGCAATTTGAATGTAATGAGGAGATCTTTATTGGTAGATTAACAATAACAGTCATGTATAAATTCATGAAACTTTATATTGACATGCATGAACAAAGAACAGCTGGAAACACGAAATACATAAAACGGCTATTTGACAGTTATGTATAAATGATGACAACAGCATATTGAGATAATTGATCAATGCAGTTAAAAGCTGGCTCCCATGCACGAGCAAAGGCTGGATAAACATGCAATCATGATCAGGTGAGGGAAAAATAAAGAATAAAATCTCGAATGAAAACAAAAAGATCCACAAGTAGATGTACACCCGGGACATAGTAAAACATAAATTATTTTTATTTGGTGCTAAGAGAAACTTTTTTTCTGTTAGCTATACTTCGCCAGCTTGATTCTCGGATCGATGCTGGGCATTACAACAATATAACTATTTTTCCTGAAAAATGTATTGTCTGTTAGTCTAAACAGTTCATTGAATACCTGGTAGTTGATAGCCTAACGAGAGGTACTGCTAATCTTGTAAAGAACAAGGGCCTGTGAGTTTCATCTATTAATTACTTCTTTAAAACAAAAATGTTAACACGTTTTGTAGTCATGCCGTAAAAAAGAAAATGTTATAGTTAATTACAAAATATCCAATTGCTTACAGATATACACTTACACACACATATATATACATATATACATATATATATATATATATATATATATATATACACATGTATATATATATATGTATATATATATATATATATATATATATATATATATATATATATATATATATATATATATATATATATATATATATATATATATATATATATATATATATATACCATCATCATCATCTCCTACGCCTATTGACGTAAAGGGCCTCAGTTAGATTTCGCCAATCGTCTCTATCTTGAGCTATTAATTCAATACTTCTCCCTTCATCATCTACTCCTCGCTTCATAGTCCGCAGCCATGTAGACTTGGGTCTTCTAACTCTTCTAGTGCCTTGTGGAGTCCAGCTTAACGTTTGGTGAACTAATCTTTCTTGGGAAGTGCGAAGAGCATGCCCAAACCATTTCCATCTACCCCTCATCATAATGTTATCCAAATATGGCACTCAAGTAATATCTTTTATAGTTTCATTTCTAAACCTGTCGTGCCATTTAACTCCCAATGTCCTTCTGAGGGCTTTGTTCTCAAATCTACTAAATCTATTGGAGATTGATTCATTGTCATAACATGACTCATGTCCATAGAGTAATACCGATCTCACTAACCTGATATATAGTCTGATTTTTATATGTAATTTCCGGCGATTTGATTTCCAAATTTTACACAAGCTAACCATTGTCTGATTGGCTTTTTTCAATCTTTCACTAAACTGTAATTCTAAAAAACCCTGTATTGGAGATCATAGTTCCTAAACACTTAAATGATTGTACCTCATTAATCCTTTCTCCTTCCAATGATATTTCATCTTCCATTGCATACTCCGTTCTCTCTGTCTTTCTTCTATTTATCTTCAGCCCAACCTCATGTGGTATTTCATGCATTCTGGTAAGCAAGCATTGCAAATCCTGTGGTGTTCTGCTAACAAGGACAGCATCATCAGAATACTCTAGGTCTACTAAATTCCTATCACCATTCCAGTCCAATCCTTCTCCACCATCTCTGACTTTTCTGCTCAATACAAAATGCATGAGGAGGATAAACAACATACTTGACAACACATTCCCATGGAGTACTCCGCTGTTCACTTGAAATTCATTTGATAAGACTCCATTAACATTATCTTTGCACTTGCTATGCTCATGAACAGACTTAAGAGGAATTTCATAATAACGCAGGACTGTCCACAAAATTGGCTGGTGCATACTATCAAATGCATTTTCGTAGTCCACAAATGCCATCAAAACGGGATTTCTATATTCTATGTATTGCTGTACAACATGTCTCAAAATGAAAATTTAGTCAGTGCAACTTTTACCTTTTCTAAATCCTGTTTGTTTATATCTCAGCTTTTCATCATTTTTTCTCTCCAGTCTCTTTAGAATAAGCATACTATATATTTACATAATAACTGACGTAAGTGTTATGTCACTAAGTCATGGAAGTAGTCTGGGAGTCACTGCATTTTCGGCCAGTATCATCTTGGCAGTTATTCCATCGTATCCCGGGGCTTTCCATCGCTTCAGATTTTTTAGGATAGCTTCGACTTTAAACACACTGAATTCATTCATGGGCACATCAAGGTCTTCATCAGCTTCAGGTATATCCATCAAATTATTCCCTTCATATCTCCTATTCATAACCTCACTAAAGTGTTCCATCTAACTTTGTCTTTCTTTATCTTCTGTCTCTATAACAGAACCATCTCTCTTTTTGATGGATATATATATATATATATATATATATATATATATATATATATATATATATATATATATATATGTATATGTGTGTATATGTATGTGTATATATATATATGTATATATATATATATATATATATATATATATATATATATATATATATATATATATATCTGGTAGATAATGAGATAAATGTGACCAAGAATCTCATTCCATGAAATAGTTGAGAACAAGAAGGCTAACTCGTTGCATTGTCTCATCTTAAAGGGAAGAGGTGCAAGGAGGAAGACCATATATATATATATATATATATATATATATATATATATATATATATATATATATGTGTGTGTGTGTGTGTGTGCGTGTATATATATATATATATATATATATACATATATATATATATATATATATATATATATATATATATATATATATGTGTGTGTGTGTGTTTGTGTGTGTGTGTTCTCGTGTAATCTTTAGTCATGAAAACATACTGTATAGTATGTAATTTAAAACAAGAATGATTAATTTTATATATATAGTACATCCAATGCATGTCCACTTTTTATTACCAATAATACGTAACTCCATGGTCAAATGTGAGAAAATTCCGGATTTATATCCCTTCTTTTAGCAGACAAAAATACTATTATAACAAATGAGTGAGAAAAAAGGTAATGCTTTTTGGCAAAGTATTGTATTAACAATGACAAATGACGAGCACGACTTAGTATGTAGACTAAGCTCAGAAGCGTAATTTAGCTCTGAAGTTGTAATGCTTCTCTTTGTTCCAAAAAAAAAAAAACGAGTCATTGTTGCCACCCAGTGGGCGTAGGATCAAATTAAGCCACTTCCCTCAATTACCAACAATTACTCTTGCAATTTGGAATGAAATGCGTATTGCTTCCTCATATTTACTGGCACTGAATTTCTACTGGATCTTTGCATTTACGCTCTTAAGTAATGTCAAATTTGAAATTAGTATTTTTTTTTTATTCAGACACTGAAAATAAGCCATGAATTTGGAAATTAGAACATTCTGTTCGTATTTATATTCACGTGCTGATATATGACATAGATTTGGATTCTTCTTTTCATTTTATTGGGGTTTTGTTCTCGTTAGCAGATGGTGTCTGTGATGAATTTTTTTTTCGGTCTTTGGTCGAAAGCAGAAAAAGAAGAACTTTTGAACTGGCGTTAATGGTAACTAGAATTCAATAATGTCGTTGCATTTTTATGTCAGAACTTGTCTTCATTCTTTCTCTTCCTATTCCCGTGTATATTGTTTCGTTATTTGGAGTGATTCACATATTATGGAATATTTCTAATTCATGTATTTCGTTATTTTATATGCTAATAAAGATTCTTTGAAAGGCTATAATTTGACAGTTTATCAAATTAATTCTTTCACGGTGATACCATTAGGATTAGAATTTGTAATCATACGACAATACGGCAGATATAGGTTCAGAGAACATTCTTATTCATAATATTTGCTTGTGAATGAAAGCATAATATATGAGTATGTGTGGGTGTAATGTGTGTACATTATGTGTGTACATTGCCAGCTTTAATATATTATCTGATAGAAAAAGATAAAATTGCGGTCACTGCTCCATTCAAACTTTTAACTAATGAATCGTAGATGAACCCCATGTGCATAAATGTTTCCCAGCATTAGCTGCTTCACACAGAAGCCTCACAATTAACTCCATTCACTATTCCCATAGGGTTCCATTTTCCTCAATCTTGCGCTGACTGGGTATTTGGGGCTGCTACTTTCCAATAATTCTCTTCCGTCATCTTTCAAGGCTATTCTAGTCCTCTCTTCTCTAATTCCCTCTTACTACTTCATTTTTCTCCAATCTGGAAAAACTTTATTTTCCTATACGAAAGTTCCGTACATTTCATTCGTACGTACACCACATTTTAATAACCACTTTTTTTCTAATTGCATTCAATATCCAAACACCTTTCTTATATTGGAGAGTTTAGTCAGCTGTCCCTCTGTAAATTCCAACCTTGATGTCAGGGATAGTCTTAAGTCTCCTCCCAATCCTCCGCTCTCAACCTCACACCTTCCATGCCTCATCTATTCTATGAATAACCTTTTCCTTCATCATACTATCGTATGTTAGTTTCACTTCCAAATGCCTTCACAGATTAACGCTTCCAGTCTCCTACCATCCAAATAAACATTCACTGGTCCATCCTGGTTTCCCTTTACAC
>NC_090726.1:139166895-139211895 GCF_036898095.1 Palaemon carinicauda | reverse complement strand
CGAAATACAGCAATATCTTGAAATGATAATAGTGATTATAACAAAAATCCAATATATCAATTCAATCAGTTATTAACAAATATAACAGGTTACAGAAAAGGTAGAGTACGTGACTCCGAAGAGACTAGGAGAGGGGGTTACAGAAGGGATAGGAGGGGGGTCTTGACAGAGGGAGGGGAGGGATGGGGGAGTGTAGGTATTCGAGTTGCTTCACCTACTTACCCGATTTACTTGGCTTGGGCTTTATCAGGACAAGAGTAAACGCTTTAATTAACGAGATTTGCCAATGCATTAAAGTATCAAAAATTAAGGGAAGATCTATAGAGTGCTGTGTCAAAGTACCATTCTGATCAAGTAATTAGTATGGGAGGTATTAAAAAATATATATATATTTTTTTTTGCCATAAATGCATAGTAGGGTAGAAGCTTATCAAGTAATAATAATAATAATAATAATAATAATAATAATAATAATAATAATAATACTGGTTAATTTTTTACTACATTTTTTTCATAGTCTTCATCTGATCAGCAAATTCTTTTTGATGGCTTCACTAATTTATTATCAGTTCTGCTAATTATATCCGTCAAAAAATTTTGCCAATGATACTTATGATCAAAGATTTTATAATAGGAAACTTATGGGCAATGAAACCTGCAAAATACCTTTTTCTATTGCATCCACTAGCTGTACATTATAAACTTCCCCTACAGTTTCTTTAACATTATTTTCTTTTCCTCCACCGTCACATTCATCGAGCAAACAAAATATTAGTTCACGTTGTAGCGTTTCGTCATCTCTTATCTTTTGAGGGAGTTTCATTACCAAGAAAAGGAAAGGTTCCAGCTGTTATGATATCTCCTTTGCAATTGGTCTCTTTATTATATATCGACTCCATGAGGTAACTGTCCTTCACTATAAGATGAGATTTAATACGATATTTAGTTGTAATTGACGATTTGTCACAGACAGGCAAGGAAATGTTCAAGTCCATCTTTATTCAGTATATATATATATATATATATATATATATATATATATATATATATATATATATATATATATATATATACAATATTGAAATAATTTTTACCATTTCTAACGATTTTGCCAAAGATTCGCAAAGAACTATGACTCCTGTTTGGAATTGGTAAAGACTGTTACTTCCAATTACCTTCATTGATTTTACCATCTGTGTCCTGAATTAGTAAGTTCAACCCTTATACGTTTTTTGGACATCTTTGTATCGTGCGGAAGTCGAGAATTGAACATGTGAAACCAAGAATCAGTTAGAGAAATAACGACTTATTTTTTCCCAATGTTTATCTAGAAATAATCCTTTGCTACCAATATATCTAATTGATTTCGCAGTTGTTTTAGATATCAATTGTACAGCTAATTTTACCTCCATACGCTGAAGGCTGCTGGCATGCATATGTTTCGCACCAAGTTTACATGATGTTTTCAAATCGCTTTTACTTCTCTTTAAAAAATATTCTCTTACCGAACCGCAGTGAACAAAATGATCGTCACTAAACTGAAAGCCATGAGCAAAGAAATTGTTTCTTATTAGTTTCATGAGATATGGAGCATTGACAAAGACACAATTAGCGCGATTGGTAATGCTGGATATTCAATCATGGAATTATACACACATATGTGTAAACATTTCCTTATCCTAAGGTTTGTAAAATCCAGGTCGCTGACTATAAATTAGCCACTATTAAATAATCTGCTAACTCTATCTCAGTGATGATAAAAAAAAAGGTGTGGCTTTGTCATATTTGCATAAAAATCGTAAAAGATAATTTGCTTTCAAGAACTTACAAGACATCTTATCATAACCCACTGGGAGTATATGGATCTTTGTTATAACTCAATTCTTTGGCAATGCTACATTCGTCAAATGATAATATGCTGAGATACACTTATTTTTTATTTGTGCTTCAATAACTTGATATGGAGCTTCAAATTCCTGGTTCGATATCCAATTTACTAATCTATTTATTTTAAGTAAAAAAAAAGAAAATAGGAAAAGGGCGGAATATTAAACGCCAGCTTCTTTGTAAACAAACTATAGATACTGCAAAACAGAGCCTGGTAAATCTGTGTGATGTCATCAATCGCCGCATGGTTGGTCTGCGCAGTAAAGGACACAGTTTGGGATGCCGATGAGTAGACCCCTTACTTTATATATATATATATATATATATATATATATATATATATATATATATATATATATATATATATATATATGTATATATATATATATATAAATATGTGTGTGTGTGTGCATATGTACTGTATATGTATACGTATCTATATATATATATATATATATATATATATATATATATATACATATATATATATATATATATATATATATATATATATATATATATATGATGTAGCCTATGTATATTTTGCAGTATATATTATATATTCATGAGTATATCCTCATCTTCATCATCATCATCATCCGTTGCTATTCCACTGCAGGACTAAGGCCTCAAACTTCTCCTTCTATGTACCTCTGATTGTGGTCTTTCTGTTCCAGCCTATCAACGCTAATTTTCTTAGCTCTTCAATAATCCATCGTCGCATCTGTTTGTTGTCCTTCTGTTCCAGCCTATCACCCCTAATTTTCTTAGCTCTTCAATAATCCATCGTCTCATCTGTTTGCGGTCTTTCTGTTCTAGCCTATCACCGCTAATTTTCTTAGCTCTTCAATAATCCATCGTCGCATCTGTTTGTGGTCTTTCTGTTCTAGCCTATCACCGCTAATTTTCTTAGCTCTTCAATAATCCATCGTCGCATCTGTTTGTGGTTTTTCTGTTCCAGCCTATCACCGCTAATTTTCTTAGCTCTTCAATAATCCATCGTCGCATCTGTTCTTTCTATTCCAGCCTATCACCGCTAATTTTCTTAGCTCTTCAATAATCCATCGTCGCATCTGTTTGTTGTCCTTCTGTTCCAGCCTATCACCCCTAATTTTCTTATTATTATTATTATTATTTGCTAAGCTACAACCCTAGCTGGAAAAGCAAAATGCTATAAGCCCAGGGGCCCCAACAGGGAAAATAGCCCAGTAAGGAAAGGAAAGAAGGAAAAATAAAATATTTTAAGAAGAGTAACATTAAAATAAATATTTCCTATATAAACTATGAAAACTTTAACAAAGCAAGAGGAAGAGAAATTAAATAGAATAGTGTGCCTGATTGTACCCTCAAGCAAGAGAACTCTAACCCAAGACAGTGGAAGACCATGGTACAGAGGCTATGGCACTACCCAAGACTAGAGAACAATGGTTTGATTTTGGAGTGTCCTTCTCCTAGAAGAGCTGCTTACCATAGCTAAAGAGTCTCTTCTACCCTTACTAAGAGGAAAGTAGCCACAGAACAAATACAGTGCAGTAGTTAACCCCTTGAGCGAAGAAGAATTGTTTGGTAATCTCAGTGTTGTCAGGTGTGTGAGGACAGAGGAGAATCTGTTAAGAATAGGCCAGACTATTCGGCGTATGTGTAGGCAAAGAGAAAGAACCGTAACCAAAGAGAAGGATCCAACGTAATACTGTCTGGCCAGTCAAAGGACCCCATAACTCTCTTAGCTCTTCAATATTCCATCGTCGCATCTGTTTGCGGTCTTTCTGTTCTAGCCTATCACCGCTAATTTTCTTAGCTCTTCAATAATCCATCGTCGCATCTGTTTGTGGTCTTTCTGTTCTAGCCTATCACCGCTAATTTTCTTAGCTCTTCAATAATCCATCGTCGCATCTGTTTGTGGTTTTTCTGTTCCAGCCTATCACCGCTAATTTTCTTAGCTCTTCAATAATCCATCGTCGCATCTGTTCTTTCTATTCCAGCCTATCACCGCTAATTTTCTTAGCTCTTCAATAATCCATCGTCGCATGTGTTTTTGGTCTTTCTGTAGAAGCCTATCACCACTGATTTTCTTAGCTCTTCAATAATCCATCGTCGCATCTGTTTGTGGTATTTTTGTAGAAGCCTATCACCGCTAATTTTCTTAGCTCTTCAATTATCCATCGTCGCATCTGTTTGTGGTCTTTTTGTAGAAGCCTATCACCGCTAATTTTCTTAGCTCTTCAATAATCCATCGTCGCATGTGTTTGTGGTGTTTCTGTAGAAGCCTATCACAGCTAATTTTCTTAGCTCTTCAATAATCCATCTTCGCATCTGTTTGTGGTGTTTCTGTAGAAGCCTATCACTGCTAATTTTCTTAGCTCTTCAAAAATCCATCGTCGCATGTGTTTGTGGTCTTTCTGTAAAAGCCTATCACCACTAATTTTCTTAGCTCTTCAATATTCCATCGTCGCATCTGTTGGTGGTCTTTTTGTAGAAGCCTATCACCGCTAATTTTCTTAGCTCTTCAGTAATCCATCGTCGCATGTGTTTGTGGTGTTTCTGTTCTAGCCTATCACCGCTAATTTTCTTAGCTCCTCAGTAATCCATCGTCGCATGTGTTTGTGGTCTTTCTGTAGAAGCCTATCACCACTAATTTTCGTAGCTCTTCAATATTCCATCGTCGCATCTGTTTGTGGTCTTTTTGTAGAAGCCTATCACCGCTAATTTTCTTAGCTCTTCAATAATCCATCGTCGCCTGTGTTTGTGGTGTTTCTGTAGAAGCCTATCACTGCTAATTTTCTTAGCTCTTCAATAATCCATCGTCGCATGTGTTTGTGGTCTTTTTGTAGAATCCTATCACCGCTAATTTTCTTAGCTCTTCAATAATCCATCATCGCATCTGTTTGTGGTCTTTCTGTTCCAGCCTATCACCGCTAATTTTCTTAGCTCTTCAATAATCCATCGTCGCATGTGTTTGTGGTCTTTCTTTAGAAGCCTATCTCCGCTAATTTTCTTAGCTCTTCAATAATCCATCGTCGCATCTGTTTGTGGTCTTTCTGTTCCAGCCTATTACCGCTAATTTTCTTAGCTCTTAAATAATCCATCGTCGCATCTGTTTGTGGTGTTTCTGTAGAAGACTATCACCGCTAATTTTCTTAGCTCTTCAATAATCCATCATCACATGTGTTTGTGGTCTTTCTGTAGAAGCCTATCACCACTAATTTTCTTAGCTCTTCAATAATCCATCATCGCATCTGTTTGTGGTCTTTCTGTAGAAGCCTATCACCACTAATTTTCTTAGCTCTTCAATAATCCATCATCGCATCTGTTTGTGGTCTTTCTGTAGAAGCCTATCACCACTAATTTTCTTAGCTCTTCAATAATCCATCGTCGCATCTGTTTGTGGTCTTTTTGTAGAAGCCTATCACCGCTAATTTTCTTAGCTCTTCAATAATCCATCGTCGCCTGTGTTTGTGGTGTTTCTGTAGAAGCCTATCACTGCTAATTTTCTTAGCTCTTAAATAATCCATCGTCCCATCTGTTTGTGGTCTTTCTGTAGAAGCCTATCATCACTGATTTTCTTAGCTCTTCAATAATCCATCGTCGCATGTGTTTGTGGTGTTTCTGTAGAAGCCTATCACTGCTAATTTTCTTAGCTCTTCAATAATCCATCATCGCATCTGTTTGTGGTCTTTCTGTTCAAGCCTATCACCGCTAATTTTCTTAGCTCTTCAATAATCCATCGTCGCATCTGTTTGTGGCCTTTCTGTTCCAGCCTATCACCGCTAATTTTCTTAGCTCTTCAATAATCCATCGTCGTATCTGTTTGTGGTGTTTCTGTAGAAGCCTATCACAGCTAATTTTCTTAGCTCTTCAATAATCCATCGTCGCATCTGCTTGTGGTCTTTCTGTTCCAGCCTATCACTGCTAATTTTCTTAGCTCTTCCATAATCCATCATCGCATGTGTTTGTGGTCTTTCTGTAGAAGCCTATCACCACTAATTTTCTTAGCTCCTCAATAATCCATCATCGCATGTGTTTGTGGTCTTTCTGTTCCAGCCTATCACCGCTAATTTTCTTAGCTCTCCAATAATCCATTGTCGCATCTGTTTGTGGTCTTTCTGTTCCAGCCTATCCCTGCTAATTTTCTTAGCTCTTCAATAATCAATCGTCGTATCTGTTTGTGGTGTTTCTGTAGAAGCCTATCACAGCTAATTTGCTTAGCTCTTCAATAATCCATCGTCGCATCTGTTTGTGGGCTTTCTGTTCCAGCCTATCACCGCTAATTTTCTTAGCTCTTCCATAATCCATCATCGCATGTGTTTGTGGTCTTTCTGTAGAAGCCTATCACCACTAATTTTCTTAGCTCTTCAATAATCCATCGTCGCATCTGTTTGTGGTCTTTCTATAGAAGCCTATCACCGCTAATTTTCTTAGCTCCTCAATAATCCATCATCGCATGTGTTTGTGGTCTTTCTGTTCCAGCCTATCACCGCTAATTTTCTTAGCTCTCCAATAATCCATTGTCGCATCTGTTTGTGGTCTTTCTGTTCCAGCCTATCCCTGCTAATTTTCTTAGCTCTTCAATAATCAATCGTCGTATCTGTTTGTGGTGTTTCTGTAGAAGCCTATCAAAGCTAATTTGCTTAGCTCTTCAATAATCCATCGTCGCATCTGTTTGTGGTCTTTCTGTTCCAGCCTATCACCGCTAATTTTCTTAGCTCTTCAATAATCCATCGTCGCATGTGTTTGTGGTCTTTCTGTAGAAGCCTATCACTGCTAATTTTTTTAGCTCTTCAATAATCCATCATCGCATGTGTTTGTGGTCTTTCTGTTCTAGCCTATCACCGCTAATTTTCTTAGCTCTTCAATAATCCATCGTCGCATTTGTTGGTGGTCTTTCTGTTCCAGCCTATCACCGCTAATTTTCTTAGGTCTTCAATAATCAATCGTCGTATCTGTTTGTGGTCTTTCGGTAGAAGCCTATGACACCTAATTTGCTTAGCTCTTCAATAATCCATCGTTGCATCTGTTTGTGGTCTTTCTGTTCCAGCCTATCACTGCTAATTTTCTTAGCTCTTCAATAATCCATCGTCGCATGTGTTTGTGGTCTTTCTGTAGAAGCCTATCACTGCTAATTTTCTTAGCTCTTCAATAATCCATCGTCGCATCTGTTTGTGGTGTTTCTGTAGAAGCCTATCACCGTTAATTTTCTTGGCTCTTCAATAATCCATCGTCGCATCTGTTTGTGGTCTCTCTGTTCCAGCCTATCACCGCTAATTTTCTTAGCTCTTCAATAATCAATCGTCGCATCTGTTTGTGGTCTTTCTGTAGAAGCCTATCACAGCTAATTTTCTTAGCTCTTCAATAATCCATTGTCACATCTGCTTGTGGTCTTTCTGTAGAAGCCTATCACGGCTATTTTTCTTAGCTCTTCAATAATCCATCGTCGCATCTGTTTGTGGTCTTTCTGTTCCAGCCTATCATTGCTAATTTTCTTAGCTCTACAATAATCCATCGTCGCATGTGTTTGTGCTCTTTCTGTAGAAGCCTATCGCCACTAATTTTCTTAGCTCTTCAATAATCCATCGTCGCATGTGTTTGTGGTCTTTCTTTAGAAGCCTATCTCCGCTAATTTTCTTAGCTCTTCAATAATCCATCGTCGCATCTGTTTGTGGTCTTTCTGTTCCAGCCTATTACCGCTAATTTTCTTAGCTCTTAAATAATCCATCGTCGCATCTGTTTGTGGTGTTTCTGTAGAAGACTATCACCGCTAATTTTCTTAGCTCTTCAATAATCCATCATCACATGTGTTTGTGGTCTTTCTGTAGAAGCCTATCACCACTAATTTTCTTAGCTCTTCAATAATCCATCATCGCATCTGTTTGTGGTCTTTCTGTAGAAGCCTATCACCACTAATTTTCTTAGCTCTTCAATAATCCATCATCGCATCTGTTTGTGGTCTTTCTGTAGAAGCCTATCACCACTAATTTTCTTAGCTCTTCAATAATCCATCGTCGCATCTGTTTGTGGTCTTTTTGTAGAAGCCTATCACCGCTAATTTTCTTAGCTCTTCAATAATCCATCGTCGCCTGTGTTTGTGGTGTTTCTGTAGAAGCCTATCACTGCTAATTTTCTTAGCTCTTAAATAATCCATCGTCCCATCTGTTTGTGGTCTTTCTGTAGAAGCCTATCATCACTGATTTTCTTAGCTCTTCAATAATCCATCGTCGCATGTGTTTGTGGTGTTTCTGTAGAAGCCTATCACTGCTAATTTTCTTAGCTCTTCAATAATCCATCATCGCATCTGTTTGTGGTCTTTCTGTTCAAGCCTATCACCGCTAATTTTCTTAGCTCTTCAATAATCCATCGTCGCATCTGTTTGTGGTCTTTCTGTTCCAGCCTATCACAGCTAATTTTCTTAGCTCTTAAATAATCCATCGTCGCATATGTTTGTGGTGTTTCTGTAGAAGAGTATCACCGCTAATTTTCTTAGCTCTTCAATAATCCATCGTCGCATCTGTTTGTGGCCTTTCTGTTCCAGCCTATCACCGCTAATTTTCTTAGCTCTTCAATAATCCATCGTCGTATCTGTTTGTGGTGTTTCTGTAGAAGCCTATCACCGCTAATTTTCTTAGCTCTTCAATAATCCATCGTCGCATCTGTTTGTGGTCTTTCTGTTCCAGCCTATCACTGCTAATTTTCTTAGCTCTTCCATAATCCATCATCGCATGTGTTTGTGGTCTTTCTGTAGAAGCCTATCACCACTAATTTTCTTAGCTCTTCAATAATCCATCATCGCATGTGTTTGTGGTCTTTCTGTTCCAGCCTATCACCGCTAATTTTCTTAGCTCTCCAATAATCCATTGTCGCATCTGTTTGTGGTCTTTCTGTTCCAGCCTATCACCTGCTAATTTTCTTAGCTCTTCAATAATCCAATCGTCGTATCTGTTTGTGGTGTTTCTGTAGAAGCCTATCACAGCTAATTTTCTTAGCTCTTCAATAATCCATCGTCGCATCTGTTTGTGGGCTTTCTGTTCCAGCCTATCACCGCTAATTTTCTTAGCTCTTCAATAATCCATCATCGCATGTGTTTGTGGTCTTTCTGTAGAAGCCTATCACCACTAATTTTCTTAGCTCTTCAATAATCCATCGTCGCATCTGTTTGTGGTCTTTCTGTAGAAGCCTATCACCGCTAATTTTCTTAGCTCTTCAATAATCCATCATCGCATGTGTTTGTGGTCTTTCTGTTCCAGCCTATCACCGCTAATTTTCTTAGCTCTCAATAATCCATTGTCGCATCTGTTTGTGGTCTTTCTGTTCCAGCCTATCACCTGCTAATTTTCTTAGCTCTTCAATAATCCAATCGTCATCTGTTTGTGGTCTTTCTGTAGAAGCCTATCAAAGCTAATTTGCTTAGCTCTTCAATAATCCATCGTCGCATCTGTTTGTGGTCTTTCTGTTCCAGCCTATCACCGCTAATTTTCTTAGCTCTTCAATAATCCATCGTCGCATGTGTTTGTGGTCTTTCTGTAGAAGCCTATCACTGCTAATTTTTTAGCTCTTCAATAATCCATCGTCGCATGTGTTTGTGGTCTTTCTGTTCTAGCCTATCACCGCTAATTTTCTTAGCTCTTCAATAATCCATCGTCGCATTGTTTGTGGTCTTTCTGTTCCAGCCTATCACCGCTAATTTTCTTAGCTCTTCAATAATCCAATCGTCGTATCTGTTTGTGGTCTTTCGTAGAAGCCTATCACCTAATTTTCTTAGCTCTTCAATAATCCATCGTTGCATCTGTTTGTGGTCTTTCTGTTCCAGCCTATCACTGCTAATTTTCTTAGCTCTTCAATAATCCATCGTCGCATCTGTTTGTGGTCTTTCTGTAGAAGCCTATCACTGCTAATTTTCTTAGCTCTTCAATAATCCATCGTCGCATCTGTTTGTGGTCTTTCTGTAGAAGCCTATCACCGTTAATTTTCTTGCTCTTCAATAATCCATCGTCGCATCTGTTTGTGGTCTTCTGTTCCAGCCTATCACCGCTAATTTTCTTAGCTCTTCAATAATCAATCGTCGCATCTGTTTGTGGTCTTTCTGTAGAAGCCTATCACAGCTAATTTTCTTAGCTCTTCAATAATCCATTGTCACATCTGCTTGTGGTCTTTCTGTAGAAGCCTATCACGGCTAATTTTCTTAGCTCTTCAATAATCCATCGTCGCATCTGTTTGTGGTCTTTCTGTTCCAGCCTATCATTGCTAATTTTCTTAGCTCTTCAATAATCCATCGTCGCATGTGTTTGTGGTCTTTCTGTAGAAGCCTATCGCCACTAATTTTCTTAGCTCTTCAATAATCCATCGTCGCATGTGTTTGTGGTCTTTCTGTAGAAGCCTATCACCGCTAATTTTCTTAACTCTTCAATAATCCATCGTCGCATCTGTTTGTGGTCTTTTTGTAGAAGCCTATCACTGCTAATTTTCTTAGCTCTTCAATAATCCATCGTCTTCTTGTGCTTCCCCTGCTTCCTTTGCAGTCTCTTTGGACTTATTCTATTATTCTTTTTGTTCATATGTTATCCTTCATTCTCTTTATATGGCCTGCTCATATCCATTTCTTTTCCTTCATGTTGTTAAAATATTCTCTATTTCAGTTTGCT
The DNA here is from genome assembly GCF_036898095.1 of Palaemon carinicauda. Taxonomy (NCBI): domain Eukaryota; kingdom Metazoa; phylum Arthropoda; class Malacostraca; order Decapoda; family Palaemonidae; genus Palaemon; species Palaemon carinicauda. Next base: position 139,201,375 of record NC_090726.1, on the reverse strand, counting down.
CTTATTATCATTCCCATCATTATTCTTTTCATAGCTGTTTGAGTTGTAACTAGCTTATGTTCTAATGCTTTAGTAAGGATTCAAGTTTCTAATGCATAAGTTACTACTGATAAGACCATCTGATTAAATACTTTTCTTTTTATATAAAGTTGCATTTTACTTTCCATAATCTCACTGTGTTTACCTAAAGTTCTCCTTCCCATACTTTTCCTTCTTTTAATTTCGGTCTTTGTCTGTCCTATATACATATATTAATTAACAATCTCTTATAGGTTCGTCCATAACCCTTGTCTCTGCATTTTCATTTAACAAAATCTTAGTTTTACTTATATTGATTTTCAGTCCTATATTTCGGCTTTCTCTATTCAATCCTTTTTTCATCTTTTGTTATTCCTCCCATGATTCGCTAAATAAAACTATGTCATCTGCAAATCTCAAGATTTTAAGGTATTCTCCATTAATGTTAATTCCTACATTTTTCAATGTCAATTTTTAAAAACTTGTTTAAGGCACGCTGTAACTACTTTCTCAATTGGAATTTTCTCAGTATCTTTATGTTGCTTTTGGATTGCTGTACTTCCCGTATAGATTTCTTCAAGTGGTCTAACATAAGATTATTCTATTCCTTGTCTTTGAAGCGATTTCATTGGTGCTGAAGTTTTGACAAAATCAAAGGCTTTTCCATAGTCTATAAATGCCATGCAGAGTGGGTTTTCTTGTGCTGTTGAATTTTCCATTATTTGGTTAATTACAAGAATAGGGTTAGTAGTAGAATACCTACTTCTTATGCTTTCTCTCTTGGCAGATTAAAGACTAGATGTCTTTTTATTTGGCCTAAAATGATGTTTGTTAATATTTTATACATTACTGAGGTAAACTTATTGGGTGGTAATTTCTGTGTGTATACATACATACAAACATATACACACACACACACACACACACACATATACATATATATATATATATATATATATATATATATATATATATATACGAGGGGTCTTCATTAAAGATTTCCCCTGGCCCACTTCCAAAAGACATAAAAACCTTGGAACGGCCATTAGTCTTTCTCTACATAGGCACCACCTACGGTTATGCATTTTCCCTACTGTTTTATGCAACTCTGGAGACCTTGTTTGTAAAAGTCGGTGGGTTGAGCCTCAAACCATAACTCTACCTTGGAAATCAGTGTCTCATCATCTGTAAAACGTGTTCCCCTCAAAAATGACTTCATCGGTGGAAAGAGATGAAAGTCAGATGGTGCTAGGTCAGGAGAATAAAGGGAATGCAGAAGAATTTCATAGCCACAAGAGTGCACTTTAGTTTTGGCAATATGTTAGATGAGGACTGGAGCATTGTCTTGCAGGATTCAGACAGATCTGGTCAGCATGACGCGCCTTCTGAATTTGATGGATTTTCGCAATTTACCCAGTAATGAGTATAGTAAGTCCACTAATTGTGATACCCTTGGCCAGGATATCCTTCATCACTACTTCATGCTGATCCTAAAAGATGGTAAGCATGACCTTTCCTGCAGAGAGTTGCACTCTTGCGCAACTTCTGATGGTGTGGTGAGTCAAAGTGTTTCCACTGCACTGCATAGTCTGGACTTTAGTCTCAGGATCATAGCAATGGACCCATGTTTCATCCTCTGTAATAAGACTGTCAGAAAAGGCTTCCTGGTTTTGTTGACACTTATCCAAAAGATCCTTTCAGCAATCTACTTATTCTTGTTTCTGAAAAGAAGTAAGGATCCTGGGAATCCACCGTGCAGAAACCTTATGCACGTATAAATGATCCTGAATGATTTTTTCCACAGACCCTACAATTATATACACAGTTTGGCTAAGTGACGAACAGATATATGGCGGTCTTCCAAAATGGCAGCCTCTACTTGATGGATGGTTTCTTCATCAATGGCAGAATAGGGGCGTCCAGGAATGGCCGCTGTTTCATCAGATGTTCGGCCAAACTTGAACTGGCGATGCCATTGTTTTACAGCATCATATGATGGGGCATCATATCCATAAGCTTGTTTCACTTTATTGAAAATATTTTTCGGCATGAGACCTTTCAATATAGAAACCTGATCACTGTTCGGTACTCGACTGGGTCCATAATCACACCTTACCTCAGTCTAACATCTGTAAAAAAGGAAGCAATGTGAGTTACAGTGCTGGAAATTATCACGTGATCTATACACTAATGCACCAATACACAGGTGAAATTTCAGTCAGATAGGATGCAGTAATCCTAAGTGGCTCGGGAAATTTTTCACGAACGCCCCTCGTATGTATGTATGTATGTATGTATGTATGTATATATATATATATATATATATATATATATATATATATATATATATATATCTGTGAGTGTATATATTCATATAAGTACACGTATATGTAAATAAATATATAATTATATATGTATCATATATGTATATATATATATATATATATATATATATATATATTTATATATATGTATATATATATATATATATATATATATATATATATATATATATATATATATATGAGAACACAGCAACAAATAAAGCGAATAATTTCCCTTCTTATATCCACTGACGAAGTTGGAAGGATGTTATGTTTTACCCCCTTTTGTGTTTGTTTATGAACGGCTTCCTGGTCATAATTTTAATCGAAGAATAATGAAACTTACAGGTATTAACTCTTTATGTTAAAAGCTGGAAATAATTCAATTTTTGAAGGCCAAGGTCAAAGGTCAAGGTCACGGAAAGCAAAATGTACAATTCCCGTAATCACCCATAAGTTTAGCATCGTTGTCGAAGAAACTTCAAACTTGGTTCATATTTGAGTGTTTGAAAATCCACGCTAATCAATACATGTTAAGATCAAAGGTCAAGATCAAGGTCGAGCAAAAGGTTGAGAAATAAGCTGTTGCAGCAGTGCGTGTGTGTTTGTCTGTTAAGAGCATCATGGCCCCAAGTTTGATCGTAGAATAATGAAACTTAGAGAGATTAACTATTATTTAAAAAGCTGAAAATGTTTAGATTTTTTAAGGTCAAGGGCAAAGATCAAGGTCAGTGTCACAAAATGTCCAATTCACGTAATCAGCCATAAGGTTGGACAGTGTTGTCTCAGAGACTTCAAAATTAGTTTATATTTGAGTGTTTGGAAATCCTGCCAGTTAATACATGTTCAGGTCAAAGGTCAAGGTCAAACTAAAAGTCGAGAAATAAGCTGCCGCGTTGGAGGTCTGTGCTCTACTGAGTGCCCTTCTTTCTAGTTTATTTACTAAATCAATACATAAAGGATACTCGCACCCAATTATGTTGACCCAAATAAACAATGATTTTAACACAAGGTTGTCCTTGCTCTTCTATTGGCGGTGATATCATTTTGAATAAGGAGATGATGTAATTTATCAGCGAAAAAGATATCAAAAGAAAGTATTTGCACAGTTATTTATAAGAAATCTTCGACGACGCAAAAATAGAATAATTTTTCTAAGCCACATAAAATATATTCAAGTATCTAAAGAAATGTAAAATTCATTATTACCTTCGGTAACTAAGTAGGAAGGTGGTTTTCACCCCTGTTTGTATATTTTTTTCTGTGTGTGTGTTTGTTGTGAACAGCTTCATGGCCACAATTTTAATCGTAGAGTAATGAAACTTGGAGGGGTTACCTGTTATGTAAAAAGTTGGTAATGATTAAATTTTGGAAGATCAAGGTCAAAGGTCAAGGTTACGGTCAAGCTGCGGAGGTCTGCGCTCTACTGGGTGCCCCTCTAGTTGATTAAAGGGATAACAAAGAATAAACAATTTTACTATTATTTAATTACTTGATTTTTTTTTTTCATTATTTTAAGAAAAGTGTTGTGTACCGCCTATATGATATCCTCCCCCATCCTTACCCCACGAACCAATACCTCGTGTCTCATTATAACTGGTAGATCCAGGTACACAATAACAATTAGAATAGCTTCATATTTGTCCGTTTTCGAGGGAATTTAGTCCGTGATTTCTTCTTCATTAAATCTCAGTTGATTGTTGGAGATTTCAAACGATGAGTGAGGCAATGTATCAACACTCGACTCAGATGCTTGCAAACACTTGTTCATGATTTCCATCATCCAGCGCTGAAAGAGTTGAGGTGTATTTATCCGTGCAATTGCGAAGAAGAAGGTTACCGCTTCCGAGTCGCTAATGTCATACTTGTTTGTCCATACCATTGTTATCATTTTTTTTTATATTGGTTAGCGTACATTGTTAATTTTTTATTGTGTATTCTATTGAATATTTAAATAATGGAGATATCTGATAAAAGAATCTTAATGCGTGTATAATATATGTATATATATATATATATATATATATATATATATATATATATATATATATATAATATATAATATATATAGATATATATATATATATATATATATATATATATATATATATATATATATATATATATATATATATATATATACATATATATATGTAATATATACATATATATATATATATGTATATATATATATATAATATATATATATATGTATGTATATATATATAAAATTATATATATATGCATGTATGTATGTATCTAAAGCAAAGATTCATATCCATTGAACTGTGGAAATTATTAAACAATCAGCAGTGGGGCAAAGGCAAGGAATTTATGGTAAGAGGGATGAAATGAAAATATTTGGGAAAATAGAGAGAACGCATTCAAGTTGAAACCCAGAAAGCGAAAAGCGTATTCTTTTTATTACAAGTTAATCTATAAACCTAGTTATACAAGCAGAATGCCAGAAGCCCAATAGGAAAATAGCCCAGTGAGGAAAGGAAACAAGGAAATAAATAAACTACATGTGACGTAATGAACAATTGAAATAAAATATTTTAAGGACAGTAACAACAGTCAATTAGATCTTTTATATATAAACTATAAAAACTGAAAAGAAAAAAAAACAGGAAGAGAAATAAGATTTAATGTTTGCTCAAGTGTACCCTCAAGCAAGAGAACTCTAACCAAAGACAGTGGAATACCATAATGAAATACACATTTGTATGCACAGTATGTATGTATGTATGTATGTATGTATGTATGTGTGTATAGTCGTATTATTTAGCCCAGTCATATGAATAACGTCATGTAATTGCTTTTAGAGGGCATTTCAATATTCTCACTAACAAAGACTATGATTTTTTTCTCAATTACCCGAACAAAGACTTAAGGCATTGACAAATGGATTGACTATTATGGTCTTGGCTTTCGTATTAGCCCGTAGAAAGTAAGTCGTCGATCATTCAAGATAATTATGCATATATTATTTCTCGAACTGCCATGACGTGCGTTTATACTTTTGCCGAGATCCTTTAAGAGGTAAAATATTATTTAATGTATTTATGTAGATGATGTTGTCTGTTTGACAATTAAATACTTACCCTTATCAATCAATTATTTTTTCTGGATATTATATCTGTAAAAATTCTGGATATGGTATACTGTAACTTTTCCAGTATGCTTTAAATCTAGCTCTTTCTTAGTCACGATGAAAGGTTTAAGACACATACTTGGTTTTTTCTGCTCCCTTGTGCACTCCTTCAGTAGCTTACATCGCTTCTCATCGTAATTATATTTCTTCTCACATTATTTTAACGGAACTCTTTCTTCTTCTCTTTACTTTGCAATAGGCCTCTGGTTCGTCGTTATCCTTCTTCACTTGCGAATGCCGTCTGAACAACCAATAGTTTGCCAGTCTTTTCCTCCATCCTACAACTTATTGTCTTTACCCTACCCCATTCTTTCGTCGTCTTTAATGTAATTTAGTTCCTTCGTACTCACTGTGTTTATTTATACTAGTTTAGATTAAAGTGTTTATCGCGTTCTCACGTATTCTTCTGGCGTAAATTTCTTAATTATGCCATTGCATTCATAAATTTCTCGTATATCCTGTTTATTTATTCCCACGTTACATGTTTTTTTCTCTGATTAATTTAATTGATTACACAATCACCTTCGTTAGTCTCCTTTCCGTTTCCTTGATTTTCGCTATTCCTTTTTTTCCAGTCATCTTCATGTTTTAGTTGTTCCTCACTTATTTCTTTTTGTTTTATAACCTTTCTTTTAGATATTTTCCATGTGTTTTGCTTCATTGTCAAAACCTTATGGCAGTACTAACCAAAATTTATAACGTTGGAGCATTTGTTTTATACAATAGAATAATCACCCTAATTTCTCGTACAAAAGTAAATATGCGATACCTCTAAATTAAAAAAATGACGTTTAACAATATTTGATATATTTTCTGCTCACACGGCAAATGAAAAAGTAAACGCCAAGTAAAAAGAAAAACTAATTTCCGTTATCCAAAACAGTCTTTTAATCTGGACGGGAATAATGAAACCGAATCATGAAGAAAAAAATCCAGCAGTGATTGTAATAAATGCAACCGCACGCAACAAAGATTAGAGCAGTAATTTAATAACACGTAGTAATTTCACAATGAAAAATTATTATCTTAAATTCCCTCAATACCTAAGCAGCAATAAGCCCCCTCGGTAATCTCTAAAGCCTGGACCAGCCAGAGCTGTAACAAATCTCTCGATATTTTTCACCATTTAATATCGCTCCATAGTATTAAGGCGCTAATGAGAATAGATGGAAGTGGTTCATCCTTGCCAACCGCTAAATGAATATGCATCGAGGAAATATTACTACTAAAAGAACCTTACCTAGGCCCACCCCCCACCCTTACTCTCCCTCACTCTCACTATCACTATCCAAATGGCCGTACAGCACATGCCAGCTTTGGCAAGGAATAAAGGGCTTTATGCGTGATACAGATAAAGCCGATTTTACACAAACATATTTTTGATGGTTAGGATACATTACAGCTTTGGCTTTTAATAGATGGTTTTTAAATGCTTTAGTGTAGATGATTTGGTTTCAGAAAATGAAGGTCTCGGTATGGGTGGCTAAACGATTCTTTTTTCATCACTCTTCCTGTAATATTCTTTAGTGTGATTGTCATATCCTAAAAGTCTTCTTTTTGTTTCTCTTCAGTTGAAATGCTTTTTCGTCCTTTCTTTGATCTCTATTTTTCTATTTTTGATTAATTTTTTAAAAGGCATTTCTTAATAATAGTGAGATAATAAGGTGGGAGTAATGAGACACAATTACTCAAATGACTTTTTTTTAAATTAACAGAAAAAAAAATAAATAGCATATAAAGACGAAGAAATAATTATTTTACTATATTTTTCACAGTTCAGGATTCTAAACATCTTTGATATTTGGTAGTGTTGAAAATAAAGTAATTTCTGTTTAAAAAGGAAAATCCTTGAAATTTAAAATATCTTACATTTAATATTAGTGATAAAAGAATACAAACATGCTCATATGTACTTCAATGCCAGAGCATTTTTTTTTTTTTTTTTTTTTTTTTGAGAAGTACACATCTATGTGATATGCATTTTACGCCACGTTTAGTTTGCAAACACGTAGGAGGTATTGCTGGGAGAGCATCAAACGTGGTATACTCTGGGGATGACTTAAGGGTCTTTGCAGTGTTCCTTTGGCCCCTGTCTGCATATGCTTTATAATATCCTTCTGTTTTACCTCTGTTCTCCCTTTATTTCTTCCTTCTTGCTGCCCAACCTTTTCTAATGTTTACTTTATAGAGTAACTTCAGGGTTTTTCCTTGATTACATTTGGGTACTGAATGGCCTCACAAGCCCCTCCAACGGGCAATATAGTGCGAATTTCTAAATCTGATGGAGTCTAAATACGCATTCGCGAACAGAAAGTCGTTTATAGAAAAGGATTCAATATATATATATATATATATATATATATATATATATATATATATATATATATATATATATATATATATATATTGTGTGTGTGTGTTCGTGCTTGTGTGTATACATTGCATGTATGTTTATGCTTGGAGAGATGCTGTATAAAGCTTATGTAGTTCGTTATCGAATAAGTGGGTATCTTTAAAATACCTTCAATTTCAAAGATAAAGTAATTAATTGACACCAGAATAGCTTATGTTATTATGAGTTTAGAAATGTTGCCCGTAAGGTCTTTATTTTTTGGGATCTTTATAAGTTTGACAAACGCGACCGGTACACGACGTATATAATGCCATATGTTTTCAGCCAATAGGAGATCTTATAATTTATCTGCTCAAGCAATTAGATTGATCTAGTGTTTACACATGCATGGAAATTATTGCTGAGGGAATCAGTATTGGTGCACCTCTGTAAATATACAGATCTGTATTGAATTGCTCTTAATTTTTCATCCTAACGCTGCAATTGAATATAGTAATAGCTTCACATAGTATAGCTAAATGACTGTGTTTCTTGGTGATATTTAATATTAGTGATGCTAGTTGATATAGTTCAACCACGTGGTCCAAGTCCTGTATGGGCATCTTGACAGTTCAAAATCATCTATGAGTAAAGAAGCTTCATAGCCCGGTCTCCCTATAACCGTGTTATGCCTTTGAGAGCTCCATTGGACGGTTTCCCCAGAAACATATTGTCTTCATTTGACCTCAGTGAAGAACATTTATATTGTACTATTGAGGGTTATAATGGAAATATTTGTTAATTTTTCTATAAGACTAGCCCATTGATATATATATATATATATATATATATATATATATATATATATATATATATATATATATATATATACTTTTAGTACCTTTTTTTATTATGAAAGTAGAGTTTATAAAACAGAAATAACAATAATATCAACTCTTTTTAATTTTAGTATCACACTAAGATATATAATTACTTTCTAGCGGCCTTTTCATTGGTTTATTGGACAACAAAGGCAATTTTGTTCACTCTTTGTACTTTCAGTGTAGCCTAGCGATTTTTAATTACTTCAATTTTTACTATAACATTTATAAGACAGCATTGATGCTGCAAATATGGCAGCAGTGATGACCATGACTACTTTGTTATAATGCAATTTCCAACACCCAGCTTCTACAATTGTGTGGATTCTAGCACCAAGTGGGTTTCCTTATGCAATATTATGACGGTGAGAGACTTGGTCGATACCTTCACCCCAAATTTCCTCTTAAAGGTTCACGAATAGCAGAGGCAGGGGACAGTGATATTGCCCTATAAAGCAGGACAATGCCAAAGAGACTGACCATATATACATATGATCAGAGCCCAAGCCCTCTCCCCATCCAGGCTAGGACCAAGGAGGGCCAGGCAATGGCTGCCGATGACTCAGCAGCTAGACCTATAGGCTCTTCCAAACCAGCAGCTAGACCTATAGGCTCTTCCAAACCCTGATCCTTAGCTCATAAGGAAGGTGAGGTTGCAGCGACAAAAAGAACTAACGAGTTTTAGGGGAACTCAAATCCCAGTCTGGTTATCACCAGGCAAGGACGTTACTAACAGGCCCCCACAAACCTTGATAAAGAGGAAGTTTTATACTAGACAATATATGGTGAGTTAAAGGCACAGATTTCTGAAGTAGACTCATTTTTGTCTATTTAGAATAATTACTTTAAATTAAAAATTACTTTCTTGTATAGAAGTTTATAGCCCATCAGTTGACTTTACTTACCTTATAAATGTGTTTTCTAGTACTTATCAAAATACTATCTTAATACTAGGGGTTGGCATTTCTGTGGTGTATTGCCGTGGTGACAAAACTGTCTAAATCATATGCCACGTCCATCCCACAAGATCTGTGCGTTTTTCTATATTTCGATAATGCTCTATTGGTATCCTACATTGCTTTGCTTATACGTTTATACGTTCATATATTCATTATTTTGTCTTTATTACCGTTAACAGCAGTATCATGTTATTCTACTTTATTAGATGCTGACAAACACTCCCTGAAGCTAAAACAATAAATTGCAATATAGTTTTTGAAATAGAAATCAATAAAGCTTTCGTTTGCATTCCAATTTCTCATTTTGGCATTTGCAATAAAGCAAGTTTTAACGCTACACATTTTGATTGTCATTAAGCCACACATAAGGAATAGGTACATTTTATTTTATAGATATTGCTGGCACATTATCTTAATTTCTTTGCTGTTTAATCTTTAACCGTCTCCCAGTTTCAGCATTTTTCATAACACGGACGGCTAAAGGTTTGATATGACCCAACTGTCGTGGTTGGCCTCTAATTGAACAAACGGCTCAGGACAAAACCACCGTGTCGGGCATTATAATACGAAGCGATTGGAGCCTATTTGAAGGCCTTGGGTCAATCAATGACCTCTGAGTTCAGGTCAAGGGTCAAATTTTGACACTTAATTTTATGCTGATTGCATCTAAACAAATCAAGAAATGGGAATTTTGTTTGCATCATGGTGTTTCCTCTCGTCGAATCGCATTAAATGGTTTACTTCTTAACCTCGAAACGTTGATTAGAAACTTTACCTAGATTCAAAATCACGGGTTTGGAACCCCTGGTGGGCACTGTGTGCAATCATTGGAAACGGCAACCCCAAAGGTAAAATTTCAACGTGTTTGACTTGTCTACGATTTTGGGACCAGTGGCTCTCTTCATCCCTTTGTTAGGGCTGGCAAAAAGTAATCCGTCGCAGCACATGTTCCACCAATTATCCTACGACTGGCAATATAAGATATCATCGGTATTGGTATATCAAATGGTGCCCCCCCCCTTTCATGATCAGTCCAATTGTTTGTCCTCCAGATCCAAAAATTTTTGAAAACATCGACCTACAAACATCTCAAGCTCAACTTTTTTTCGGCACTTTCTCGAGAAGAAATTTCCGGAACAAAGAGTATGCTATTGCATACTTTTATTTCCTCCAATTTTGGATAATTTATTACTTGCACTATCTTCTTGCAACAGGCTCTGCAACTTGTATGAAACCTAAGCAACTCCCAAACCTTTAGACCCAATTAGAGGAGGAGGATGACTCAGAACCCATAATAGATGAACAGGGCCACCAGTGCCCCACCAAGCCCAAGAATTGAGTGTGGAAGAAGGGGAGCATCAATTTCCTGGAGCTGCCCACCCCATTAATCCTCCAATTCCCTTTCGGGTGATTCCAGGAAGTGCTTATGCTATCTGTTGTAGAGGAAATTGTTTACCAGACAAATCTCTCTGCAAGGCAGAAGGAGGTTGGTATTACATTCTACACTAGTCCATGAAATTATGGTATTTATTGGCATCATCATTTAAATGACTGTGGCTTAGTTACCGAAATGAGAGGATTACTGGTCATAATGGACTCAAACAGGTGTTGCTGGTGATGCCCTCTAACAGGCTCATGATCATGAGCATCCCTATGCATTTTTACAATAATGAAAGTACCCGACCCACCACTGACCAGTTCTTCAAGATTCGGTCACTCTTCAATCCTGTCACCACGGAGTTTCTGACGATGGCCAAGACTCCAATGCAGTCAGTGGACCAGGTCACGGTGCCATACAAGGGAACCAGGGCTAGATCCTTATGGTAGTAAATTCAAAATAGTTATTACAATGGGAGGTACAAGTTGTTCTGCAAGGCATGCATTGATGGCTTCATTCTTGACATCCTCCTCTACCAAGGAAAATCCACGTTCTAAAGTCACCCTACAGTTATAAAGGAGTCTGCCATGCAGGATAGTACCAAAACTGCCATCACTCTTGACAAGACCCTGAAGAAACCACACCAGTCTGCCTTTTATGCTTACAGCACTTTTACTAACATTGGCTTGAGGGAGTACCTCAAGCAACTCTATAACTGCAGGTATGTAGTCACTGAGAGGACAAACAAGTGTTTATCCCTCTCCACTCACACCTAAATAAGAGGGCTGTGCCTCGAGGGAAACTTGTACCCTACTCATCTGGAGGGTTTTCTTAAGGAAAACAGTATTGTCACTATCCTTTCTCAAAATACTAAGGTTACACAAATGAAGACAGTCTTGCATAGAGACAAGCAGCAGGAAAAGGTGGAGGTGTACTCTCAATGTTGACATGGAATACAATGGGAAGATGGAGGCCATATAAAAGTTGGATCTGCTGGCCCACATTTAAAAAACTTCTGTGAGGGAAAAAATGGTGGCACATCAAGCTCTTTAGATACATCTTGGACCTGTGTATTTACAAAGAATGGATCCTCTGCAAAAAAGACTGAAAATTAGTGTAGGAAAAACCGATGCCTCTGAAGAACTAATGGCTTAACATCTCAGTCTCTAAGATGACGAAAGACCATGGCACCAAGGTTGACATGTCTAATCATGTAACTGGAGCCCATGCCTGTTCTAGAGGGGACAGAAGACCAGCATGCCATATGACAACCAGCAGTATGATTCTAAGGAGTGGCATATGCCTGTCTTTGTCTTCACCACACAGACCTGCAAGCACTGCTTTAAGAAGGATGATATCCACGGTACGCGATGTATGTCCTCTGTCTGCAATGTGACCGTTTGTTCATCGGACACCAGGAACTGCTTTATTTCCTTCCATTCCCTTACAAATAGTAAGGTCAATCCTTGCATAAGTCTTTCACGCTTCTAATCCCATTGGCAGCAGTAGTGTCAAATACCTGATCATACTTCATTGGCCAGTCATATCTCATATCATTTAAATTTTTAAAGATTTAAAGTTTGCTCATGAATGGCAGAGATAATAGACAAGACAGTACCCTAGAGATAGGACGAGACCTCGAGACTGAGCATATATACATATGACCAATCAAGCTAGGATCAGAGAGGGCCAAACAATGGCTTCTGGTAACTTAGCAGGTAAGCCTATAGGCTCTCCTCATCCCTTTTCTAGGTCACAAAGATGCTAAGGTTGGAGGCACTACTAGAAACTATGGATCTTGAGCGGGTCTCTATCTCCTATGTAGCAGATACTGTAGGCCCTTAGCTGCATTTTCTATCCTTGTATTTTTCTGCCATTCCAGTTTTTCATTCTTCCATCTTGCTGCCATCCTCCTATAAATTTTACTTCATAGTGCAACTTTTGGGTTTTCTCCCAAATTGCTCTTAAATTGTGTATGGCCCTTAGGCCCCAGCACCGGGATATAGCCAAAATTCATAAATTCAATCCTTGTAAAAGTGAAATGTGGACATTAGATTCGAGTAAAATAAATAATGTGGAAGGTTCGAGATAAACTGTTAATGGAATTCATGCAGAGTAAGAACAATTGAAAGCACTGGAAATGGGGAGATAAATAATGGAAATTGTTAAGAAACTTAGTTTATATGGAATATTGGATCAAAAGGCTATGAGGTAGTATGATCATGTGAAAAGAATGGAGGGAAATAGGTTGGGGAAATTTGTTTAAAATTCAGAAATACTAGAAGGGAGGAGGAAGAAAACTTTAAAAGTGATGGATACCAGGTGCAAAAAGTATATTGAAAAGTAAGTTCCTGTGGTATAAAAAGAGCTTGAGTACAGTCTGTACAAATTAGAGATAAAGGGTATAGTGTGTGCGAGAAGAGATTCGTTTTTGTGTTAATAAAAAACTTTGTACGTTGGTGTTTAAAGTAACTAATGATAAGGAAGTTTTCTGCTGGATATCTCTGTAAGGGGACAGTGCTTTATCGCATTGCTTGGGGATTTTGCAGCATTCCTTCGGTCTCTAGCTGCATGTGCTTTATATCCTTCTACTTTACCTTTGTTCTAGCTCTCCTTCTTCTTTATTGCTGACCAACCTCTTCTAACTTTGGCTTTATAGTGCGCCAGTTGCATTTAAGCGCTGAATCCCCAAGAGGCCCCCATGCCATGCTTAATAGCTCAAATTCATAAATAATAACCATCTGCTCTAGGAGTTAATCATCTGTCTATGTATGAATGTAACAGATGCGATTGTGTTGTTTGATCTGAAGCCAAACATTTTATTGGAAAAATCTCAATGGTTTTATAAATGTATGTATATGTGTGTGTGTGTATATATATATATATATATATATATATATATATATATATATATATATATGTATATATATATACAGAGAGAGAGAGAGAGAGAGAGAGAGAGAGAGATTATATATGTGTGTATATACTGTATATGTATTTATATTTTATTCATATACATGTGTATATATATATATATGTATATATGTATGTATATATATGCACATACATACATATATACTATGTTTGTGTGTGTGTATATATATATATATATATATATATATACATATATATGTATAATATTTATATATATTATTTATATATAATAATGTAATTATATTTTATTCATATACATGTGTATATATATATATATATATATATACAGTATATATGTATATATGTATGTATATATATGCGCATACATACATATATACTATGTTTGTGTGTGTATATATATATATATATATATATATATACTGTGTATATATATATATATATATATATATATTCATATATATGTATAATATTTATATATATTATTTATATATATTATATATATACAGATATATAGTAATATATAGATACATACAAACACAGTATATATGTATGTATGCGCATATATATATGTATATATGTATATTTATATATATAATGTATATATATATATATGTATATATATATGTATATATATATGTATATATATATATATATATATATATATATATATATATATAATATATATATATATAATAAAGATCGAGAGAGGGATTCTTAATCACTTCTACCGAGGGATTTATGTATCTCTGAAGGGGAAATAAGTGCATTGAACTTGGCCAAGATTTTACCCTCTTCCTTTGATTTTGATACGGATATGACAGTTGCCTCTCCATTCAGCCATTAAAGGATCTAAATTTGATTACACTCTTCTGTACACATAACTGACGAAATCAGGTTTTTGTTCTTAGTAACTCATCCCAAATTATAGCTAAGTGTTAATTTTGTAACACACGGTTATCTTGGATAGGTTTGACACTTGCACACTCGTGACTTTTCATACTTTCAAAATCAAGCCACAAATAACTGGTAATATCAAATTAACCCTACCCTGGGAATGACATATATCTAAAGAGGAAATATACATTATAAGTGCATCGATTCAAACCTTTGCCTTTGGATACTAGTACAGAGGCAACTGTTTAGTTACTTACTTGCCTATTAAGAGAAAATTAAGTTGAAAAATGAAGAGAAGAATAGGGAAATTTGGTGTTATAGGCTAAAACATGAATATATGGAAATAGAAAAAGTTGGAGGTCACGGATAAAAAGGGATAAAGAGTTGGTTAAAAATTTTAACCAAAGCTTTTAGAACACCAATAAATGATATACTGAAGGAAGCTAACTGATGGTTGCACCATGAGTCAAGAACAAAATTTGATATAGATCAAAATCTAAAACTAGATATAAAGAAACCAAACTAAAATAAGATGTCAAGAATGGTGATGAATAGATGTTAAAAGTTCCTGGGAGAGGACGATGACATTCATCAAGCTGTGAAAGGGTGTCCACCGTAAATGATAAAACCTGGGGATTCTACTGTCAATAATAACTAAATTGTAATTGATATAAAATTGTAGAACTAAGATGGAAGAACAGCGACAAATTTATCTTATCTGTCAAAGGTAATCTTTACAGGTTTCTCAAACGACTTGTTAGATAGTGACCGCGATGTGAAAGGCGGTCCACGGTAAATAATGACATTACAGAAGCCATTCCGGGGAAGTTTGAAGTAACGGGGTTCTCAATTTTGGGTGTTGTGTAAGGTTTTTAATATTTGAACAATAGACAATGAGGCAGTATAATGAGAATGGAAGGGTGAGAATTATTACCTGTCTTAAGGGATGTGCAGAATCAGTGTGTATTTCAAAGAGGGAAGATTATCAATTTGGTTGAAATTAGACAAAATATTGAAGGCAGAAAAGTTAGATTATTAGAACATGCTGAGAACTTTATCGATGACAGAACAAGGTTTTATCCAGTGTGAAGCGAGTTTTCAGTGGGAGTATTCCTATTAAAAATAAAGAAACTTACTTTTTTTTTTTTGTAGGAAAGAATAAATCATTGATTACCAGACAGTATAAATGAAACATGCGTAAAAGCTGAAAGTTACGTGTAATTTAAACTCATGATTATCTCCACCAGATGACTGAGAAATTAGTGAAACCAAACCAACACTTAAATGAATATAAGTTTTTAACTGAAGTGGGAATTGTGCTTCTTTACATATGATTATGACTTCAGCGACAATACATGGAATAATGTCATAAGATTTGTTGCTAAAGAAGATATCTGTAATGACTATAGTATCACTATAACTGGAACTATCAAAATATCATTGCATGCATTGAGTGGGCAGAGATGAATGATAAATTACAAAAATGAGAAGTATTTAATACCAAATGTAGGTCAAGAATAGTTGAGGCTTAGTCATGATGGCCAGGAACGTGCAATGTGCTATCAGGAATGACTTCCGGCAATCACTTTGTATCAAACATCTTTGCGTTGTATTTTTAATGCATCACACAGTTATACAGTATATAACCGCAGTTCAAATCTTACCTTTTCCAGGTCCGTTTTATTTACCACATCCAATTCTCTCATGTTTTTTGTTGAGCTGAAGGATAAGATTCTCTTGTTACGTGGCCTAGCATTACCTAATAGTCCGTTATATTCCAGTTGTACTCAGCAGAGATCCGACGCATTCTATTTTGAGACTTTTTTTTCTTGCTCTTCACTGCTTTGCTATGGAATGTTCTCCTAGTTATATAAGTGATTTCGTCGTTCAACACTCCCCAGGATTGTAGTTGCATTCTTTGCTGTTTTTTTTTTCTTTTGTTTTTTTTTAGCTAACGGCATCAGTCATTTCTGCAAATAAAAAAAATGTAACATTGAGAAAAGTGTGTGTTTCGATCTGGTTTGTTCAGCAAAATTCGTATAATGAATGTCATGTTGATCCCTTTTTATCCAAATAACAAAACATTTGGTTTATACTACGATAATATATGTCGTGTGCGAGGGTTTTTTTTTTTTTTTTTTTGTTACATAGTCCTAATTACCTCTGCGTCACGGTTCTAGGGAACCATTCTGTTCTAGACTCAGATTTAGAGAAACGTTGTTGTTATTATTATTGTTATTATTATTATTATTAGTAGTAGTAGTAGTAGTAGTAGTAGTAGCAGCTAAGCTACCATCCTAGTTGGAAAAGCAAAATGCTATAAGCCCAAGGGCTCCTACAGGGAAATATAGCCCAGTGAGGAAAGGAAATAGGGAAATAAATAAACAATATAAGAAGTAATGAACTATTAAAACTAAATATTTTAAAAACATTAACAGCATTAAAACAGATATTTCCTATATAAACTATAAAAGAACTTATGTCGGCCTGTTTAACATAAAAACATTTGCTGCAAGTTTGAACTTTTGAAGCTATACTGATTCAACTACCCGATTTGGAAGATCATTCCACAACTTAGTCATAGCTGGAATAAAACTTCTAGAGTACTATGGAGTATTGAACCTCATGTTGGAGAAGGCCCGACTATTGGAATTAACTGCATTCCTAGTATTACGAACAGTATGGAATTGTCCGGGATTATCTGAATGCAAAGGTGGTCAGGATTATAAAAATTCTTAGGCAACATGCATAATTAACTAATTGAACCACGGTGCCTGAGATTAATAGATCAGGAATAAGAAATTTGATAGACCGTAAGTTCCTGTCCAACAAATTATCGAAGAAATATTACTGAATTGCATGAACTATTCCTTTCTCAGGACACTGCTTGAGGATAATTAATATTAGTTACTATTCGAGAATCATTATTACCGTACAAGGACATCTTCAGAAACACTTTTCCCCCTTCAAATTTCGTTCGAGGAAACCATCGATGGTTTGCTGAAGCTTACAGTCAATATGGATTTCAAAAGCTCTCTCTCTCTCTCTCTCTCTCTCTCTCTCTCTCTCTCTCTCTCTCTCTCTCTCTCTCTCTCTCTCTCTCTTTCTTGAGTGCCTTGGAGGAACTGACTCGCGGAAGGTTCTCGCTATCTGCAAACACGCGATGTATTTGCTTAAGACGGCCCATACTATTGAACTTCTATTAATAGAACAAATACTCTATTTCCCTCTTTTATTGGTGTGTGATTTTTTAGCAGCTACGATGGAGAGAATGATAGGGGTGGAGGGGTCAGTGCAAGTGGTCATCGTTATGCCATACTCCACTTAATGTTGAAACGTGTGAGGTGTTTGCCTGCAGAACATTAGACGTTACTTATAGCTGTTACTGAAGGGACAAAAAAATGTGATGTTATGATTGATAACAAGAATACCAATAATATGGCAGTCCGTAATCGTATTGCAAAGTGGACAATTGAGGAATTTAACTTTAAATAATAGTACACTCATTTAGTTATCTCTCTCTCTCTCTCTCTCTCTCTCTCTCTCTCTCTCTCTCTCTCTCTCTCTCTCTCTCTCTCTCTCTCTCTGAAAATTTCACTGATATGACCCACTTTAATAGACAACTTTACTTAACGGAAGAAAAGTTTAGAATTTTTTTTTTTTTTTTTTTTTTTTTTGCTCCGTGCAAGAATTTTGGAAAAGTGTGAATTTCGAAGCGGACTTTATTACATCGAAATTTGAAAGATGATTCATCAACCCGTGACCAAGTTTCCCAGTTATGTGATCTAAATCCATTACTGGTGCGTCTTAGGAAATTCAGAAGGATGGGTTTTTGTTCCATGACTTGGCCCTGCTATTAATCTTTTTGAAAAATTTATGCAATTGTCTTAAAGTAATCGAGCGAACTTACGGACAAGTTTTAGTTTAACGAAAATTAAGATGATGGCTCGTTGAATGTTTGCATGCACAGTAAAAGTGTATAAATGATTGAGTCATATGTGTCTATGGGGAAAAATGTGTGGATGATAGTAAGATAAGTCAATATGTGTTGCACGAAATGTTGCAGAATGTTTACAGAAATTTTCAAGAGAAAAGGGAGGTTATATGGAGACGAAAGTGGAATGCTTTGAAATACTGACAAAGTTATACATCGTAAATGAGCGAATACAAGGTGGAAATTGCCGATGTGAATTATTGGAATTGTATGTTTTGAGTAAGGTATATTACTGTTGAAAATTACAGAGATACGAATAAAGATCACAATTCGAAAGTTGGAATAGGTGAAAAGATTGATTAGATTAAATTGGTTTAATTATTTAGAAAATTCATCACGATAAATAGTTGGAAAGTGCGTATAATTAGTCTATTTTAGAGACAAAGAAGGAAAGGAAAACAGAAATAACTGGCTAGATGGGGGTAAAAAGGAGGTGCCTTAATAATATCCATTGAGAGTGAGATTCCTTACAATATTGAGTGGACTTCAAAAGAGTTTGTAAACGATTCATACACAGAAGATGAGTTTTCCTCAAATATGAAGCGGCTGATTTTGTAACCTGGCGTTCAAATTTTATCCTCAAAATGGTGGACTTGGTAATGATATCGTCTGATTTTCAAGAGTCACTACACACGCATACATACATACATACATACACATACACACACACACACACACACACACACATATATATATATATATATATATATATATATATATATATATATATATCAAAGCGGTACAATTTGAGTACTATAGTTTGCTATGCACCAATATTGTGATTGGCGACTTCAATGCTAAAGTTGGAAGGAATACTCAAGGGATAGAGAATGTGATGGGTGTCAAGGGTCTTGGCGAAGTTGCAAATGAAAATGGAGTACATTTCATAGGTTTCTGTCCAGCAAACAATCTTGTCATTGGAGGTACTCTTTTTCAGCACAAGGACATCCACAAATAAACATGAACTTCACCATGTGGCAATTACAAAAATAAATAGATCACGTTGCAATTAATAAAGAGAGAATGAGGACTGATAAATGTAAGATGCTATAGTGGGGCAGATATTGGTAGTGATCACCAGCTCCTCATTGCTACGCTGAAATTAAAACTGAAAGCACCCAATAGAAGGTAGATAGAAGACCTAGATTTGATACACCTAAGCATTTAGAAGAGCACAGAGAAACATTTGCAATTGAATGTAGGAATCGATTTGCAGTCTTAGAGTCTTTAAGTGGAAGTTTTAGGACACGCAGTTACAAGGAGAAAGCCATGGGATATCGAATGGTAATTGGGATACTATAAAAAGGAGACAAAAACCGAAATTCGTTGTCGAAAGTTTTCAAGGAAGTCATGAAAATTACAAGGTAGAGTATTCCAGTATTGATTTTGAGGTCAAAAGAAAAGCCAGGAATGAGAGTAAAGCAGATAGCCTCATCAGGGAGTGGCTATGGTATAAGAATCGCTCATAGAATTATTAATGACATCTCGACGGGGGCTAAGAAGAAGAAGCATATACCCATCAAAAAGAGAGATGGATCTAATATAGCAGCAGAAGATAAAGAAAGACTTTATTGAGGTTTTGAATAGGAGATACTAAAGGAATATTTGATTGATATACCTGAAGCTGAAGAAGACTTTGATGTGCCCCTGAATGAATTCAGTGTGTGAAGTCGAAGCTGTCATTAAGAAACTCAAGAGATGGAAAACCTTTGGATACAATGGAATAACTGTCGAGATGATACTGGACGAAAATGAAGTGACTCCCAGAATACTTACAAGATTGTTTTGTAGAATGTAGCGTGAAGAGGCAAAACCTGATGAATGGGAATTAGGCGTGATTGTGATTGCAATAATAACAGAGGCATAACACTTACATCAGTTGTTATGAGAATATATAGTATACTTATTCTAAAGAGACTGGAGAGAAAGCGATGAAAATCTGAGAGATGAACGAGCAGGATTTCGAAAAAGTAGAAGTTGCACTGACCAAATTTTCATTTTGAGACATGTACAGTAATGCGTAGAATATAGAAATCGACTTTTTATGGCATTTGTGGACTATGAAAAAGGTTTTTGATAGTGTGCAGCGGCCGATTTTGTGGAGAGTCCTGCATTATTATGGAATTCCTCATTATTATTATTGTTATTATTATTATTATTATTATTATTATTACTTGCTAAGCTACAACCCTAGTTGGAAAAGCAGATGCTATAATTTATGCCCAGGGGCTCCAACAGGGAAAATAGCCCAGTGAGGAAAGGAAACAATGAAAAATAAAATTTGTAAGAACAGTAAGATTAAAATAAATATCTCCTATTTAAACCATAAAAACTTTAACAAAACAAGAGGAAGAGAAACCCTTAAGCAAGAGAACGCTAACCCAAGACAGTGGAAGACCATGGTACAGAGGCTATGGCATTACCCAAAGGTAGAGAACAATTGTTTGATTTTGGAGTGTCCTTCTCCTAGAAGAGCTGCTTACCATAGCTAAAGAGTCTCTTCTACCCTTACCAAGAGGAAAGTAGCCACTGAACAATTACAGTGCAATAACCCCTTGGGTGAAGAAGAATTTTTTGGTAATCTCAGTATTGTCAGGTGTACGAGGACATAGGAGATTAGGTAAAGAATAGGCCAGATTATTCGCTGTGTGTATGTAGGCAAAGGCATAAGGACCCGTAACCAGAGAGAAGGATACAATGTAGTACTGTGTGGCCAGTAAAAACACCCTATAATTCACTAGCGGTAGTATCTCAAGGAGTGGGTGGTGCCCTGGCTAACCCACTACCTAAGTATGTGAATTTAATCAAGTCTTCATGAGTATGGCAAGTGCAAAGTTGATGTTAGAGGATACTTATCAAATGAATTTCCAGTGAACAGTGGAGTACTCCAAGGGAATGTGTTGTCACCTATGTTGTTTATCCTCCTTATGGATTTTGTAATGCTTAGAACAGTCGGAGATGGTTGAAAAGGAATGGTTTGGATTGGTGATAGGAAATTAGCAGACCTAGGGTATGCTGATGATGCTGTCATTGTTAGCAGAACACCACAGGATTTGCCTGCTTACCAGGATGCATGAAATACCACATGAGGTTGGGCTCAAGATGAATAGAAGGAAGACTCAGCTGATGAGAACGGAATATGCAATGGAAGATGAAATATCATTAGAAGGAGAAAGGATTAATGAGGTAGAATCAATAAAGCATTTAGGAACTATTATCTCCAATACAGACAATGGCTAGCTTCTGTAAAATTTGGAAATCAAATCGCGTGAAATTACATATAAAAATTAGACTATATATTCCCCCACGGAACATTCCACCACGGAAAATTCCACCATCATAGAGGTAATAAAATTTAATTTATATAAAATTAATATAAAAAGGTTAAAGAATGAATAAATTAATAATTTTTTCTCACATTTTATTAAAAAAGAAGAAAAAAGGCAATCGTATTAAAAACAGTATTTAAAAAAAAATATTCCAAGAACATTTATTTCAAATTGCGAGCAATAACCCTTAGAAAATCTAGGCAATTTTCATGCTCATAATTTTCAACTAAATTTTTCAATCGTGCATCAATAAGTTAAATCTTTTTGGATTTCGAGTCTCCACGTCAAATATGTGCCTTTTTTGTTTGGCATAATCATTCCTCCTTTTTAAAGGAATTAGACAGTTTCCAAAAATTGGGATGGGTTGATGTTATTGTGCATTGTGAAAACCTTCGACTGCATTGTTTGATCTTAGTAAGTCATTTAGAACTCCTTCACGTACATTCCAAAGTTCAATCGGAAACAGTGGGCTTTCTCTTCTTTGATGATGACCCCGTCCCCTCACTGTTCCAATATATGTTGTCTCAAAATAAATTATGAATTCGGTGGGGATGTCTTCATCATCAGATAAATCTAAGAAAACCATTGACAACGTCCTCAATGGGCAAAAATGCTAAAGCACAAAAGCACGTTATCCTAACCTGGAAACT
This sequence comes from Palaemon carinicauda, assembly GCF_036898095.1. Classification (NCBI taxonomy): domain Eukaryota; kingdom Metazoa; phylum Arthropoda; class Malacostraca; order Decapoda; family Palaemonidae; genus Palaemon; species Palaemon carinicauda. The sequence goes on along the minus strand of NC_090726.1, from coordinate 139,178,567 downwards.
GTCATCTGTGTTGTACCTATGTCTTTCACCAAGTGCATAGATCTTTCGCCAAATAGATTGCCCAAGATGAAAAACACAGCCATCTACTTCAGAATTTGGAAAATTGGAAACAAAGGAATTATGGATAGCTTGTTCAAAATCCATGAGACAAGACAATGACATGAGGATTTTTTTTTTTTTTTTTTTTTTTTTTTCTTGTCAGGCAGTAATGCAAATAGCCTTGGCACACATGATCCTCCTATGATTACATGTAGAGTTATTAACTGACACCACAAACTAGGTGACACTTTGAAAGGGTGTGTATGCATAACCTATCATTCAAGCTTAGTTGTTGGAAACAACTAAGTCACGGGGATATTCCAATATTCTCCGTGGTGGAACTTACCATGGTGGAATATACCATGGTGGAATTTACCTATGGTGGAATTCACCGTTATGGAATTTACCGTGATGGATTCAGTAGATCTGAGAACTAAGCCCTCAGAAGGATATTGGGAGTTATATGGCAGGACTAGATTAGAAATGAAACTATAAGAGAGATTACTCGAGTGCCATATGGGGATGAGATCATAATGAGGGGTAAATGGAGATGTTTTGGGCATGTTCTTCGCACACATCAAGAAAGATTAGTTCACCGAATATTCAGCTGGGCTCCACAAAGGACTAGAAGAGTTGGAAGACCCAGAACTACATGGCTGATTACTATGAAACGTGAAGTAGGAGATGATGAATGGAAAAGTATTGAATTAAAAGCTCAAGATAGAGACTACTGTCGAAATCTAACCCAGGCCCTTTTCGTCAATAGGCGTAGGAGGTGGAGATGATGATGATATATCTATCTATCTATCTATCTATCTATATATATATATATATATATATATATATATATATATATATATATATATCGTATTATAACCTGAGAAGGAAATAATTAAAAGACTTGATTGGAGTTGGTACTTTCGTTCATTAGGGACATCAACAGACTCTACGATGAGAATGCATATACAATGACATCTTATTTACACAGGAGAAGGGGATGCCACAGCTGTCAGTTTCCCCTTTTCCTGTATAAATTTGATGTCTTTGTATATGTATTCTCATTGTTGAGACTGTTGGTGTTCCTAATAGACGATAGTTCTAACTCCAATCAAGTCTTTAAATTTTTTCCCTTCCGTCGCTATAATACATTTTATACTCATCACGTGTTAGCTTTCGGGATTTACACACACACATACATGCATATATACATACATATATTTATATATATATATATATATATATTATATATATAATATATATGTATGTATGTATGTATGTATATATATATATATATATGTATGTATATATATATATATATGTATATATATATATATATATATATATATATATATATATATATACATACATGCATATATACGTGTCACCTTTCGTGATTTACACACACAAACATACATACATACATACATACATACGTATATATATATATATATATATATATATATATACTGCATATATATGTGTGTAAATATATTACATCATATAAATATATATATATATATATATATATATATATATATATATATATATATATATATATATATAAATATATATATATATATATTTATATATATATTTACATATATATATAAATATATATATGAATATATATACATATATATATTTATATATATAATATATATGTATAAATATGCATATAATGTGTGTATATTTGTATGTGCGTGCGGGTGGTGGGTCTGAGTGTTTCATGATAATGTCTGGGCCTTTCTGGAAAGGAGCAGACTGAAATCAATCATGTGCTGTCCACCATTATTTTTATTCCAGGCAAGCCCCATCCTCTGAGTAGCACCGAATCTCTTGAAACTTATATCTTATTCTCCTGAAGACGTATCCCAAGATAAATCCTTCACCTTCTGCCACTTCTGGCTGTATATCAAACCACCACCTCCTGCGCCACTGACAGGCGTCTTAATTCGATAAAGGATTTCATGGCTTCTCCTACTTCTTTTCATGAATCGTTGATTTTCTAACAGAAAAGATCATTATACTTTGTGCTCCTTAAGGCTTAGCGGTATTGAAATTTCAGGAATCTGTCAATGAAAAATAAATGTTTTTATTGTTTTCCTGCCGAGGAAGAAATCTTGCGATGAGAATTCTATCAACTTTTAAGAGTAACAGATTATATAAGAAATTACTGATATATTTTCATTAAACTTCAACAATTTTGTCATTAAATTTCAGTTCGTTCTTTAGTATTCTAGCATAAACATTAGCCTTTGAAGGAGTAACCTCGTATCCTCGTGATAGTTATTAAAAGGCTTCATCTGACATAAAGAAACAAATAGTATCAGTAACTTGCTGTTAATGAGCTCATTCGTAGATGATAGATATTTAGCTAATTTTTTCTTACATGTTTTTCAGGGAATCATCTGTGGTGAATTTAGAAGTGTCTTTCTTGTCACCAGTTCTCATTTAACGAATGATGGCCACGGTGAAGATACTATGAAGAACATGGTAAGTAAAGCTTTATTGTTAACAGTGAAAGCGCAATTTCAGTATATTTGATTAAGTTCGAAGATTTGTAGCTATTTCGTTTGTTCAGATGTAATGCCAGTGGTTAAAATCACTCCGCGATTTAGTAGCCATGAGAAAAGCTGGTGCTTTATACCAGAAATGAAAAGTAAATGTACTTAATATTTACTGGTGTTATTCTTAATTGCTGACATGTCAAGGTTCCTTTTTATAATTAATATCAGTGTGATTGCCTTTGTTTTTACTGAGGTCAGTGTTTTTTGTGTATCTCGTAAATAATTAAAAACCTGTAAGGATATGCATTTCAACATATATTATATTTACTTATTCCAAAAAAGAGAAAAAGTGCTTTTATTCCATCTACCGTAAAGGCGATAGTTATAGAACAGGACCATTAGACGATTATCTCACTATGTATCAGTTGCATCTCCATATGTAAATTTACTGTCCCTTTACGTTATGATAAGCATGTTAATACCTATTTCGTCTTGGTTTAAGGTTAAAACATATTCATTTCTAATATATTCGATAAGATCAATGCAGGTAGCAAAATCATATACCGTTGGGAAATATAAGGGGTCTTCCAAACGCCTCTTTGGTAGTGAAATGAAAATAGGTAGCCTATACTGCATAGCAAAGACACTTCCAGCCTTATAACTTTATTTTTGAAGGTTTAAAGGAACGTGAATATCATTACTTAATTACTTACAGCTCATTTATACCTAACTTTATCAAACAGTTATGTTAATATCCTTGGTTTCAATTGTTACTGACGCCCTTGCAATCATCCTTTACAAGTAATAAGTAATTTTCAGCTCCATTATCCTTATTAGCAGTACAAGGATCAGGTAATCCAATTTCCGCCCAAGTTACCTGTCTATAGATCACACTCATTAATATATTGAACATCATTAAAGACGTAAATTGCCCATTCAGATATCGATTAGCATTCACTGTCGAGGATCGAAGAGTTCTTCAATTCGATGATACTGGAAATTGTTCTTATTTGTAAACTAGATAAAAAGCTATTCATATTTTGTGGTATAGAGATATTAAACTCACCAAGTAGCTTTTTATGTTAAAAGATTTTATACAACTGAAATACAGCGGCTGTTTACACATTTTTATTATCATAGTAAAGAAAGGGTGTTCATTAAAAAGAAACGATGATTGGATTCAAGTTCTTCAGCTACAAAGAATTCAAAGAAAGTTAACCAAAACGAGTAAAAGACTGTTTACATCGGAGTAAAGCTAAGTTTAAAGCCAGTGAAATGGGTTGTTTACTGCTGTCAAACACGTCTCTTGATAGCACTTGCTTTCAATTTACTTGCATTTTGTCAATACTGATACTGGTGATATATACAGTATATTTGTGCTTCAGACATTTTCAACGAACACTACATTTTTAGTACATACTCTGATAACACATTCCTTTACCTAAAAAAATATGGCAAAATCATGAAATTTGATATTGGACTAACGTCTTTGTTAGTATTAAATGTAATGAGCCACGGGTCCGATGGAGTAAGATTGGAGTAGACATTAGATCTAGGAATTCTCACCTTTTATTATCTTTCTTAAATGAAGCAGGGGATACTTAGACCATGTCTTTCTCGGTATCCATGGTAATATAGTCATTAGTCACGGCCCAATTTTGTTTGCATAGAGAAAGATATCTGTAACACTCTTATCTTTAGCTTGCATTGAGTGAAGAACTCATCTTCCCTATATAATAGAGAGCAAGTGTCTGACTATATATATATATATATATATATATATATATATATATATATATTTATATATATATAGATAGATAGATAGATAGATAGATAGATAGATATATAGAAATATATAGATATATCGATGTATAGATAGATAGATAGATAGATAGATAGATAGATAGATATATAGAAATATATAGATATATCGATGTATAGATATATAGATATATAGATGTATATATAGATATATAGATATATATATGTATATATATATATATATATATATATATATATATATATATATAGATATATATATATATATATATATATATATATATATATATATATATATGTATGTATATATATCGATATATAGATATATAGATGTATATATATATATATATATATATGTGTGTGTGTGTGTACATTATATATATATATATATATATATATATATATATATATATATATATATATATATATATATATATAAAGACTGCTGATTTCTTAGCTCTTAGAGTCAACATGAACTACCAAACCTTGGTAGCAATTAGAACAATATTTCATTTTGTATAAACGAATGGACACATCCTAATCTGCCCAGCTTTCACCCGCTTTTTCTCATTGTTATTATCATGAAGTCAGTAACTATAACAAAGAATGCGGAAAGATTCTGCCATGTAAATATTTTAAGCATTAAGTGACAAGTCTTTATAGAATCTACAAAATGCAGTAGAATTCATTTGAGGTGGCACACAATTTCTTACCTTATTGTAAACCGTATCTTTAGAAAAAAAAAACCTCAACGTGAACAAAAAATCCATAAATACATCTAACCTAACCTTACATAATGTAAGCTAGGGGAGGATATAAAGTAATATGATGATGGTTTGTAATTGTTCTTTGATGATTGACTGCCTACACAAACACAAGTGTTCCCTGAAATACTTGCTTATATATGCTGAATTGTTGCATACTAATTGTAAATATTCTATCTTAAGAAAATTAATTGTTATTGGACTTGTGAATTATGTATGAGTAAGGTTTTTCAGCCTGGACAAAATTTACACCTGCTGTATTCCAAAATCTATTATTTCAGCCAATAATTTTTTTGTTAGAATGTTATATTGAAAAACACAGCAAATGGGTCCATACAACCTGTTTATAATTTGGAATCATTACTGAAAATATTATGATGCTAATGACACGATATTGAATTACTTTCATACAAAATACCTCCTTCCCTGTAACAGCTTTAAAAACCTACTCTACCCTACCCCACACTTTTCGCCTTTAGACTCACACTCGTTCGAGATATATATATATATGTATATATATATATATATATATATATATATATATATATATATATATATATATATATATATATATATACATATATGTGTGTGTGTGTGTGTGAGAGAGAGAGAGAGAGAGAGAGAGAGAGAGAGAGAGAGAGAGAGAGAGAGATTCCAAGCTTGTGTTTAAGAGAAATTTTTCAGTCGGGGCAAAATAGATTGTCACACTAAATATCCATCATTTATGTCACCAAGTTGTTCGCGAGAATGGTATAACAAATAACAAAACAAGTATACCACATAATTATAAGTTAAGTATTATAATAATGACAGAATTAGGAACGAATGAAATTATATTGCATTTACGTTGATACAAAATTTTTTTTGCTTCCCCTGTTATGAGAAATTACAGCTCTAACAAGTAGTACTTCCCCCGCCTGTCGTCCTTCCCCATGCCCGGCCTCCTCCCCCAACCCGTCGCCCTCCCCTTGCCAGGATTCCTCCCCTCATCCGTTGTCCTCCCCTATCAACCAAATTCTTCTACTCCTTAAATCCTGGAATCTATAGATACTGGGGCGGGTGACTGGGGGACCAGAGACGACATGACATTTGTATTTGACTGTACAACCGCGGGATCATCGAGTTTCACCTTGGTGCTAAATGACCTCTCCTGACTCAGCACCAAGTCACATCAAAACAAATATATAATTCGGAGATTTGAAAAGCTCTATTCTCTAGATTGCGTTTAATTTTTGAAATTTTACTTGTATTTTCAAGTTCAAAGACTGTATATAGGGGGATACAGCCTATGTGATTATAAATATTTCTTGCTGCTAGTAAAGCATTGATTTGTTTACTTGAATGTGATATCCATCGTTGTTCCATTCTCCTACACATTAGCATATTATGCTACTAATCATGTAGTGAAGAATTAGTAAAATATATGCCCTACTAAAGGTTCTTCACCTTGAAGGGTGGGTTTGATACTTTTCTTTTGATTAAAATATCTTTTTAATTTCACCCTATATTTTCAGTAAACCGCAGCTTTACGGCTTAGAGGTAATTCCTATTGATGGTTACCATTTTTGGAACGTAGTTATGTTAGTAAATTATAAATGTCATAATGATAAAGAAACGATTGAATAATTTTATTCAATCTTACCCTTGTTCGGAAATCTTATGAACAATCTCTTTTTCAAGTTCTTCCTGTTATACATAATTGAATGTTCCCTTTTTCGCATTTGTTGCTAACCTTTTCATTTCACGTATTGATCCACTACACAGAGGTTGATTGAAAGCATCTGGAATAGTTTAATTCTGGAGTAATACCTGGCTAGTACAACATGGGATTTCTGCAAAAGATTATTGATCTCATAATAACTAAAATTCTGATGATTGCTTGAGTAATAAATATAATCATAACGGATTATGGTATCGACTTCATTTCGAAAAGCTTTCTGTGGGAGACATTTTAAAGTCTAGCCTACCAGCCCAGAATTTCTCTCGAAATAGGTCGGATAAAATGATTCGTCTGCGGGGCCCTAGTATGCAAAATCGCCGACTGCAGGGAAAAAACCATGGTGATGAATTTGCAGAAAAATAAAAAAACCGTTAAAGCGAGAAGATTAAAATTAGAATCAGAGGTATAAGTACAGTATAGTATAACTAGAACAACGATTGATTACGGTAAAAATGTATATTAATAGAATATAAGATAAAAGTATCTAAAACTGAAAAGCAAGAAAACATATGATTCACCTGATACGTAACGCTCATAATCGAATGTTCAAGTACACGCATAATCAACAAATGAAGTTTACCCTTTCATCTGGCATTCAATCCGCTGCCATCATCACCTTGAGCGCCTCTGAAGTTTCGAACATCGATGCGAGCTGGAGATGAAGCTTCCGTCCGGGGCTTCGGAAATCCCAGCAAGTTAGATTGTTCTAAGAGTGAGGATTCACTACATGATTGCAGGACTTATTAACCGTAATGGCTTTCGATAGAGCGAAGGAGTGGTTGGTGGGAGGACAGGGAGCGGGTGGTTTCTGGGAATACCGTCTAGCCTTCCTTGGGGCCTGGTTCCCCTTTAACACAAGAATCAATTAAGGTTTTCCATCCATTACAATTCCCAGGAATGAGATCGTTAGAGTGATATTAACTATTTACTTTTAACCGATGGAGCTTCATTTGCACAGGTTGCAAAGTTTATGGAATTTAGATCACAAAATTATTCCAAGATTTGTTCCTTCGCTCTTACTGCAATGAAGCGCTTTAACCACCGTATGTCGTTCATTTTGTGGTAAGGTAATAACCATTTTATTGTTAATCTGAGAAAGTTTTTAAATTAACGAAAAGCTATTTTTATGGAAATCATTTACTTCCATTAAATTTATTTCAATTGTACAAATGTGGTCGTAACGACATATACACTGTTGGATCTTTTTGGTATTATAATTATGATAAATAGATAATTGACCGGGAGAATATCATAGGCTTTTGTGATATTGTATTAAAATATAATGAACAGGAAAATATTGCAAAAGATATATCGGTTTGGTTATGTTCATCTTGGACTGCATGCATATCTTTTTATTAATCATTCTCAAATGGAAACGTATTGTGTGTATATATATATATATATATATACATATATATATATATAAATATATATATATATATATATATATGTATATATATATATATATATATATATATATATATATATATATATATATGTATATATATATGTATATGTATATATATATATATATATATATATATATATATATGTATATATATATTATATATATATATATACTGTATATATATATATATATGTATATATATATATATATATATATATATATATATATATATATATGTGTGTGTGTATATATATATGTGTGTGTATTTACAGTATATACATATAAGAAGATATTTCAGTATTTACTTGAATATTTGCTAACGTGTTGTTTCGTCAAATTTTTGTTTTTGTACTCCATTTTCGCTTGTAACTTGTAGTCGATATTATATTGATCAATGTACACCAAAACGAAAATATCTCTAGATTTTTTCCTGAAACGATAGACAAAAATAAATGTACTGTATAGAAGGGTAAAAAAAGTGTGTTGAGCAAAACATTCCCCCTTTTATCTCATTCATTTTTGTTTTGATGTGTTCCAGTTCTTCATCGGGGAAGAGATAAAAATATCTCCAGATATACAGTATTTTTAGATTTTACAATATACAGTAACTTTAAATTTTTCATGTTTATTATGAGTAGGGAGAACCATTTTTAGACTGATGAGTTGAAGATAATACAAATTTTTTGTATTTATCTTATTCGTGGGATATTTAGATATTTCAATGGTTAGTGAACATCTTGAGGAATTTGATAGCCTTTCTATGATTTTATTGTGAACATCATTTTAATTGCTGTTAGCAAGTTGACATGAAAAAATCTAAAAAAATTTATATTCATAAAATGGAAGAGAATGATGGAAAGACCTAAATGTTTTGTGTTTTTTTCCTCTTGGAGAATGCAATAGCGCACAAATCATTACCACAATGGATCATTATATCTCTCTGCCTTTACTTTAAATGTTACTCTACTGAACTCTGCTTGAGAAGGGGGCAACAAAAGGTTCCAGAAAAGATACTCTCTCTTAGTAAACATGTTACACTTTGTAAAATCATTCATATTTGAATAAGTTTAAATAGACGGTTTGAAGCCCATGAAAATGACGAGTTTCAATATAACTTGTTCTCCTGACGTATCCATGCAATCTCCTAAGGTAACACGATGCACACGGAAATTATAGACCAACGCAGCAACAAGTAAGGTAATAACAGACACACAAAACAGGTATTCCTGGTGGACAAAGGATAGCTCCTTACCTATTATTATTATTATTATTACTATCCAAGCTACAACCCTAATTGGAAAAGCAAGATGCTATAAGCCCAGGGGCTCCAACAGGGAAAAATAGCCCAGTGAGGAAAGGAAATAAGGAAATAAATAACTGAAGAGAACAAATTAACAGTAAATCATTCTAAAAAAAGTAACAACGTCATAACAGATATGTCATATATAAACTATTAACGTCAAAAACAAATATGTCACACATAAACTATAAAAAGACTCATGTCCGCCTGGTCAACAAAAAAGCATTTGCTCCAACTTTGAACTTTTGAAGTTCTACTGATTCAACAACCCGATTAGGAAGATCATTCCACAACTTGGTAACAGCTGGAATAAAACTTCTAGAGTACTGCGTAGTATTGAGTCTTATGATGGAAAAGGCCTGGCTATTAGAATTAACTGCCAGCCTAGTATTACGAACAGGATAAAATTGTCCAGGGAGATCTGAATGTAAAGGATGGTCAGAGTTATGAAAAATCTTATGCAACATGCATAAGGAACTAATTGAACGACGGTGCCAGAGATTAATATCTAGATCAGGAATAAGAAATTTAATAGACCGTAAGTTTCTGTCCAACAAATTAAGATGAGAATCAGCAGCTGAAGACCAGACAGGAGAACAATACTCAAAACAAGGTAGAATAAAAGAATTAAAACACTTCTTCAGAATAGATTGATCACCGAATATCTTAAAAGACTTTCTCAATAAGCCAATTTTTTGTGCAATTGAAGAAGACACAGACCTTATATGTTTCTCAAAAGTAAATTTGCTGTCGAGAATCACACCTAAAATTTTGAAAGAGTAATACAAATTTAATGAAACATTATCAATACTGAGATCCGGATGTTGAGGAGCCACCGTCCTTGACCTACTTACAATCATACTTTGAGTTTTGTTAGGATTCAACTTCATACCCCATAACTTGCACCATGCACTAATTTTAGCTAAATCTCTATTAAGGGATTCACCAACCCCAGGTCTACATTCAGGGGATGGAATTGATGCAAAGAGAGTAGCATCATCTGCATATGCAACAAGCTTATTTTCTAGGCCAAACCACATGTCATATGTATATAGTATGAAAAGTAATGGGCCAAGAACACTACCCTGTGGAACACCGGATATCACATTCCTATACTCACTATGGTGCCCATCAACAACTACTCTTTGAGATCTACTACTTAAAAAATCAATAATAATGCTAAGAAACGACCCACCCACTCCCAACTGTTTCAGTTTGAAAACAAGGGCCTCATGATTAACACGGTCAAAGGCAGCACTAAAATCAAGGCCAATCATACGAACTTCACGACCACAATCAAGGGATTTCTGTACTGCATTGGAGATTGTAAGAAGGGCATCACATGCTCCAAGGCCTTTACGAAAACCAAATTGCAAACTAGGGAATAGATGATTACCTTCAGCAAACCTATTAAGACGTTTTGCCAGAAGACGTTCAAAAACTTTAGATAATATGGGAGTTATGGAAATTGGGCGGTAATCAGTGGGACTTGAGCTACCACAAACACATTTACATAGAGGAGTAACATTACCAATTCTCCAACAAGTGCTAAAAGCTCCTCTTCTTGCTAACTTGCGCAAAATAACAGATAACTTTGGAGCTAAGAAATCTGCTGTCTTTATAAAAAACAAAGGAAAAATACCATTTGGGTCTACACCTCCATAAGCATCAAGGTCCATCAACAGAGCTTTAATCTCACGAGACCGAAAAGCTAAACTAGTTAGTTTAGCCTCAGGAAAACAGGAATGAGGAAGTTCAAGTTTTTCATTACTCTGCTTACTGTCAAAAACATCAGCCAAAAGGGTTGCCTTTTCCTTTGGACAGTGAGTGACTGAGCCATCTGGTTTAAGTAAAGGAGGAACTGTTGCATCTACACCAAAGAGTGCATCCTAGCTCAGGATGAACCAAATCCGGAGTATTAAAATAAACCAATAAAACAGTCCCTCGGAGGCTGGCAAGAGAACTCACCTCCTGGAAGTCCACAAGGCATGATGTCACAGCAACAAAAAAAAAAAAAAAAAAAAAAGAAGAAAAAAAAAACAACAACAACAAAGAGCTATTGGGTCTGCCCAATCTTTTCACCTCCCACTGTACTTACTTTAACACTATTCCCTCCAATCCTTACAATCCTAACTCCCCCCTTCCCTCCCCCACG
>NC_090726.1:139121895-139161895 GCF_036898095.1 Palaemon carinicauda | reverse complement strand
TTTGTTCTCAAATCTACAAAATATGTTTGATATTGTTTCATTGTCGTACCACGTCTCATGTCCATACAGAAACACCGATCTCACTAAATTGATATATAGCCTGATTGATTTTTATGTGTAATTTCAGGCGATTTGATTTCCAAATTTAACTTAACGTAGCCATTGTCTGATTTGCTTTTTCAATCTTTCATTGAAACGCAGATTCTAAAGACCCTGTATTAGCAAAATTAGTTCCTAAATATTCAAATGATTCCACCTCATTAATCCTTTCTCCTTCCAATGATATTTCATCTGCCATTGCATATTCATATTCCGTTCTCATCATCTCTGTCTTTCTTCTATTTATCTTGAGCCCAACCTCATATGATATTTCATGCATTCTGGTAAGCAAGCTTTGCAAGTCCTGTGGTGTTCTGCTGATAAGGACAGCGGCATCACCATACTGTAGGTCAGCTAATTTCCTGTTGCCGATCCAGTCCAATCCTTCTCCGCCATCCCAACTGTTCTATGCATTACAAAATCCACGAGGAGGATAAACAACATAGGTGACAGCATATTTCCTTAGAGCACTCCACTGTTCACTGGAAATTCATTTGATAGGACTCCAGTAAACATGAACTTTTGTACTGGCCATGATCATGAACAGACTTAATCAAATTTACATATTTAAGGGGAACTATATAATAACGCAAAACTCTTCACAACATTGGCTGGTGCACACTATCAAAGGCTTTTTCATAGTTGATAATTGCCATAAAAAGTGGATTTCTGTATTCTACACATTGTTGTACCACATGCCAAAATGAAAATTTGGTTAGTACAGCTTCTACCTCTTCTAAATTCTGCTTGTTTATCTCTCAGATTTTCATCAATATTTCTTTCTAGTCTCCTTTAAATGAGCATACCATATATTTTCATCACAACTGACGTAAAAAGTGTGATGGCACTGTAATTATTACAATCAGTCAGATCTTTTTTGCCATTTTCACCAACACTTCTAGTTCCCATTCATCAGGTTTTGCCTCTTCACTCCACATTCTACAAAATAATCTTGTAAGTATTCTGGAGCCATGTCATTTTCGGGCAATATCATCTCAACAGTTATTCCATCGTATCCAGGGGCTTTCCATCTCTTGTTTTCTAATAATAGCTTTGACTTCAAACACACCGAATTCATTCATGGGCATATCAAGCTCTTCCTCAGCTTCAGGTATATCAATCAAATTATTCCTTTATCTCCTATTCGTGACCGCACTAAAGTGTTCCATCCAACGTTGCCTTTCTTCTTGTTCTGTTGTTATAATAGATCCATCTCTCTTTTTGATGGGTATATGCTTCTTCTTTTTTGCCCCAGTTGAGATTTCATTAAAAATTCTATGAGTAATTCTTACACCATAGCCACTCCCTGAATTCATAACTTTGTCAGCCTCATCTGCTTTACTGTCTAAATATTCTCTCCAGTCATTCCTCGCTTTTCTTTTGTCCTCACTAACAATACAGGAATAATTAGTATGATCTACCTTATAATTTTCATTACTTCCTCGGAAACTTACAACAGTCAATTTCTGTCCTTGTCTCCTTTAATAGTATCCCAAGTATCATTTAATATCCATGGTTTTCTCCTTATAACTGCATGTACCGAAACTTCGCTACCAACTGACTGATATATGTTCCTAATTTCACACCATTCTTCATTAATTATGTGTTCTTCTTCTCTTAAAGTCTCTAAGACTGCAAATCGATTGCTGAATTCAAAAGCAAATGTTTTTTTGTGTTCATCTTCTAGAACCTTAGTTGTATCAAACTTAGGTATTCTACATTTCGAATGGGTGCTTTCAGATTTAATTTCAGTGTGGCAATGAGGAGTTGGAGATCACTACCAATATCTGCACCTCTATAGCTTCTCACACTTCTCAGTCCTCCTTCTCTCTTTATTAATGGCTATGTAATCTATCTGATTTTTGTAATTGCACATGGTGAAGTCCATATATATGTGGATGTCCTTGCGCTGGAAAAGAGTACCACCAATACCACGATTGATTGTTGAACAAAAACTTATAAAATGGGCTAATTTTATAGCTATTCATTTTCCCTGTTTTATATTGAACATTACCTTTAGGTTATTCTGTTAAATTCACCTTGAACCTTAAGATCAATGTTGATCATTAGTATGCTGTGCTTCAAGATGACCCCATGTCAGAATTTATAATTCTATATTTTGGTAGTTTTCTTAAGGGTAGATTATCCAGCTCAAATGTGGGATAGAGTCTGATGCTAATTCTTGATGAGCTGTAAGTTTTTAGTAAACATGACATCATAATATATATATATATATATATATATATATATATATATATATATATATATATATATAGATTGATAGATATATCTATCTATCTATCTATCTATCTATCTATATATCATATATATACATGTATATAGGTGTGTGTTGGTGTATGTATGTATACAGACACGCACACACACACACACACACACATATATATATATATATATATATATATATATATATGTATATATATGTATATATAATTATATATATATTACCCGTCACAGTAAGCGGCATGGGGGAGGGGTAATTATACTCAGGTGAGAGTGGCTACCCGGAGAGGTACACTCGTAAACCACAATTATCCACAAATTGCCAAACCAGCGGGTAGTATTGGAGGTGGGGGTTGGAAATGTCGAATCTGAGTGAGTGGGCGTGGGCGTGTGTTAGCATATCTATCTAAATATTAGTCGTTATTTTTGACGGATCATGTACACTAGTGTAAAAGTGCAAATATTCTTTGAACATATTCTTTAGTCGATTAGCGTTAACACTAGCAATGCTGATATCATATATAGATATATATATATATATATATATATATATATATATATATATATATATATATATATATATATATATATATATATGTATGTATGTATGTATGTATGTATGCATACATACAATATACACAGTATATAGCGTAAAAATCACAGCGTGATGCTCAGATGCAGAAGAACCACAGGGAAAATGAAAATACGAAATATACGCTTAAGTCCTGACTAGTTTCGTGATACCTCCTCTGAAGAAGTATCACGAAACTTGTCAGGACTTAAGCGTATATTTCGTATTTTCATTTTCCCTGTGATTCTTTTGCATATATATATATATATATATATATATATATATATATATATATATATATATATATATATATAGTATGTCTATAGTAGTATATATATATATATATATATATATATATACAGTTTCTAAGTAGTATCAACTTATTTCCTACGGGACTTTATATTTTCCTAGTTTCCTTGGAGTTTTTAATGTAATATACGACAATTTCTTTGCTTTCATCTATTCAGCAGGAACAATTGCTTTGCTATACTGTGGCTAAATCTAATGACCAAGATTTATGCTAGTTTTGCAATCCAATACATATGTAGGAATTTACCTCAAGATATGATAGATAAATTTAACAATTCAGGTATGTTTATAAGTCTGTAAGGACCTGTTAGATATTTCAACGGGACCAACATCGCTTTTAAACTAGGAAAACGAAAAGCAAAATAAAGGAATATATACTAAACACACACATATAATATATGTATATATATATATATATGTATATATATATATATATATATATATACAGTTTGTATATATACACGCATATATACATTATATATATATATATATATGTGTGTGTGTGTGTGTGTGTGTGTGTGTAGATACATATATATATGTATATATATATATATATATATATATATATATAGAGAGAGAGAGAGAGAGAGAGAGAGAGAGAGAGAGAGAGAGAGAGAGAGAGAGAGAGAGATATATATATATATATATATATATATATATATATATATATATATATATACATATATATAATATACTGTATATATATGTATATATATAAAATATATATATATATATATATATATATATATATATATATATATATATAGAGAGAGAGAGAGAGAGAGAGAGAGAGAGAGAGAGAGAGAGAGAGAGAGAGAGAGAGAGAGAGAGTACACTGCATGTTTAATTCACACACAGACCACCTGCTGGGCAGCAGTTTTGGATGACAAGGCCAGTGTTGTTTGTAAGGTGAAATAGAGCCTACCCCATAAGGAGGTAGTGCCCGAAGGGTCTTAGCAGTGTTCCTTCGGCCTCCTAGCTGTACTTGTTTTATATTCTTCTACTTTACCTATATTCCTGCTTCCATTCTTCCACCTTGCTATCCAGCCTCTTAACCTTTTACTTTATTGAGTTGCACCTCGGGCGGTAAATGACCATAAAACACCACACTGGATTATAACAGCTCAAATTCCAAGGCTATGTGGCAGAAGGAGCGTCAATATTTGGGCCTCGTAGAGAGGTAATATCTTTGTGAAAGGGTGTAGGACCGCATATATTTTGATTTTTTAACTCCCTCATAGCTTTTGCTAAATATCCCTTTTCCTGATTGACCCTGACTGAAGAGGGAATTTGACGTCCAGATCTGCTCAGCGGGTGATCTGTATGGGGATTATACTTGTACTGTAAATGTGTATATGTGTACGTATGTTTATATACTGTATATGTATAAATATTTATAAACATATATTCAATATTCAATAATTTCTTTTTTATTCTATCAATCGTTAAACTATCTTTGAAGGGTTTGAATGTTTGCGTTTTTTCGTGCAGCCTTTAAAATTTAAAAAAGTAAAATTTATTGATAATATTTTGAGATGGATTCTTATATATGTATGGGATTGCAAAACTAACGTAATAGAGCAGTTTCCGGATGAGGCAATAGTCTCGAGATCATTGTATCTTTGTCATCGCAGAATAAATAGGTGTAACAATTTTTTTTACCTTTATTGTAAAAGTACAATTACATCTTATTAATTTACACTAGTTCCGTAATTATTCTATACCAAAATACAGTGTTTTACAAAATTATTAATCAACTCGTTGAATACTTCACCAAAACCACATCCCATATCATGTATAGAACCTATATCAACGTGAAGGTTCCTACAAGAAACATGTTGCAATAGAGAAAAAGATATTTCCAAAAGCTTTAGAAATAGCGGGTTAACATGGCGAGGGTAGAGGGAACTAGACAAGACACTCTGATCATGCACTAAAAATATGCAGCTAGAGTCCAACAACCTAAAGCAGATAAAGCAAGACGGTGGGAAGACTTTTGCTCTATGCCAAGAACGAGTATTAAACAAATGATGCATGACATCGTGGATCTAGAGCAGAAAAAATTCAGCAAGTATGACAATGAGGCATAAAAAGACATTGTTCATACTCCATAGAGGATCTGTCAGGAGCAAATTGCATTAAGAAGGCTTCGTCAGTCAGGGAGGAATAGTACATTCGAACCATCAGTTGTTCCTCCTGAATTTTGTCTCCAATGTCACTTCGTTAAGAGTTTGCACCTCGAAGTTAAAAGATTAGAGATAGAAGTCATCATGGACCACCTCCTTCAACTATGGAATGAAAGCGAAATAACATTGACCGTCATTTAAGAACTTACATGGTAATCGGGAGGTCTGAGAGTGGTTTATATCGTGATGTAAAAGGCAAATTCATTGACAAGATGCATAGTATCTCACTGAATGTTTACATGTTCCAAACCCCAATAAAGGCCCCGACTGAAGATTGTGTTCAATTCTGTAACCTGAACCAATAATCCTCAGGACACCATGCAATTTCCATAAATTTTCAGTGAATGTGGGTCATGTTACTGTTGTGGAACTGTGGAGACCCGTCATATCTCAGATCACATCACATACAAACAAGATAGCAAAAATCTTGAATGAAGAAAATATTAATTTTTTTTTTTCATAACTGGTGTCTATTCCTTAAAATTATCATAGTAGTTAATTGACTTATTTGAAAAAGAACCTGAAGAAGACATTGCCACCTACAAATGTAGAATGTTTTTTCACAAATGTCCCTTTAGAGGAAAGCATAAATATATCACTAGATCTTGTAGACAGATTTAATATGGAACCCATTCATTAACTAAGTAGTTAATAATAGCAGTCCATTGTTACTGATGTCATCATTTAAAGGTACCCAATAGAAGCTAAATATAGAGACGATAGTTCACATGGGGTACGACTATTCCCTCCACTCATATGTATTGCTATGGCTTACTAGGCCTATCTTGGACTCGTATGATTTGCCACATGTTCGACACGTGAGATGAGGATTAGTCGTTTCTGGCATGTTGATACTGTCTTCTTATGGTGAGATGTGCTGCACGACTTTCGTCTTAGGCAGTGACCCAATTGTTAACATCCATTCTCAGGGCCACATAATCTCTAGCAAGGGTTTCCAATGTGTTTCATATGGCTCCTTATGGCAGCTAGGTCTTTGGTGGCTGTTATTTTGTTGTTGCTATAAGATTTGTTTTGAGATCTATTCTTTAGTCACATGGATCATGTCATCAAGCTTGCGTGGTTGGTATTTTGTGACTTTGGCCTCTATGCTTGTGCCTCCTGTTCGTTCCAGAAACCCCCAGATGTTGAAGCCTTGATGAGGAAGGGGGGCTTAGGGATTAGCAGCTGGACTCTAATGAACCCAGGGAACTACTTTCCCACTGGACTTCGGTGCCCAACTGTTCATCCAACTAAATCAGTCAGCACTTTCTCTTTTCCTTTAGGTTATTTCTTTCTTTCTCCCATCTCTTCCTTTTGGGTTCGATATTGTTGACGACTTTGGCTTGTTTGATTATGCTTTGGCTGCTTCTTTGGATTTGGCACAGTGTGGGATGGACGGCATTCCATCTCAACCTGTGCCAATTTAGACTCCATCACCCTCTGGCCGACCCCATTGGGTGCAAACCAAGTTTGTTAAGAGTCGGGCTCCAGTGATCAGGTTGTAAATCGCCCATATTTGAGGGTAATGGGTGACGCCAGGCATTGGAGTCGCCGGTGGGAGGGGCTAACCACCCCCACTGACCAGTGTATGCCCACCTTAAGAGAGGCAGCCCTTCTCTAATAGAGGACTGGTCCCCGCTGAAGCCTCTTCTCGTGTTGGGCCACATGGGATAGGAGGACTGACATCCTCCGATAAGAGGTGGATAACCTGGCTTGCTCTTTCAAAAAAACCAACACCTCTGTTAACGACCTGGAAAATACAAACATGGACCTCGGTACAGACATCTCCAACTCGGGTTCCAATATCGTAACATTGGAACCTTACTCAGGTCATGTGAAGAATGATAAGAAAACACTAGAGAAGAAGAGAGAGAGAGTGAGAAATGATGATAGTACAGAAAAATATAGAAAAGTAGAAGTATTACCTGGTCACTATGAAGTAGTGAATTATGAGAAATTTTTTATTTTGGAATTTGAAAATGCAAGACATGAACGTGTAAATGTTTTTAAAGCTAATAGGGAAATAGCAGAGGTGTTATATATGTTCCAGAGTTGCTGGACATAGAGGAAAAAGAAAGTGAGGATGAACTGAAAAGTCAAGGAGTAGTAAAAGTAATCAGAATGAGAAAGAGAGTTGGAGAATAACGTATTCCTCTTGCTACTTTGATTATAACATTTGATAAATGCAGATTATCAAATGTTATAAAAGCTGGTTGGCTATCTTTGAAGGTAAAACCATATATCCCTTCACCATTGCGATGTTATCATTGCCAAATGTATGGCCATTTAAGCCAGAAGGGCAAGGAAAAACTAAATAATAAGCCAGCTGTTGGTGCCAGCTGTGGAAAAAGTAGTCATGGAGTATGCATAGAAAACCCTAATTGCATAAATTGTGGGGAAGAACACCAAGCTACATCTAAAAGCTGTGTTAAGTTTATTTTTGAAAAAGAAATTCAGGCCATTATGACCGTGGAAAGGGTTACTTTTAAAGAGGATCGTAAAAGAGCTCTTGAAAAGCAGATAAGACCAGGGAAACCTTTTTAAATGGTTCTGAAGAAAAACTTGCCAAATCACACAGACGAAAATTATATCTCTACTTCTAAGATAAAGAAACAAATGAAAGTAATTAAAGAGGTTGAAAGCCCATCGAAAATCTATATCCAGAAATTGTAGAAAAATCAAAACAGATACTTAAAGATCTGAAAGATATTCAAATGCCAACTACTCCGATTCTAAACAATAGTACAAACCTCTTTCAGGCCGTGTCCTTGCCTGATCTGATGGAGGTTCCACTTGAAACCAATTTACCTGGTGAACCTGTAGTGGGGAAGGTGCAAACACCTGACAGATCACAACCTTTTAATCGAAAAAGAGAGAGACCTCCATCTCTCTCGCCTCCTACCATAAGAAACATTAAAGTCACGACTTCAAATAAATATGATATCTTGTCTGATGATGTTTCTGATCAACTAGAAAGTAGATTGAACCAATCAGAAATTCAAGTTGAGGTCCACCATCCTCTTCAACAATTAGATCAAAAGGACACAAAGAAAAAGAGGAACACAAAACCCACTATATCAAGATCCTCTCGAGAGATACCACCGGGAAATATTGTTAGATCAAATATTGCCAATGGGAAGACTTCATCTAAGGTGTCTTCCAAAAAATAAACCATAGTTTTTTCCTCCATTCTGCAATGGAATTACCAGGGTTTAAGGGCGAAATATGAACAACTTAAGCTCCTCATAAGTGAGCACTCCCCTATAACAGTATGTCTACAAGAAAGCAAGCTCGATGCTAATACTCCTTGTCCTCGAGAGTATGTTAGCTATAGGACACCATATGATCAACGAACAGGGAGCCATGGGGGAAGTCTTATATACGTTCGTCGAGATGTTCCCCAAATATCTTTGTCTATCTGTACTCCTCTGCAGGCAGTGGTTGTGCAGATTGATATCGGGAGAAAATACACAATCTGTTCTCTTTACTTACCTCCAAATGATAACATCTCATATGATAATATAGTAGAGGTGACTAAACAACTCCCACAACCTTTTCTCTTACTAGGAGATCTTAATAGTAGACATCCTTTATGGGGTGATGTTTTGGCAAACGCAAGGGGTAATATTATATCATCAATTTTGGAGAGTGAAAATGTCGGACTCCGTAATACAGGAGAGCCCACACTTTTCCATGTTCAGACAGGTACCTTGTCCTGCAGTGACCTATCAGTTGCAAGCTCTAACTGTCTTCTCGATTTTGATTGGAGAACATTAGATGATTGGCATACTAGTGATCATGCACCAATCATTATAAACACTAACAATGGTCCACCTTTACACCTTTACAGAGATCGCCTCGATGGAATCTTGATAAGGCGGACTGGGATAGATTTCGGGAGTTAAGTGAAATTGAAGGAAATGCAGAACAGTTTGAAAGTGTTGATGATGCCATAGACTTAAACTGTTCATACAGCAGGAGTCAATTCCATTCCCAAAACAACAGGGATATTCAGACGACGACCAGTCCCCTGGTGGTCATCAGAACTAACTGCCCTGCACAGAGCCACAAGAAAGTCTTTAACTCGATTGTTCATGCACCGTACTGAGGGGAATTTAGTCATATACAAGAAATGTAGAACACAGTTCCATCGTGCCATGAAAGAAGCTAGGCGCCAGTCTTGGAAGTCATTTGTTTCCTCCATTCACAGTAGAACACCAACATCATCTGTGTGGAAGAAAGTCAAAAAGATAGCAGGCAAATTCACCCCAAACCCACCACCAGTGTTAAAGGTAAATGGTCAGTATATGACTGGAGCAACTGAAGTTAGCAATGCCCTGGCTGACCATTTTTCATGTATCGTGCAAGCTTGAAGCAGCTCCTGGTCACCAGTATAGGAGCATTGAAGAAAAGAAAGTTTTAAATTTCGCAACTGGAAAGCAAGAGTCATACAATTCTCCTTTTACTGAAAGATAATTTGATTCTGCTCTTGCTATGTGTAACGATACAGCCCCTGGACCCAATGGAATTCCATATGCAGTGATTAAACACGTACCTTTTAATATAAAGTTATTTATTTTAATCATTTTTAATATAATATGGCATGATCATAGTTATCCAAGTGTTTGGGAACTAGCCATTATTTAAGCCTTTTTAAAATCCGGCAAGGACAAGTTTTAGCAGCAAATTATAGGCCAGTTGCATTGACATCTTGTTTGTGCAAAATCATGGAGAAGATGGTCAATGTAAGACTGATGTGGTACCTTGTAAAGAAGGGTATTTTATTACCCATTCAATGTGGATTCAGAAAAATGCACTAAACAACTGATGTGCTGATACGACTTGAGTCCTCCATTTATGAAGCCTTTGCTTCCAAACAGCACCATGTGACAGTTTTTTTTTTATCTTGAAAAGGCATATGATACCACATGGAGATATGGTATACTTAAAAGAATCCATGAGTTTGGATTAAGAGGAGAGCTACCACTATTTATTCAGTCATTTCTTTCACATAGAGTTTTCCAAGTGAGAGTTGGGGAAACTCTATCAGAGTGTAAATGCCAGGAAGAAGGAGTTCCTCGGGGTAGTGTGCTGAGTGTAACCCTTGTTGCACTAGCAATTAATGGGATATCCTCAGTCATTCCCCGGGATGTTATCGCAACATTATTTGTGGATGATCTCTCCATATCATTTGCTGGAGCTAGAATGGCAATGGTTAAGAGAAAATTACAACTCTCTTTTGACAAAATTATCCAGTGGGCCGAAATGAATGGATTCAAGTTCTCGACAAGTAAAACTACAATTGTCCATTTCTGTCGTATCTGGGGAGTACATCCAGACCCGGATATATACATCAAAGGTCAACGGATCCCATGTGCAAGTGAAGCTAAATTTTTAGGGTTGATTTTTGATTGTAGGCTTACATGGGTTTCTCACTTGAAAGCATTAAAAGCTAAATGTATGGGGCTCTGAATCTGTTAAAAGTATTGTCCCCTACATCATGGGGGCAGACGGCAATACCATTTTAAAATTATACAAGGCCTTGATTTTTTC
The DNA here is from genome assembly GCF_036898095.1 of Palaemon carinicauda. Classification (NCBI taxonomy): domain Eukaryota; kingdom Metazoa; phylum Arthropoda; class Malacostraca; order Decapoda; family Palaemonidae; genus Palaemon; species Palaemon carinicauda. The sequence continues at coordinate 139,150,936 of NC_090726.1, read as the reverse complement.
CAAAATTAGTTATGGATGCGAAATATACTCCTCACCCACCCCAAGCCGGTTAAAAATATTAGATTCTATACATCATGCTGGTATTAGATTGTCCACAGGAGCGTTTAGAACCTCACCTATCACAAGTCTCCTTGTTGATGCTGGGGAGTTGCCTCTAGACCTTTACCGAATGTGCCTTGTAAGGCACTCAACATACTTTGAGTTGCACCCAAAATTTCCTCAACCTTTTGGGTTTGGGGTGAAACAATCATTAAGCAATCTGAATATAATTAGATTTAAGGTGCTTCCATTCAAGGTATCATCAACGCCTCCAAGGAAATTACCTGACGTATCTTTTTGTAAATACTTTATTGGAGTTAAGAAGAATATGACTGACTTAGAATCCAGGTCTCTTTTTATGGAACATGTTGCAGAACATAGGGGATCGGCTTTTATATATACTGATGGCTCCAAATCTGATGCTGGCGTTGTATTTGGAGTACATAGTAATGATTTTAATTGTAGAGGTGCACTTCCTCTAACAGCAAGTTTTAAAGATTTTAGAATGGCTTTTTATTATTGGACGGAGAGGTATAACAGTTCGATTTTGTTTGGTTCCAGCACATGTAGGTGTGTCTAGGAATGAGAAGGCAGATTTACTGGCGAAGAATGCGGCATCCGAGTTGCTACCAAGGAGGTATCCCATTCCCTGTAATGATTTCCTACCTTACATCAAGAAATTGGTTTGTAATAAATGGCAACAGCACTGGGATAGTCTAGATGGCAAAAAAATGAGGGAAGTAACAAATATCATATCACCTTGGAGGTATAACATGATACCCCAAAAATGGGAGACAACTCTTCGTCGTCTCCGTATTGGTCACACGCGGTTGACACACGAGTTTCTGCTGAAGGGCCAACACCAACCGTATTGCGAGGACTGTTTGGTACCTTTAACAGTGAGGCATTTGTTGACCGAATGCCCTAATTATAATAACTCAAGAAATAAATATCTGTTTGAGGCTCGAGGTGAGGGTGACAGGTTCATCCTTGCCAAGATTCTTGGACATGATGTGTCCTACTATGCGAGCGGCCTTTTTAGATTTATTTCAGAAGCAGGTCTTCTGAAAACTATTCAACTATTATAATGACTTCTTAACTTTTATGATTTTAATTGAATTCTCTTTTAGTTTTCATATATAACAAAAGCTATCGGCATCAATGGCCTTAGATGTCAGGATGCCAGAAAACTTTCAATCAATCAATCAATCAGTCGTTCCAGAATCTCTGTGTGGAATCCAATCATTCAAGCTGAAACCCCTAATTCACTGCAAACAGAAAATGGGAAAATATTCCAGTTCTTTGAGATGGGATCAAGATACATTCCAGGGTTCTGTAGCATACAGAAACGATGAGATGCATAATGCATTATATACTTCGATTTTTTTTTATTAGACTTAGATACTGTATATGTTATAAAACCCCTGATCTTTAGACTTCCAAAAGCACGTGATGCTTCATTTACTTATCCAGCGTGTCTTCGGCGATCTCAGTAGTGGATATAAAGATACTACCAATGTATTTAAAATTTGGCATTAACAGACACGAGGGGCACATTCTGACTTAGATTTCTTTGTTGTATTATACTTCATTTTTTTATTCATCAGGAAACCAAATGCCTTATATATTGAAGATTGGATGTGTTAAGATGTGTTTCAATATGGACCAAAACCAGACACATTTGAAACTAATGATGTCACCAATAAGACGAAAATACTAACTCCAGTGAAGTCTTTTCACTTTTTCTTCCGTGGCAATAATGCTTACTTTATGCTCATCATATATCAGCTGTTATGATTTCTACGTACACACATATGCACACACATGTCTGAGGGAGTGGACTAGCAACGGCTGATGATATATATATATATATATATATATATATATATATATATATATATATATATATATATATATATATATATATATATATAGCATGTGGTAGTCTGTGTAGATTAACGCAGGTGAATCAGATATTTTGTTATGGCTTACTTTTGCACGCTCATGACTCTTCGAAGTCGTAAATAAAGTTTAACGGAATTAAGATGAACATGGTGAAATACCCCTTTCAACACTTTCTTTTCACCCAGTATCGTCTTTCATCTGCATAACAATGAGATGAAGGGTTCAGTAATTACTGAATGCGTTTTCGATCTTCAAGAGTTTTTTTTTAAGAATTATGATATCCTTATTATCTAGCAGATATTCAGATGATTAGCCAACATAATAATAACCACTTGTACAGACTATTGAAAATTAAGGAAGTAGTGTATTTCTTGTCATCGCAATTATGCATTTGATTTTTAAAGTACATTTGTGTTCATCATTTGTTATATGTACACCATGTTTTACTGGCTAGCGTTTGAGCTTGTGGAGTAAATATATATATATATATATATATATATATATATATATATATATATATATATATATATATATATATATATATATATATATATATATATATATATATATATATATATATCATACATTTGAAAGTGCATGAATGTGTATGAGGTTTCTATATGCAGCGAATGTCATCTGCACACGGGCAGTGACTGGTCTTTTTTAGTCGGCTATATGAAATATATGCGTGGACGAAAAATCCCAGAAACCGAGACAAACACCTTCCCCTTTCAGTTCGAATCTGAAGAAAAGTATCTGTTGCCATCTAGAGAGAAGTAATTATGAGACGAAAATTTACAGCTGCTCCAAAAATAACTTTTAGCGCCTTTCGCAGTTTCTCATTAAGTTGTCAATTCACTAGAAATTGTCTGATCATTAAACTAGTCACGGTTCCGTCTTGTGTTATTAAGGAATTGCCCACGGGAGCCAAATTGCCTATTAGGATTGTTAGCTCTTTCAATTGGTCTTAATTACCACCGTTTACCCTTAAAGTTGCGCTCGCCAAAATGGAGCGCTCGCTTTCCAAAACCCATCGTTGGAAATTCGTCCAAACTCCATTTGGTGGTTCTTGTGGTTCACGCCGAATTAAGCGAATAATCTTGGGACTTTCGTTCGTAAAATAGTTGTCGCATTTATATACTTCACATTACTACTTTAAAAAGTGCTGGAATATTTGCAATAGCAAAATTTACTAAAATTAGAAATATCCGTTCCGTACATTTCAGTGTCAACCGGTTTATTGAGTTTTTAAGCCTTTAAAAAAAATTTATTTGCAAGATTTTTTTTTCCAGCTGTTGGACCCAACCCGAAAGTTGGCGGTACTGCGACATAGCAGTTTCAGCAGTGCTGGATAATTAGATCATAACCCATTAAGCGGAGTTGAGGGCAGCGGATAGCGAGCTGTTCTGGTCACATCATTGAATTACACCCGACATGGGATTGTTTATACACTGGCATTGTGGTAGGAACAAGAGGGTCGCAGAGGGGAAACAGACGGAATTGTTTAGATGGAAAGATGGATAGACAGCTGGATGGGAATAAAAATAGACTGATGTTTAAGCGTTCAAGGATTGGCGTCCTTACAACGAACAAAATGCTCACATTTCTACTCGTATTTGTTTCTCCTTTTTATGATTTTATGATGACATTCTACGGGGACATATACTGTTCACATGAAGGTTTACACAAATCCAGATGCACATGGACATATAATATAAATTATATATATATATATATATATATATATATATATATATATATATATATATATATATAATATATATATATATATATATATATATATATATATATATATATATATATATATATATATATATATGTTTGTAATCCGCTAACAGGAAAAGTGTTAGCCAACATTGCAATTAATATAAAGCTGATTAAAGTAGATCACATTACAAACTTCTAAATGTAATTAATGAACTCTATTTATTCGCAGAAAAATTCTCACTACACTTCATTTTCCCTCTTTCCTCCTGTCAGTTGCTGTTAGCTTTCAATTCCATGCTTCATTTCTAGTTCCATTTTACGGAGTATCATTACGCAAATTTAATCTACATAATCTAATTAAAACATAGTTTTCATACATTTTGGTATTTTTTATTATTAGTATTGTAGGAGAGGATTTTTTAATGTTATTACCCCAAGCAAAAGAAAGAGGGGCTGATGATGATATCTTGTAATTTTTCATTTTGATGCAAAATTCAATTTCTTTAGGAGAGATTTACAGCTTGGTGTAACAAAGTGAAACTTATTCGTCAGTATAGAGAATGAGGTAAATTGGAAGAAAAGAATAGGGCAAACCTACTTGTTATTTATGCTACAATTATTTTTTAAAGGCCATCTTGCACCGAATTAGGAATTGGTCTTCATATATTTAGCACCCATTTATGAGGAATTGCAAAAGAAAGTGAGAGGAAAAAGTAGAAATCAAAGAACAGTTTTGAATGAAATAGAACAAGATACTTAGATGAGAAAGTATTTATAGTGGAGAGAAATGAATACAGAAATTGCCGTACCTCTAATAAACGATGTAAATAGAGGGTGGTGTATGAATAGAATGCAGCCCTGTTTCGATAAAATGAGTGGTATTTTTGAAGAGCTTCTTAGGAGTATACAGTAGAAGAGAGGTTCATCTGAATGATGTAGGAATGAAATAAACCTTGAGTAGATGGACATATTACTGGATAGATAGATTATCAGCTATATGCTTGGACAAAAGATGCGTAACATCGAAGAACCTTGTGTTTGTATGAGAGAGATTTAGCAGCGAGCTGTGTGTGTTGGTGTTCAGTCTATCGATGATGACACCTTTGCGAAAGTTTGCAGAGGGTTATGAGCTTAGAAGGTTTCTTTACTGTCTTTTTTTTTTCATTTAACAGATGAAAGATAAATATGGCGGTCGTTATCGTTTTGTGTTATGGAGTTTTTAGTATATATAGTTGTTTAGACAATTTATATGGTAGTAATCTTGCCTTTCATTAGAAGGGGCTAGGGTTAGAGCGCAGTATGTGATATATATATATATATATATATATATATATATATATATATATATATATATATATATATATATATATATATATATATATTAATTTATCTAGATATATATATATTATATATATATATATATATATATATATATATATATATATATATATATGTATATATATATATATATATATATATATATATTATATATATATATATATGTATTTAATATATATATATATATATATATATATATATATATATATATATATATATATATATAATATATATATATAATTATATACACGTATATATATATATATATATATATATATATATATATATATATATATATATATATATTATACAGTATAGGGTAGCAATCTTGTCTTTCATTAAAAAAGGCTAGGGTCAGAGCTCAGTATGAGATAGAAATCTATTTTTATATATTGGTAAATATACAAATTCGTTATTAAGCTGTTTATTCTAAAATTATGGGGATCCAGAAAAGAGGAAAGAACAACATTCGCTTACAAATTTATATTTTACATTTAAATCATGAATGACTTCATTCCAAATACCTTCGATAACATTGATATCTTCATGCGCCAATTCGAAGGGTACATACACAGTGCATCTAGCCCTTTACTACACAGCGCCATTTACTTTCATCTTTCATCTTACTTGCAATTCCCTGCTTCCTGAATCTTGGGAGTCTTCCTCTCCTGTACTTTTTTCCTATCATCTATCTACCACTTTCAATTTCTTCCTCTCCTCCTTCCTCATAACACTTCCAGATGTACAATTTTCAGTAAGTAATCATTACCCATTCCTGCAACATGAACAAATTATATATAAACACACGGTTCTACCCCTCAAACTATGGTGCCTTCCTGCCAATTCTTTCATATAATCTTAGATCCAAGTACTCACCCATTTAATTGAAACTCTTCGTATGCCTTATGCACTACAGCTTAAGTTTCTTTATTCAAGTCATATTCAATATTTTTACTTCACTTCCTTTAATGAAAGTTAGTACAACAATTGCTTCATACATTCCAATCTTTTGCACACACTGATACCTTCTTGGTTTTAACTATACATGAGAGACTTCTCTCATCTCACAAATATCCAATACATTTGCTCTATTCAATTCTGTTCTTTCCATTATCTCACCATCCATATTTACATCATTTGCTCCCACTCTGATATATCTATCTATCTATCTATCTATCTATCTATCCACATACGAAATGCAACCGTTTCCAGTCAACAGCAGGACAACAGCCTCAGACATGTCAATTCCTGTATGAGGTTTGGTGAGTTTTCATCACCATGTTGGCTAGTACGGATTGGTGATATTGTGAGATTTTCGTCAGATAGATCGCTCACAGCAAACTAACCTAGTATGGGGGACCGTGACTAGTATAGCTTTGCTGATCAGGGAGGAGAAATTTGTAAAAAAAAAGTTTTTGTAAAATTTCAAAATGAGATCTTAGTGTTAACAAGTAGTAAAGCTTTGAGCGCTAGGATCATGAAAGGAAAGGATTGTTGAATGTAAAGGTTTCAAGTTATGTTTGAACAATAATATGCAGGCATATGGAAGGACTAATTAGGAAGTACAGAAGAAGTAGGAAGAATAGATATGAAATTGTACCTAGAGCTTTATTGAAGAAATTTTTTTACGTAAAAGGTAATGTAGAATTATTATTATTATTATTATTATTATTATTATTATTATTATTATTATTATTATTATTATTATTGTTGTTGTTGTTGTTGTTGTTGTTGTTGTTGTTTTATTATTATCATCCAAGATGCAAACTTAATTTAAATAGTAGAATACTCCAACAGGTGAGTAAAGGAAATGATGAATAAACTATATAAGAGGTAATTAATTAACTATAAAATTTGATCAGTAACAACGTTGGAATAGATCTTTCATATGTCAACCATGAAAAGATACATGTGCTTTCAAGATTGAACTTAAAAAATGACACTAATTCAACCACCTGATCACAGTGGGAATAAAACTTTTAGAATGCTGGTTAGTATTGAACCTTATGATGGAAAAAGCAAGAATGTTAGAATTAACACATACCTATTACTACGTACTGGATGGTACAATCTGGGAAGGTCTGAATGCAAAGAATGGTCATAATTATGAAGAAAAACACATGTAACACGTAGGAATGGGAAATTTGATAGACTGCCAATTTTTGTCAAACAAATTAAGATAATAGTTAACGGCTGAAGACCAGACAGGAGAATAATACTCGAAACAAATTAAGGCTAGTGGGGCACTCGGTAGAGAGTGTGCCTTCGCCACCCCAAGCAGTCTTATTTTGCTTTTAACTCCATTGCGTACATTACCTGTACCTCGAAGTGCTCATGATTAACAAGGACAAGGGCAGCACTAAAATAGTCCAATCATATTAAACTCCTGGCAGCAATCAAGGGATTTCTGTACAGTTTTTTAAATTTTAAGAGCATCTCCGGCTCTAAAGCAACTTGAGGAAACCAAACTGCAAACTAGGGAACATTTGATTATCTTCAATATACCTATGTAGACGTTTTGCTTAAAAAGACGTCCTAAAACATTATGTAATGGGGGGTTATGGGAATTGGGCAGTAATCAGCAGGGCTAGGACTATAACAAACACGTTTTTCCAATGGAGTAACATTACCAACTCCCCAAGTGCAGAAATAACCGCTTTTTGCTAGGTTAGGAAAGGTAGCAGACAAATTGGGAGCAAAGAAATCGGCTGTCTTTATAATAAGCAAAGGTAAAAGACCATTTGGTTCTGCACTTTGATAAGCACAAGGTCCAGCAAGAGTTTTAATTTCACGGAACCGAAAAACTAAACTAATTATTTTGTCTTCTACTGTAAACTGATTTGTTTAACTTCAGGAAAAATGGCATGACGTAGATCAAGTTTCTCATTACTCTACTTACTGTCAAACGCAATCAAAAGGGTTGCCTGAGACGTCCACACCAAAAAGTGTAGATTTGAAGGTAGCCCACCATGTATGTTCCTGGGCTGTACCAGACAAGGTTATGAGAGAAAGACTGGTGCAGTGTAAAACTTGGTCTGAAAGGTGTGGATCATGTCTCCATGGGGGAAGAAATGAAAGAAGTCAGAAAAAGAACAGTATATTTAGGTTCCTTTTTTTTTGGAAAAGGAAATTAATTTTAAATGATGTTTGAAATGACTAATGTACACAGATACTTATGTACTCATTGCATATAGTGAGGAGAAATAGCACAAATTAATCAAAGAGTTTGAATGTTTGTCCAAGATAGGGAAAAATGTTGGCTAGAGTAATGTAATGTTATAAGAGTAATTGTAAGACTAAAGAAGTAATTAGTGAAAGTTAGAATAGAAGCGGTTCATGAATTAGTAGCTAACATAATGGTTAATGATAGAAAGATAGATAAGGCGAGTTACCCAATAAAATAAAGTGAAGCAAGGAAGATAGCAATGTCTGGTAAAATGAATGGGAAGAGACTTGAGGGAAGGCGAGGAGGGAATGTATCAAGGAATTACTGAACCAACTCTCCTCTTTGTAAGTAAAGTATGGATGTCCAATGTAAATCTAAAGAAAAATCTTGAAGATGTGTAGTAAATGTTGTATGAGAAGAACTGAAAGGGTGAGAACTTGGTAATCTGTAAAAAATGCTTTAGATAAGTTAGCATTGGTGAAAGGGTATAATCAAAGTAGTTTGTGTTGGTTTGACCGCATCGATAGAATGGAGAATGAGTTTGTGGTGATAAGTGCGTATAATTCAGAAATGTTATTTGGAAGGGGGGGGGGGGGGCTGTAAAGGTTTGTTTAAGATTTGTAAAAGAGATACGGGAAAGGAATGGCCTTGATATTCAGTAATGCAAATGTATTCAAGTGAATGGTACTGCGAGTTGAGCACTCTCATATTAGAGTATGAAAAAGTTAATGTTGTGGAAGTTTTCTGCATAGTCGGCTCATCTACTATTCTCTTGATATGTCCATGTTCTGGAAATCAGCTTAATATTTTGCAGGTGTCCGTGGGAAGAGATAGAGAGAGAAAAAAAAATTATTTCTTTTGTTGGTTCTTTATTAGATAAACGTTTCGGTTGATTAATCTTAACAAGTTAAATCACAATTGAAATTGCATATAATTTCCTGTATTGATATTGCAATGTTAAGGACTGAATTTTCATCTCATATTGTATTATAATAATTGTACCATTCTACGTCTGTCTTTTCTAACCTTTTAACGAAATGTATTGTTGTTCTCTTCGTTACATTTATAACTGAAGGAAATGTTGAATTATACGTCGTCGTTACGAAAACAAGATTTTTTCCCCTTCTGTTTGTAATTGAAGAAAGGTCACGCCCCTCAGGTGCTCCTGGTGTCTGTTTCCATGTCAGTCAAGATCGGGGTATCTTAATGATTCCAGATCACCTGTTAGATATTTCTCTCCCTTTATTAGCGAGACTCAGATCCCTCGGGTATAGTATGAAGCCTGCTGGATTTCAGGCTTTCTTTCCTTATTCGCTTAGTTTCGTGTAGATACTGTTATGTGGTAATTTACGATCACTATACGATATTAGGCAATTCTCGGTTAATACTCACGCCTTTGCGATGTGATTACAGCATTGTTTTTTAGCATTCAGTTTCTTTCTTTACTTCCCCTACAGACCACCTGGACTTCCTTTACGAGTGCATTTTTGGCCAGGGCACCAGCCACCCGTTGAAATACTACCACTAGAGAGATATGGGGTCCTTTGACTGGACAGACAGTACTACATTGGATCCTTCTCTTCGGTTACGGTTTACTTTACCTTTGCCTACACATACACCGAATAGTCTGGACTATTCTTTACAGATTGTCCTGTACTCATACACCTGACAACACGTAAATTACCAAATAATTCTTCTTCACCTAAGGTGTTAACAACTGCACTATAATTGTTCAGTGGCTACATTCCTCTTGGGAAAGGTAGAAAAGACTCTTTAGATAGGGTAAGCAGCTCTTCTAGGAGAAGGACACTCCAAAATCAAACCATTGTTCTCTAGTCTTGGGTAGTGCCATAGCCTCTGTGCCATGGTCTTCCACTGTCTTGGGTTCGAGTTCTCTTGCTTGATGGAACACTATTATATCTTATTTCTTTTCCTCTCATTTTTTTTTTATAGTTTATATAGGAAATATTTATTTCAATGTTGTTACATTTCTTAAAATGTATTTTTCCTTGTTTCCTTTCTTCTCTGGGCTATTTTCCCTTCTGGGGCCCCTAGGCTTATAGCATCCTCCTTTTCAAACTAGGTTTTTAGCTTAGCAATAATAATAATAATAATAATAATAATAATAATAATAATAATAATGATAATAATAATAATTGGTAGACAGATGATCGACACTTGGGATTTGAAAGTTTTCCCTTTCGGTTATTACCTGCCTATCTTAATGTTTCATTGATTTTACACCACAGATATATGCAGTTCTCCCCTTCGAGGTTTAGTCGCCAGGAAATGTAGCCCTATCTAACCCAGGTTTTATAACCGCAATCAAGTACCAAATAATTAATTACATTGACTTTTAATATGCCATCTGCCTATCCTCGATCAAATGTCTGCATTAAATTTGTATACGTATTTGTATCTCCTTAGAAATTGTTTTCGGGCTGTTGAATGCTTTTACGTATATCATAATTTATCTTTAGCTGCTCCTTACACCAATTCAGAAAATATTTTTTTTATTAAATCTGGTGTTTCTCCTTCCCGTTTATTTATTTTTCTGCATGAAAACAGAAAACAAAATAAAAGAAGATTTTGCGTAACAATAGATATTGAAGATTATCTATGTGTTTTGAAAATACATTTGTTACTAAAGCATTTTGGTAATACTTCTGAATATTTTTAAGACCAATTATCGTTAGAAATACAACAAGTTATTAGTTAAGAAAATAGATTACATAGTTGACAGCCCCCCCCCCTCTCTCTCTCTCTCTCTCTCTCTCTCTCTCTCTCTCTCTCTCTCTCATTATTAAACAATTAACTCTCTCAAAGGGTTGTTACTTGTGTACATTGTATTCTCTATGTAAATAAATGTTGCAGCTTCATCATTATTGGTAAGCCTGCATTGTCAGAAAATCCCTTGAAGCACACAAACTTCAACTTGTGCTTTGTTCAAATATTTGTTTGCTCGATTTTCAATCTGTCTGCACCCTTTGTAACGGAATGTGAGTAGCTTCACTCGGCTTCTGTTTATTATTATTATTATTATTATTATTATTATTATTATTATTATTATTATTATTATTATTATTATTATTATTATTATTAGCTAACTACAACCCTAGTTTGTAAAGCAGGCTACTATAACACTAAGGGCTCCAACAATGAAAAATAGCCCAGTGAGGAAAGGAACTAAAGAATTAAATAAACTATATGAGAAGTAATTAATAAAAAATCTAAAATATCTTAAGCTCAGTAATGTTAAAAAAGATCTGTCATAATTCTGTGGCCTCTTTAGCAAATCATATCCATCTCTGCATTGTAACTAAAATTGTTTCTGAAGTTGGCTTCCTTTTCGTTTTAGCAATTATATTTGTATCAGGGAAATATTTCTTGTTAGAATGTTTGGTGTAATGAAGAAATAAAATTTATTCCAAGGGAGCGCAACAGAAATTAAAACGCTAGCTATTGATGGAAGTGTGCTGCTATTGCTTTCGTTTTAGTTAACGAACAGCAGTAGGGTTTAAACATTGCTTCAACTATTTTGGGTATGCAAAGTTATTAGGAATTCTGTGTTTCAAATTTCGACCTTTTCTCTATGAGATGTTTTAGTAGTAAAACTTACTTTTCTCTGAAATTAGTTTTCTTTATTTCATTAAAACATTATTGTTGAAACGTAAGATCAGTTTTTATTAAATGATCATCAATTAGTTTGCTCCGAATTTTTATCTTTCATAGCTTTCTTGAATTGGTAATGGTATTTGAAGTTTTTTCTTGGATTTTCATTGCTGATTCTTCATTATTTCGTACCTTTTCTGTCTTCGTCACAGATTTATCTATTTCAACTTGCATAACTTTTTCTGCTTCAGTAATACAAGTAATCCAGTTAAGTATGTTTTGTTAATCAAATATCTTCAAAAGTAAAAGAATATCTGAGCATGTATGATTTTGAGCACTTGGATATTTTATCGTTGTGAATGCCCTGCCGTTTGTAAACTTAGAACTTAGTTCAAAATTGGAGTTCATAGTTTTTCTCATAACAATTTATATTGTTTTACAGAGTTACCAAAAACTGTTAAATGCCTTTTTTTTCTGTAGTCAATGCTTATTCTAAAAACTCTGTTCGTTTGCATAATTTTCTGCACCCGAACTTGAAACACATTTTTAATCATATTCTTAATTGAATTATATGGGGTTGTAGCATAGCTAGTAATGACAGTAGTAATAATAAGGATACACAGCTTTATATTATCCACCTCGATAGAAAGTTGAAATGAACATAAAGTGCCCAATATAGAGTTTTTAAGATACGATAATATGATTGTCTTCCATTTTTTTAGCCAGAAAACTCCTAATCAGTCAATCAATCAATACATTTTTACACATGAAAATGTAATTGACATTATATTTCCAATGTTAATTATATTTAGAAAATTAAATTTAATCTAGACATTACCTAAATCAGGTGACCTATAACAAATCTTAATTTTTCTTATAAATACTTAATTCTTCGTGATTTATTTGATTAGTTTAACAATTATCTTATAAATTAATGTCGTTGATCTGTTCACGAGGGAAGATGTACAAGGATAACGTTAAATTCACAAGATATTTCCTCCTCACTTGACACTTTTCTATATTACTAGCAACAGTTTTTCTTCCGGTTTCTCTATTAGGAAATTTGATTGATTTTATGGAAATTGTATTTTGCTATATTTTCATAATTGTGTATATATGTATATGTTGTTTCGTGAATTAATTTCTGCGATATGCAATTGCGTGGGATATTAATGACTAGCCTACCACCATCAATAGGTGATTTTAGAAAAGTTGAAATATATGGTGTTTTGTATAGTTCTCGCAGATTAATTTAAGCTTTATTTACGACGAAAATTTTGCATTAATTTTGAATTGCAAGTGAAAGGGAAAAGGGGAGATATAAATCCTTGTGGTTCTTTTTCAAAAGCTATTTCCCGGTTGAAAAATAAAAATAATGGAATGAAAGTGATGACACAACAGAATTCGAAATATAGCATTAAACCGGCATATTCTTAAATTTAAGGTAATGCTGAACTCTGTTCTTTAAAAAAAAAATATTCCATAGAGCACTTTCTTTACTTCAAAAACATTATTAAGGAGATTCTCTAAAGAATATGTTAACAGCACACACAGTTAAGTCTAGCCGTGAAAAAAAATAAGGATTCGTTTTCTATCTAAACTACTATGTTTCCAGAGAAAACGTGCCAATATTAAGGGACAGACAAATGTATTCAGCATATCGCCGTAATTTTGCAGTTTAAATTGCCAATCGTCATGAATGTCAGGTGTGATATCACAGAGGATATCTTAGATTATTTTTTATGATGGTTTTCAAGGTCATTGAATGTTCATGATAGTTTTAGTTCTTACTTTTTATAATTATTTGATAACTATTTGGACATGTCCTTACGGTAAGCTTTTAATCTTCAGTTTATGCATCTAATGTCTTTCTTTCTGTAGCCTACCTATCTTTTATAGCACTGTTATAATTTATATATAGAGAGAAATTGTCTTGATAATATATATATATATATATATATATATATATATATATATATATATATATATATATATATATATATATATATATATATATATATATATATATATATATATATATATATATATATATATATATATATATATATATATATATATATATATATATATATTTTTTTTTTGATGTCTGTGTAGAACTCATTTTGAATAATGTGAAATCCTCCTTGTCAGTTTGGTAAAGCAGTATGCTAGACACGCCGAAAAGGGCCAAACTGTAAATAGTCATAAAAGTAGGGTTTCTGGAAGCGATTTTATCTTCAGTAATCTCTTCTAAATGAGACTTAAAGACGAGTAGGCCTATATTATTCTTCAGCCTTACATTCGTACATTTGAGTCTCGGTATATTCTATACGAAACAATATTATATATTAAAAATTTAAATAGCTTGAAATTTAAACCATTTGAGAATAACGTAGCAGATGATAGTGAAATATAATAAGAAAATTTCCCATTTCCATATGAAAGCCCAATGTACATTAAAACCTCCATTTTGAATATTTTTAATATTTTTTCAGTAAAAGCAATGCATCAAGAATAATTTATTGTTTTTATAAAGACTGTGTGATAAGTAATACTACCACACTCACGGTTCAGTTCAAGTAAGGTGCTTTTCCTCGTAATTTCCTTGAAATTTTTCAGTTTTTTAATATAGCCTCCCATTATCATCACAAATGTTGCTTATAATCGAATATTCATAAAAAAAAAAAAAAAAGTAGTCAGTACAAATTCTACCTTTTCTAAATCCTGCTTGGTTATCTCTCAGCTTTTTATCAATCTTTCTAAATATGTAATTTGTAGGCAACTATTCGTTCTTCTTGCAATTTTCAGTGTTAATGAAATCCCTAGATATCGGTCATGAAGTTTGTATGATGAGTGTCCATTTTAATGGTGCTTTAAATTGTTAATCAAGAGCTAATCGCTTCCAAAACTAGGCAAATGGAACTAAGTATGTGTTTCTCAGCATTATTATTATTAAATTTCTGACTAATAGCAACGAATATTCATTGATGGGCCGTGAAGTGACGGCTAGAAGGTAATCCTAGATACCGTGTAGTGCTCTTGACCCTCACATTGTTAGATAAACGGATGATTGGCGGTTTTTCCTTGACAACAAACTTATTGTTTATGCAGGTAATGCATCTGCCTTTACACGGATCTCTTTTGAATATAAGGTTGTGAATCTTGCTAAAAAGGAGTGCATGAGGTAAATTATGGGGAATAAATTTCACGTACAATTGTTACTACGTCTTGGATACCGGCTCACCTTCCATTTTTATATTGACAGAGATTTTCTAAATATTCAAAAATTATGTCGAATTTCAAGTAATGTTCTTGATTGCAAGTTCCCTTTTGAGAAAAATATCCGGTATGTTTCTTAAGAATTTTTGAAAACCTATTCTTGGTAAGATATTTTAATTCTTTCTTTCTGTTATGATTTGATATTATTCCCACTTTTTTCTTGGCCTTCATTATCTAATTGCATCTTATATTGCATGATAAAAACTTGGCCTATCAAATTCCTTAATCGACACGCTCATTCAATCCGCTCCTTAAGCAGGTCATACACGCAGAGGACTGGCGCCCTGATTTCACCGCAATAGGCTCGAACTCGCCAATCCTTATAGCCCCGCCAGTCTCTTGTGTGTGTGGGCACGGACTAGCAATGCGACTGGGTTGGCTTACTTATTAAGACACGTACAGTATTCCATACTTCGTCCCTTGATCGGAGCACTTTTTAATTTTATAATGGTACAAAGATTGCATTTCACAATCATTTATTTATGGTTATACTTGTTATGACATATCTTTAAATTTTACATATATTACACTCATTTCAGGATCTTTTTTCGTTAAAAGTGATAGAAAATTAATCTTTACTATTCATCGTGTCTTTTGACATTTTCTTTTAATCATGTCGGTAGAGTAACTTCTATTTATTCTTTTTTATCTAAAATTTTCGTGTGCCAGACTATTCATTTCCCAAACAAGTTTGTAATGTTTTGCATTTCATTTCTCTTTATTTTAAGTTTTCATTAACCAAGTTATGATTTCCTTAAATTTCCTTTCCTTTTTCATAGTTTATTTTGCCTTTAAAACTACACAGTATTCTGCCTTATTCGCGCAATAGTATCTTGTATTCTGATAATAAACAGATACTGAAACAAAGAAAAAAAATAATATTCCGATTAAGTGTAATGAATTCCCGTCAGGTGAAAATAACGGAGGTGTAAAATATGGATAGAGGATAAACTAAGTAACTACCGATAGTTTTATTACCCTATGTATATCTCTATCACATTTTCTCTGCCTACATAAACTCCCTTTTCAAATTTATATAAATTAACGCGAAAGCAAGTACGCCTAATTAAAAGTGTAGTAGGGCTTCAGCATGAAATAATCTCCAGAAAGGTCCAAAAACTCTCTTAGTATATTCCTCACAGGAAACATTTGGACTCTCGGATTAAGAGGGATAAACGGAAAATGTTGTCCTATAATGACTTCAAGAAAAATAAGAACATTAACACCATAGCGGACAAATCACCGCCATATAGAAGCCGACAGAGAATACCTACCACATTCCTTATTATTTCAAGTCACATTTATATTAAGTAAAAAAATAAAGAAAGTAAAAAGTACCAAAATTTGGCATTTTCAAAATTAGTTGTAGGCTACCAATTGTACTGTATACCACGTAAAACACCTTATTTTGGTTAACAAGTACCAAAAAAGTTACCATGTAGGCCTAATCCTTGGTGCCTAATCCTCTTGAACTATGCAGGCTATTGCGTAGCATGTGTGGACATTTTTAACAGGACAGGAGCGCCGCTCCAGTCCTGCAGGACAAACCGAACGGTCAGTCCTCTGCGTGTATGCCGGCTTTATGCATTATGGTTTACTAAATTTTTTATAAATTTCTGAAAGCTCTTAACTTTCAGATCTTCACAGACTAATATTCCCTAAAAGTCCTAAAAGTATAGTTTACTCTCATAGTTTTATCTTTTAGTTTGTGAGCTTCAATACAACGCAATATTCTAAAGATTTTATTCTTGCTGTGAACTATTTACGGAGTGATCATCCTAATATAAGAAATTAGAAAATATAGAAATTTCAAGATATTTTGGGCAAAAAAATTATGGAAATACGATTGAGGACATCTGAATCTCTAATGTTTTTACATCTATTTTAATTTTCGTTCGTAGGAATGCCTTATCATTATATAAGAATGAAGATTTCTTTGCAGAGATTCCCTGAAGAATGCCATTAGTTATTGGCGAAAACAACTTTCGGTAAAATTTTAATAAATGGAGCGGCACTGTCACAAATTCCGTCTTTCCCTTAAAAACATTTTCCCTGATGACAAGAAATGATACAGAAAAATAGAAAAGTGTTACCTTAGTTTATTTATATTTACATATGTATATGTAATTATTCACAGCATGCCTAGAGGAAGTTTTTAAAAAGTTAGATTAGGAAAATGTGGGAGTTAATATTAATGGGGAATACCTTAACATCTTAAGATTTGTGAATGACATAGTTCTTTTAAATGAATCAGGGGAGGAATTGCAAAAGATGATAGAAGATTTGATTAGAGAAAGCAAAAATGTAGGAATGAAAATTAATATGAGTATAATCAAGATAATTTCAATGAAAATGCATGGAAACCACAAATTAGGGTTATGGGCGAACCTCTAGAGATTGTTATTGAAAATACGTTCTTAAGACAGACAGTAAGTATTTCCCCTAGACCACCGAAATGAAAAGAAAGTTAAGCATGGGATGAAAAGCTTTTGGTAAACAAAATGAGATTATGAAATGTAAAATGCCTCTTTCTCTAAAGATAAAAGTATTTAATCAGAGGGTTCTACCAATATTAACATACGCATCAGAAACTTAGAGCCCTACTAAAGCCTTAGAACAAAAGCTAGTTACAATTCAAAGAGCTATGGAAAGGATAACGATGGGATTAACCCTAAGAGACAGAAAAAGAGCAATATGGATACTATAGCAAACTATAGTAGTGGATATTCTAACAGCATGCAAGAAAACGAAATGGATATGGGGGACGACATATAATGAGAAAGACAGATAAAAGATTGACGTTAAGAATAACACAGTGAGTCCCTAGAGATTGCAAAAGAAACAGGGGAAGGAAAAAAAGACGAGGATTGACGAACTAAGAAAATTTGCTGATATAAACTGGCATAGTGGAAGGACATGTCCGAGGCCTTTGTTCTGCAGTGGACTAGTAATTGCTGAAGATATATATATATATATATATATATATATATATATATATATATATATATAAATATATATATATATATATATATATATATATATATATCATATATAAATATATATACATATATATATATATATATATATATATACATATATATATATATATATATATATATATGTATGTATATATATATGTATATATGTAGATAGATAATTAGATAGATAGATAGATAAACATTTATATGTAATATATATGTGCAAATACATACAAACATATATACATGCATACATACATGTAATATATATGAATGCATGTCTGTATAAGCAATATACCTTTCAAATTAAACAAAGGAATCAGAAGGGCGGTGTATTGCGGATGATATTTCAGTCGGGATTCTTTTTGCTTTAATTTTAGATGTCCTTTCTCTCCATAGCGTCCTGTCCTTTTTATGATTCACTCTGCTAATCAATTCCCGTGACACTACAGGAAAAGCACAGGGCTTTGATGAGGTCTTACCATTAATGCACTCACTGTAGGCCATACTTAGCAATACCTTCGTAAGTTTGCTCGAGAAAAATAGTGTTTATCCCTAGAAATATTGTTATCACTTCTTATGGACCAAATTTTATACTTCGACGAGGTATTCTCTCTCTCTCTCTCTCTCTCTCTCTCTCTCTCTCTCTCTCTCTCTCTCTCTCTCTCTCTCTCTCTCTCTCTCTCTCTCTCTCTCTCTCTCATATATATCTCATATATATATATATATATATATATATATATATATATATATATATATATATATATATATATACTGTATATATATATATATGTATATATATATATATATATATATATATATATATATATATATATATACTGTATATATATATATATATACACATACATATATATGTGTGTATATATATAAACGTACTGTATATTTACAGTATGCATATATATATATATATATATATATATATATATATATATATATATATATATATGTATATATATATATATATATATATGTGTGTGTGTGTGTGTGTGTGTCTGTGATTGATAATTTGTATATATAAATACATAAGTAAGAACTTTCTTAAAATTACTGTAGTCAGAGTGTTTTAAGTTAGGTTCTCATAACATATCACCAAGAAGTTGACAAAAATCTTTCCGTTTGCATACCTTGCCTTTCGTTTTTCTTCTCAGCAATGCCAAAAGACAGACTTATGTAATATATATACATAATATATATATATATATATATATATATATATATATGTATGTATGTATGTATGAATGTGTGTGCGTCCGTGCGTACTGTATATCAACATTATGCAGGTTCCCCTTGCAGGGAATAAGCTTTGAGAAAAAGGCTAGCATATTCACCGGCCCTTGATTCCATAGTTGCTGAAACTGGATAATCCTGTCTATTATCACATGCTCTTCCATTTTATCCTTCTATTATATATCTGTACCTCAAATATCATCCCTTTATTCTTCAGTGAATCTATTCCCTCGTATAACAACTTACTTTCGTATATACTCGCTTCCTACCCCCGTATCATCACTCCATCAAATGTTTACACACAATTGTCACACACACGCGTATATATATATACATATATATATATATATATATATATATATATATATATATATATATATATATATTTATATATATATATATATATATATATATATATCATCATCATCATCTCTTATCTTGAGCTTTTAATTCAATACTTCTCCATTCATCATCGCCTACATCACGCTTCATAGTCCTCAGCCATGTAGGCCTGGGTCTTCCAACTCTTCTAATACATTGTGGAGCGATTGGAGATTGTTTCATTGTCATACCATGATTCATGTCCATAGAGTAACACGAATTTCACCAAACTGATATATAGTCTGATTTTTATATGTAATTTCAGATGATTTTATTTCCAAATTTTACTATATCTAGCCATTGTCTAAGCGGCTTTTATCAATGTTTCACTAAACTCTGATCTCCAATACAGGGTCTTTAGAATTAGAGATTGGTGATAGGAATTTAGCAGACCTAGAGTATGCTGATGATGCTGTCCTTATTAGCAGAACAACACAGGATTTGCAACGCTTGCTTACTATATTGCATGAAATGTCACTCGAGGTTGGGCTGAAGATAAATATAAGGAAGAAAAAGATGATGAGAACGAAGTATGCAATGGAAGTTAAAATATCATTAGAAAGGAGAAAGGATCAACGAGGTGGAATCATTTAAGTATTTAGGAACTATAATTCTAAAGACCCTGTATTGGAGATCATAGTTCCTAAATACTTGAATGATTCCACCTCGTTGATCCTTTCTCCTTCCAATGATATTTTATCTTCCACTTCATACTTCGTTCTCATCATCTTTTTCTTCCTTATATTCATCTTCAGCCCAACCTCGTGTGACATTTCATGCATTATAGTAAGCAAGCGTTGCAAATCCTGTGTAGTTCTGCTAATAAGGACAGCATCATCAGCATACTCTAGGTCTGCTAAATTCCTATCACCAATCTCTGACTGTTCTACGCACTTCAAAATCCATGAGGATAAACAACATAGGTGACAAAACATTCCCTTGGAGTCGTGTGCTGTTCACTGGTAATTCATTTCAAAATACTCCTTTAACACTAACTTTGCACTAGCTATGTTCATGAACAGACTTAGGCGGTATATCTTAGCAATCATGTTTGCTAACGGTTATACTCGTATAAGCGGATGAGCAACTTGGTGGAGTAATGAGAGCTTTGGGTGTGGAGCAAATGCCCCCCTAAATCTCGATGAAGTTACTGGCAGCAGGGTGACGGATTGGGTTTAAGGCGATGGAAAAACTGTCTCTTCGGCTTTTACTTCTGATGTCTGGCAGTTTATCTTGTTAGAATTAGTATGGACCAGCCGGGGGCCCCTTATATTAGGTAGATAGGAACTGCGCATCACAATGAACTGGCTATCCTTTGATGTATTCAGCCAATGAATCCTCTATGGATTTAGTCAGTCATGGAAAGAGAAGATGATAAGAATGGCCCCCAGTCCCGGACGGAACGGGGAGCTAAGAATCTCCCGGTTTATAAATACTAGAGAAAAATTTAAAATAGGTATTTGGAATGTTAGAACCATGAGTCAAATTGGAAAGTTACAGCAAGTGGAGAGTGAATTTATGAAATTTAGTTTGGATATCTTAGCCCTAAGTGAAACACGTTGTAAGGGGATTGGTAAGGAAACTTTAGAGTTTAGACCAAAGCAATATATATATTTACTCAGGAAGATCAGATAGAGTTGGGAGAGAAGGAGTAGGAATGATGATGACACCAAGAGCAGAAGAGGCATTAACGAGTGGAGAGCAATAAATAGTAGATTGTTACTAGCAAAGTTCAATCAAAGCAGTGCAATATTATTATTATTATTATTATTACTATCCAAGCTACAACCCTAGTTGGAAAAGCAAGATGCTATAAGCCCAAGGGCTCCAACAGGGAAAAATAGCCCAGTGAGGAAAGGAAATAAGGAAATAAATAAATGAAGAGAACAAATTAACAATAAATCATTCTAAAATAAGTAACAATGTCAAAACAGACATGTCATATATAAACTATTAACAACATCAAAACAAATATGTCATAAATAAACTATAAAAAGACTCATGTCCGCCTGGTCAACAAAAAAGCATTTGCTCCAACTTTGAACTTTTGAAGTTCTACTGATTCAACCACCCGATTAGGAAGATCATTCCACAACTTGGTCACAGCTGGAATAAAACTTCTAGAGTACTGCGTAGTATTGAGCCTCGTGATGGAGAAGGCCTGGCTATTAGAATTAACTGCCTGCCTAGTATTACGAACAGGATAGAATTGTCCAGGGAGATCTGACTGTAAAGGATGGTCAGAGTTATGAAAAATCTTATGCAACATACATAATGAACTAATTGAGCGACGGTGCCAGAGATTAATATCTAGATCAGGAATAAGAAATGATGAGTATTATAGTTTGTTGTGCCTCAACAAATGAATATCCTGAAGAAAGGAAAGATGAATTCTATGAAGAACTGCAAAGGGTAATAGATGAGATCCCTGAGAGAGATATGATTAATTGTGATTGGCGACTTCATTACTAAAGTTGGAAGAAATAATCAAGGGATAGAGAATGGGATGGGTGTCGAGGGTCTTGGTAAAGTTGCAAATGAAAAAGGGAGCACATTTACATTGGAGGTACTCTTTTTCAACACAGGATTTTCCACAAGTATACCTGGACTTCCCCGTGTGGCATTTAAAAAAAATCAGATAGATCACATTGCCATTAATAAAGAGAGAAGGAGGACTCTGAGAAATGTAAGAAGCTATAGAGGTGCAGATATTGGTAGTGATCACCAGCTCCTCATTGCCACACTAAAATTAAAACTGAAAGCACCCAACAGAAAGATGTAAAGAAAACCTAGGCTTGATACAACTAAGCTCCTAGAGGAAGAGCACAGAGAAACATTTGCAAATGAAAGTAGGAATCGATTTGCAGTCTTAGAAACTCTAAGAGACAAGAACAGATAATTAATGAAGGATGTGATATTAAGAATATATATGTCAGTTGGTAGTGAAGTCTTGAGACACGCAGTTACAAGGAGAAAGCCATGGATATTAAATGACACTTGGGATACTATAAAGAGGAGACAGAGACAGAAATTGATTGTTGAACGTTTTCGAGGAAGTAATGAAAATTACAAGGTAGGGCATGCTAAGTATTCCAGTATTGACAGTGAGGTTAAGAGAAAAGTTAGGAAAGACTGGAGAGAATATTTAGACTGCAAAGCTATGAATTCAGGAAATAGCTATGGTGTAAGAATTGCTCATAGAATTATTAATGAAATCTCGACTGGGGCAAAGAAGAAGAAGCATATGCCCATCAACAAGAGAGATGGGTCTGTTATAGCAAGAGGAGATGAAGAAAGACAACGTTGGTTGGAACACTTTTGTGAGATTATGAATAGGAGATATGAAGGGAATAATTTATTGATATACCTGAAGCTGATGAAGACCTTGATGTGCCCATGAATGAATTCAGTTTGTTTGAAGTCGAAGCTATCCTCAAAACTAAAGAGATGGAAAGTCCCGGTGTAAAGGTTTCAAGTTACCCCCAGTTTCAAGCTACCCCCCCCCCCCCGGTAATTTGAAACCGGTTTCAGATTACCGGGGAGGTAGTTTGAAACCGGTTTCAAGCTACCCCCTCTGTTTTCAAGTTACCCCCTCATCGGAATGGAAAATTATTTATATGACAGTACATATATGCATCATGTATTTATTGCTGACTTCGCAGTAGTAGAATAAAAGAGTTAGAAGCCACAGACTCTGTCATTCAAATTTTTGTGATAACGGCGAGGGAAAGAATTATTGTAGTGCTCGTGTGATTGTCGAAAATTGTTTTCTTTTATCATCTCAGCTAGATTCAATTCATGTACTGCAGGTGCATGAGCTTCAAACAGCAATGTGCGTTGATAAATTGACTAATGCAAATCCACAATGAGATGTGTAATTTGTCTACACTCTTTCAAATTTACGAAGAAGATTGAGATGTACCTAAAGACAAAAACACACCTTGCTATAATTCCAACATTGTTTCGAAATTAGAGATAAGGATGCCATTTGATGGTTATAATGAATACCATTACTTTAAATATAAAAACTCAGCTGCTAATTGTTTTACTTTTGTAACATTATTCAGTCGTACTATAAAGAAACGTGACATAAAATTGCCACGTTTCCGATATAGTTTCTCAGGTCAGATATGAACATTCATTAATCGGATTTCGTCGAGAGAGAATTACAATAGCTATAACAGAGATGCCTCAAAGATTATAGCCAATCAAGGGAGACTAGGAGACATAAAAGCATCATAAATTTTTTGTCAGCCAGAATGGAAGGTCACCCATCCCCATACAGAGCAATAGTAGGTTATTTACTTGTCAAGCACGAGAGATTGTTTATAATGTTTCGAAAAAATTTGCCCTCTTACTGATGTTTCTAATGCATTTTTTTTTTCTCATAGCAGAAGCAGCCAGTTTAAGCAAAACTACAATCACAGTCAAATTAATGGTAACGTAATTTTGAGCAATGGTTCCGTAATCAGTTGCTACCGAATATATTCCCATCTTCTATGATTGTAATGGTAACGCATCTTATCATAGAGCAAAATAAAATAAACCTGCAACAGCATCAAATAACAAGGCGCAAATAGAATAATGGCTCATCAAAAAAGCGTAATGCCAAGAGACAATGTTAAAATATCAACTTTTGGATATGGTCGAGGAATGCTCCCTGAATATTGATACCGCTTACATGATTGCTAAAATTGCAGTTGAAGATGGTCACAAAGTTATTCGTCTTCCTCCATACTTTTGCCAATATAATCCAATGCAACATATTTCGGCACAAATGAAGACCTATGAATAAAAAAAAAAAAGAATCAAAATGGTAGATTTAAGGGTATGACTACTTTTAAGAGAAGCACTGCATTCGGTAACAAAAAGAAAATTGAGAGAATATCGTAAAACACTTGGCCGAAAAATTACAGGAGGACGATGCAAAGCAAGATGTGGTAGTCGATAAATCTATTGATTTTTTAGTAAGAAGTCGAGAGTCCTCTGATGAGGAATCTTCTTTAAAACTGTTACGTTGTCATTTATATCAACAAAGATGTTTCTGGTTCATGTCGAAAGACTAATTTCAAAATAAAAGTTAGATATATGAAATTCATTGCATTCTCCACTATTATTATTATTATTATTATTATTATTATTATTATTATTATTATTATTATTATTAGCCAAGCTTCAACCCTACTGGGAAGGGAAACAAATAAGGAAAAAGAAATGAAGGAAGGATATAAAGATAAAATACAAAAATAACAAGAAGGCTAATGGGTATTGTATCATTAGAAAAATGTTAAAAACAAAGCGATAATAAAAAAATATAGCGAGCATGTTGACATGCCAACAAAAATAGTAAAATAACTATTGTAAGCGACAATATGGCCAAAGAGAACAAACATTTCGGCTGTGACCTTCAGATAAGATAATTCTTTAATAGGTCGATTCCCAATGGAGATTACTACAACAATTTAGTGAGGTGAGAAGGTATACTACGAACTCGAAAATGTGGCATCGTGCTCTTGTCTGTAGATACACCTCAACCTTCGTAAATCTAAGAGTATAGACTGGCTTTCTCGTTTTCCGAAGCCTCTTGTGGGTGCTAGGCGTTCACTACGTAGTCAATGATATCGAGGTTGTCCGATTTCCGTTCAGCAGTCATTCTGGCGAGTTTTTAGAAAGTGATGCTGTGATCGGGTTAACC
Source organism: Palaemon carinicauda (assembly GCF_036898095.1). Lineage (NCBI taxonomy): Eukaryota > Metazoa > Arthropoda > Malacostraca > Decapoda > Palaemonidae > Palaemon > Palaemon carinicauda. The sequence continues at coordinate 139,125,567 of NC_090726.1, read as the reverse complement.
TGGATTTATATACATCCCAACACAACAGAGATCAGTGGCTTACTACCACGTACAAGATAACCAAATAAAAAAAGGGGGGGGGTTGATTTGCGGTCCGAGGACGAGAAATTGTCATTGTAACTATCGTCCTCTTTGTGGTCATCCTGATGAATTAAGGAACGCTTGTCTTGTGTGCATAGTATTATGCCAAGATCTATCTATAGACCTCGTATTATACAACATGCAAATTTACACACGGAATGTGTCTGGAGATCGTTTTGGAAAATAATAGCATATAAATGATGGCCGTATCGAGCGTGCTTTTATCGCTGTACTATTATGATAATGATAATCGCAAAGAACAAAACAATTAACGGATAAAGATATAACATCAACGAATTATAGCAATAGATGAAACTGTACACGTATAAATATGTGACCTAATAATTTTGTGTTGGGCCTGATCAAAAGCAATTGGTTGATATTTGTAAATAATGAGATACTGTGCAAAAACGAGGGGATAGCTTGAAACCAGGGGGGTAGCCTGAAACTGGTTACAAATTACCCCCGGGGGTAGCTTGAAACCGGTTTCAAATTACACCCGGTAGCCTAAAACCGGTTTCAAACTACCGGGGGGTAAGATTTGGATGGGATAATTTGAAACCGCTACACCGGGATACGATGGAACAACTGCCGAGATGATACTAGTCGAAAATAAAGTGACTCCCAGACTACTTACAAGATTATTTTGTAGAAAGTGGCATGAGGAGGCAAAACCTGGTCAATGGGAGTTAGGAGTGTTGGTGGGGGGAAAAAAAATTAAAAAAAACCCTGACTGATTGCTATAGATACAGAAGCATATACGTCAGTTGTTAAGGAAATATATAGTATGCTTATTATAAAGACTGGAGAGAAAGATTGATGAAAAGCTGAGAGATGAACAAGCAGGATTTAGATAAGGTAGAAGTTGCACTGACCAAATTTTCATTTTGAGACATGTACAGTAATGCGTAGAATATAGAAATCTCCTTTTGATGGACAATGAAAAAGCCTTTGATAGTGTGCACCGGCCAATTTTATGGAGTTGATCTTTAAAAATAATGTAAATATATATATATATATATATATATATATATATATATATATATATATGTGTGTGTGTGTGTGTGTGTGTGTGTGTGTGTGCGTATGTATGTATGAATGTATTCTTATGATAGTGTATACTTGGTGTTATTCTTTATGTATATTCGGTAGCATTGGTCTGGGAAAGAAATAAAATGTCAATGAATGCGCCTAAGCTTACTAGTTGAGAGTTTCAGTAGATTGTATATAGAAAACTGGTTACATCTTGGAAGCGGGATTTCATGTCCTATGTTTTAGCTAAAACTGCATATTTTGATAATTTCAATGAGATACCAGGTAGCAGATTTCCTCTGCATGTCAAGTTATCCATAGTTACGATGTGTTTAACTAAATTGTTCGCATAAAGTCGTATAAATAGAATTTTAGGACTAAGGTTCCATCAAATAGTTATATTTACTTTATAGCCCATTACCATAATTGAGAAAAAGGTAAATTCCAACATTAATCATAAGGAAATTAGAGTCCAAAAGTTCATAAAGTTTAGACAACTCATATGAAATATTTTACATAAATTTCCTTACTAGAAAGAAAAAATCCTTTTGAAACATGGCTGATCTAACCAAAATAAACGTGCTTGAAGTTTAATCTTAATCAGTGAACTCAAGCAGAGATTTAAATTGATAGTCCTTCGCAATTCAAGAACTCCTTGCTTCGCATTTGGCAGCCTCATCTGACTCTGTTCCTATCCTATCATTTACCCCGCCCCCCATGCTTGTCAGAATCAATTGATTAATAAATGGGAGTTATTACTCCACTCTTATAATAATCATGAAGACTCGCTCAACTGAGAGAGAAAGTCTGAAAAATAAGGATTAAGCAAAGAGACAGAGCGACAGATGTATCTTTCAAAACTATTTTCACTCGGCGGAAATACCGTGTCAGCAGCGCGAACTATATTTAAATCCTGATGGTGAATTACTTGAGTGCGTTTGCTCCTGAACACATACACCATCAGACACAGACTTGAGATAAATTACAATCTGTATGGTAAATAGTCACCAAACCTAAGATTTTTTGGATGATCAATTTGTTCGTTTGAAAACGATAGGTACTCACACCTCGTCCGACAGATTGTCCTGAAAAATAAGTTGATTTTTATTCTTTGCCCGACCAAGTTGAAAAATAAGTATACAGTATTATCACAACACATGCATCAGGTATCTATCATTTACGTGATTTTAAAGAAAGTGCGGGCAAGTGATTAAGCGCAAAACTAAAAGATCTGATTCATCAGCTTTGGTTTTCTTATCGTTCTAAATTTTAGATTCTTTTGATTTATTTACCATAGTTAGATGTAAATATTGAATATATACAGAGAAGGATTTGAGAATGGGAGTGTTGTTGAATTTTTTACATATTTTTATTGATTCTAAGGAGTGATAAAACATTTTATTGCCTCACTAAATGATAATTTTTTAAACTTCAGTATTCAGGTTTCAGTAATATAAAATCCAACGCGTACAGAGTAAGTGAATGCCAATTATAATCCCACTATTTTCCTTACCATCAGAGTTACTATAATATTCATAGGATTATTTTCCTGGAAAAAATTACAAGTAAAACCTTCAAACCTAAAATAACCGTACTTTTGCATAAGAACTATATTTTTTAGAATATCATTCTAGTAGTATACTAAAATAAGATATTGAATAGTCATGTGAATTACTACAGTAGGTCAGTTTCAAGTTGCTAGTTAGCTGAAACTAGTTCTGAGAATTTCTAAAGGAATTCCTTGGTATCCTTGAATACTGTGTACTTTATATAATATTACATTAATAGTCATATATGTTTCTTAGCTTGGTTCAATTTATTTACATTTTTGGGGGTTGCTGGAGATGGTTTTCGTTTTCCGATAAAGCGAGTCATTTTAGGTTTGATGTATTACACAACATTTTACATCCACCCAAATATATATAATTTCTTGGTGGGTTTGATCATTCTTGTTAATTCTCTTGATTAAAGATACTTTCCTTTCCAAAAGTAAAACTATTATCATTACCCGAGCCACCACCCATGTTTATTTCTTGATCTGTATTTGTGGCATCAGATAGTGTTATGGGTCACTTTTTCTTTTGTTCTTAGATTGTCTAGCAAACTTTTTAATGGCTATTTTAATTTTTTGGTAGTGTGCTCCTGTCGCTCTGACTTTGGAAATGTAAAACTTAGACCCGAGAAGTTAATTCATAGAAGTTTGTCTTAAAAAGTTGCATGATGATTGATATGTTTTTTTTTATTATCTCTCTGAATTTCATCTTAGTATCTTAGCCGCCATGCTAATGAATACAATATGGTGTTTTGTTTTTAATTATGCCATTGATAATGATGGGGTTTCTTCTTCCTATATGGTAGTTGAATTAGGAGAAGCAATTTTTTAATTTAGAGAAATCGTATGTGAGGTGCTTGGATTTCTCAACTTCAAATGATCCAGGGAACAGGGTAATGCAAGGTTATTTTTGTATGTTTGGCGATCAATAGTAGTTTGTGTATAATACCCTTACAATTTCATTAAACATATACTATATTTGCCATACTTTCCTTAATGTAAATTTG
>NC_090726.1:139096895-139116895 GCF_036898095.1 Palaemon carinicauda | reverse complement strand
CAATCGTCAAAGTTTGGTAGAGTCTAGGTTTGAGTTGGTCCAGGAAGGGCTCCCGGTGATGATCGCTGATTAACCAACATGCTGTCTTAGTGTGCTCGGAGTCAGGCAAGCTGTTCGGCCAATCAGAGCCCGGGTCTGATGAGTCCCAAGGTGCTTGCTGATTGGCTGAGGCGCTTCCCAGAAGAGAGTCAGTCACAGGCCAGCTGCCGGTCCGCTGATTGACGTCGTTATCGTCTCTGTTTCCAGGTTGATTGGAGGTGTTCCTATGACAAGAGGGGAGGAGGAACATCTGGATTGTGTTCAAGTTTGGTCATTCTTGTTAGATGAGCAGGGTCTCGAGGATCATAAGCTTCCTGTCATCTGGGGCACTGCAAATGATTTTATTATACCTTGTGATGTCCTCTCATAACACAATCTTATTGTGAACTTGGCAGGACAATCTTTTTGAAAGTCTCATTGTTATCATTCCAATGTAACAGGAAGAGCATCCATGGACTGGGCATTGGTAGAACTAAATAATTTTGGACTTCTTCAGAAAATCCTGCATGGGAGTGGCCAGGTTATTTTTCATAATGAGAGCTCTTGTTCTCATAGCCTAGTAGTAAATGATAAGGTCGATGTCGGAGTCCTCTTGACAATGCCCCTCATGGCCTTCTTATCCTGTTGGTACTGGCTGTGCTCCGTCCCAGACCAGATATGGGCTCTGCCCATGAGGACCAATCAGCGATCAGCATTCGACGTCACGAGCCGACTAAGCTGTATGTATAGTGCCTGCTCCACACCATTCATTCAAACTTAGCCTGATGATGAAAGGAGACACACAGCACCCTCTCATAACCCGTAACACCTGAACTTTATTGTACCGATTTTGACAATTTTTCTTTTAGTAAAATTGTAGATTTTTCTATTTATTTTTCTCCCCCTACTAATGACAAATATAGCACAGTTCATGGCAGAATGCAGTACTGAGAAAAGAAGAAAAATATGAGCAATAGAAAAGCTCAGCTATAAGATAAATGCTGCTGAGGCAGCGATCATCTTTAATGAAACATGTCTACAATCAAGATAATAATAGTGATAATAATACTTGCTAGATTAATCATTATTTAGCGTAATGAAGTGACACCAACAGTACCTTAAAGAGGCTAAATACTTTATAAAAAAAGCAAGATTTTCTCGGTCAAACCCCAATCCCAAATTATCCTTCCGTAATTAGATACCGCCAGCAAAGCACCCTCGGGGAAGTGGGCCCCTCCATTAATGAATATGGATGAAACAACCCCGCCCTTAGAGTTTATCTTTAGAGCAAAGACGATGATGCTTAGTGAGTAAGTCTCTCCTTGAGATGTGCTTAATTTACGGATATAGGATGCTCATTTAGATTAACTGCTCGTCTTCATATTTTTATTTTCTTTGAGTGGGATGTAAATTTAATTACTTCATAAATTAAGTTAATTTTCATCTGGCAATATATATATATATATATATATATATATATATATATATATATATATATATATATATATATATATATGATCTAAAATATAATAAATTCATATTCTTAAACAGTTATTCTTCTTGATACATATATTGAAATATATAATTAAAAAAGATTATCTTTCCAAAATTATTACTTTTTGATTCATTTAGATTTTCAACGATATTAATTTTTCTTGTTTCATGCAGTTCCTATGAAAGGGATCAAGAGTCAGCCCATCTTGTAAAATATCAAGGGAAGATGTTTCTCTGATGTTACCGTTTCAAGAATATCAGTTTACGGTTTTGCCTAATAATTTGTCTAGAGAATTCAGAAATAAGTTATTATAAGATCAAATATTACCACCCCGTTTGCCAAGTATGCTTCATTAAGTCATATATATGATAGAGTGGACTGTTGACTCTGCAATATACTATAGCATGATAAATTAGTTTGATGAACCGCATTGCTCAAATGATTATCTTCACCACAATCACTCATACCAAGAAGAATATTTAACAGCATCCAGGAGATGCATTTAAAAAAGTTTGCATCAAATCTCGGAGGAGGTCACTCCTATCCACTACCCTACGTGGTATTCCATTTGACTAACCTTAAATAAAAGCGGTTTAAGCTAAGAAAGGCAACTAAAAACTTCGGGACAACACCTGGCCGCAACAACAATAGGCGCAAACATGAGCCAAAGAAGTATGTTACAATTTATTGCAAGGGACGACGTAATGTCTCCGTATATAATGGTGAACCTCGAAACGTGTAACCGGATTGTACAGTGTTTTCTAGACTAGAATGAGGACTAACTTGCTAAGCGTTAAAGCTCTTTGCACTCGCTTTGGCAGAAGAAGAATAATCCGGTTTGAAATACCGGTCTTTGCAGTTTCGTGAGATAATGCCATCAGTCATATGAGGGAAACATATTTTTAATTTTGATTTATTTATGCAGAACAAGAATGCAATGCTTTGGTGTATTTCAACACCAGGATGTCAGTTTGACAATCTAACCCTTCCTAAATCATATTAGTAACTGACTACAACCCAAGAAACTCCTTTAAATCTTTATCTCTGCTCAGACGTGCTTTTTGGCTTTAATCATATTTCAAAAGTAAATATTTATTTTCAGAATACATCTTATTTCTGTTTCGTAAATTCACGGCTGGACTATTGAAATTTAGGTGCTCAAGTTATTAATTACCTTAATTTTGCTGTACCGATATACATCTCGCCTTAGGGATATTTCAAGAGCAAGAAAACGTTATATATAAACTGAATTAGAAACGGTTTAACACACGCTCACACACTCACATTGCACATTATATATATATATATACATATATATATATATATATATATATATATATATATATATATATATATATATATATATATATATATATACATATATGTGTGTGCGTTTCTTTGTTTGTGCTCTTATGCATGTACGTATTCTTGTATTGCGAAAGTTGAAGATTTTAGCTAAGGAAGATATGCAATATCTGTATGATTTTCCTGCACAAGAAGATTTTGAAGTTACCCATAAAGAGTTATATCATATAACAATGTTTCTGCTGAATCAGAAAATGACGGATTATTGCTATATTTGTTAATTTGATTCTAAATAGGTTTTTATCAGGCTAATACGCTAGTCCAATAGAAATAGAAACACTCATTTTAATGACTGCCTAAGAATAAGCTTGAAGGTTTGCATTTGAATATACTGCAAAACGGAAGGAAATCCATATTTAATTTTACGATGCAAGAAAGGAAATGCTGGTTCATTTTGGAGTGCAGAAAGACGAATGTTCGTAGAGTTACATTCCTTTGCAGTCAATTTTTTTGTCCCAATGATGTACCAAACACTCAAATGTCAAGGCCTGATGTTCATAAATCTCATTTTCATCCCGAATGTTATCTTTATGCACTAAAGCATCATTGAAGTAACCTAAGATTCGCCGTTTATTTCTCTTTAATAAATTATTACACAGTTTAATTAGGACAGATATGTTGTGCGTCATCGAAAGCACACCTTGAACATAGATTATGTATTTATAACTTATAAGTATTATTAATTGCCTGTACCAGAAGGCCTCGCTCGTTTAAATTCCTATTACTTTGACGTATGGAATCTGACATTTGTAGCTGTATGAAAAAAAAAAAAAAATCGTACTCACGTTCTCTGTTTTCAATTATCCCTGTATGCACTTATATAGTAAAAGATTAACGTCGTGCAACATAATGCCCATTAGCATAGTTTGTAAACTCCTGAGGCATCATAAATCTTGTAAATGATGAATAATCTTCATCCCTATTCTTCCTTACCCCGTGAACTTCAAGAACATTGCCGCAGATGGCCACATAACAGCTGAGCTGTCTCTTCTGATTTTTTACTCTCTCTCTCTCTCTCTCTCTCTCTCTCTCTCTCTCTCTCCTCTCTCTCTCTCTCTCTCTCTCTCTCTCTCTCTCTCTCTCTGTTCTTCAGTTCAAATTTGACATTCCTTTTATACTTCCCAGGACAACTATCTCCATTTTTTCTCATTCATTTTTATGATTTATGCATTCTTCTCATACATAAATTTAAGGTATCATCTAAGAATAATATATAAAATTAAAAAAAAAAAATTCCAAACAGTTTTGTATTTCCTATCTGGGTTATTCTTTCTTGACTTGACGTAGTTAAATGAGGATTTATACACATCTTCATCGTCAGACAGACACTTTTATTATTATGGAATATAAAAAAAAAGAATAAAATCCTTATGACCAGCCATAGTTAGAAGAAATCCAACCTATTAAATATTAGTGTTAATCCGGATGTGTAATTAAATTTAGAAATAGAAATACCTTGTCATTTTGTTTGTTTATTACACATTAGCCTGGGTTGTAGATGTGATTTTAACATATATGAAAGTGAAATAAACCATATAGTTACTATACTGGCTTATACATTTTTAGAATACGCCACAATTGCGTTTTAAGTGTTTTTATATTTTGCTGCTGGCTTCCTACAAATTCAGAATATGATGTATTTAAGTTTCCCATGAATAATGTATAAAAATCACCTTCTAATCGACGACCTGGAAAGTTCTGGATAGTCTGTGATTAAGGCATTAGAAAGGAAAGGTCTTAAAATCTAGGGACCGCAAGAGTGTCTCTCTGATGAAAAGGACTGGCATACTGTTTATATGTATTTTGATGTACTAGTAATGAACAATGAGAGTAGGTGAATGAAGTGGGTGATTAATTGGAAGTTTCTGAACTCGGGAATTGGTCACATTTTAACAGCGAAGTATGAATGTGTTATTAACGACTTTCTTGGGTTTTGTTTGCATAAAATGAATTCCAATTGGATATATATTCCCAAGATAGAATTCGGTATTAAATGCCATTCGTGGGTGATATTTACATTGATTGAAATCACGAGTGTTAGTGATATATATTTATATATATATATATACATACATAAATATACGTGTACAAATAAAACTGTATCTGTATTTATCTCTCAGAAGTGTAACTTATTCGGGCGAGATTCATCACGGATAAGGCACCCATTAAAATATTGTCAATTAGTCAGGCAGTTGCCCAGGGTACTCGATCGTGTGCTTTCATTGCAGTCATACAAATAAGCCTAACATTTCAAGGACACCATCATTTTGCAAAAAGATTTCTCCAATATGGCTTCGATTCATCTTATTCTAAAGTGAAGAAGTTTGAGCTTTATGCTCCAAACACACAACCAATATGAACTAAATTGTTTTGTTGCAAGTGGTAAGTTCAAAGTAATTGCCTTCACAAATTCTACATCTGAACTTATGGAGGATGCCTTCGAGAAATATGATCAAGTTGGTGATATAAGCCTGTAAAACATCTATGTCTAGGTAGATGTGTGTATTTGCAATATCCATCCATCCATATACCAAAGGCACTTCCCCCAATTTTGGGGGGTAGCCGACATCAACAAGAAACAAAACAAAAAAGGGGACCTCTACTCTCTACGTTCCTCCAGCCTAACCAGGAACTCAGCCGAGTTCAGCTGGTACTGTTAGGGTGCCACAGCCCAACCTCCCACATTTCCACCTCAGATGAAGCTTCATACTGCTGAGTCCCCTACTGCTGCTACCTCTGCGGTCATCTAAGGCACCAGAGGAAGCAGAAGGGCCTACCGGAACTGCGTCACAATCGCTCGCCATTCATTCCTATTTCTAGCACGCTCTCTTCCCTCTCTCACATCTATCCTCCTATCACCCAGAGCTTTCTTCACACCATCCATCCACCCAAACCTTGGCCTTCCTCTTGTACTTCTCCCATCAACTCTTGCATTCATCACCTTCTTTAGCAGACAGCCATTTTCCATTCTCTCAACATGGCCAAACCACCTCAACACATTCATATCCACTCTAGCCGCTAACTCATTTCTTACACCCGTTCTCACCCTCACCACTTCGTTCCTAACCCTATCTACTCGAGATACACCAGCCATACTCCTCAGACTCTTCATCTCAAACACATTCAATTTCTGTCTCTCCATCACTTTCATTCCCCACAACTCCGATCCATACATCACAGTTGGTACAATCACTTTCTCATATAGAACTCTCTTTACATTCATGCCCAACCCTCTATTTTTTACTACTCCCTTAACTGCCCCCAACACTTTGCAACCTTCATTGACTCTCTGACGTACATCTGCTTCCACTCCACCATTTGCTGCAACAACAGACCCCAAGTACTTAAACTGATCCACCTCCTCAAGTAACTCTCCATTCAACATGACATTCAACCTTGCACCACCTTCCCTTCTCGTACATCTCATTACCTTACTCTTACCCACATTAACTCTCAACTTCCTTCTCTCACACACCCTTCCAAATTCTGTCACTAGTCGGTCAAGCTTCTCTTCTGTGTCTGCTACCAGTACAGTATCATCCGCAAACAACAACTGATTTACCTTCCATTCATGATCATTCTCGCCTACCAGTTTTAATCCTCGTCCAAGCACTCGAGCATTCACCTCTCTCACCACTCCATCAACATACAAGTTAAACAACCACGGCGACATCACACATCCCTGTCTCAGACCCACTCTCACCGGAAACCAATCGCTCACTTCATTTCCTATTCTAACACATGCTTTACTACCTTTGTAGAAACTTTTCACTGCTTGCAACAACCTTCCACCAACTCCATATAACCTCATCACATTCCACATTGCTTCCCTATCAACTCTATCAGATGCTTTCTCCAGATCCATAAACGCAACATACACCTCCTTACCTTTTGCTAAATATTTCTCGCATATCTGCCTAACTGTAAAAATCTGATTCATACAACCCCTACCTCTTCTAAAACCACCCTGTACTTCTAAGATTGCATTCTCTGTTTTATCCTTAATCCTATTAATCAGTACTCTACCATACACTTTTCCAACTACACTCAACAAACTAATACCTCTTGAATTACAACATTCATGCACATCTCCCTTACCCTTATATAGTGGTACAATACATGCACAGACCCAATCTACTGGTACCATTGACAACACAAAACACACATTAAACAATCTCACCAACCATTCAAGTACAGTCACACCCCCTTCCTTCAACATCTCAGCTTTCACACCATCCATACCAGATGCTTTTCCTACTCTCGTTTCATCTAGTGCTCTCCTCCCTTCCTCTATTGTAATCTCTCTCTCATTCTCATCTCCCATCACTGGCACCTCAACACCTGGAACAGCAATTATATCTGCCTCCCTATTATCCTCAACATTCAGCAAACTTTCAAAATATTCCACCCACCTTTTCCTTGCCTCCTCTCCTTTTAACAACCTTCCATTTCCATCTTTCACTGTCTCTTCAATTCTTGCGCCGGCCTTCCTTACTCTCTTCACTTCTTTCCAAAACTTCTTCTTATTCTCTTCATATGACTGACCCAGTCCCTGACCCCACCTCAGGTCAGCTGCCCTCTTTGCCTCACGTACCTTGCTCTTTACTTCCACCTTTTTCTCTCTATATTTTTCATACTTCTCTATACTATTACTCTGCAGCCATTCTTCAAAAGCCCTCTTTTTCTCTTCCACTTTTACCTTCACTCCGTCATTCCACCATTCACTGCCCTTCCTCATGCTGCCTCCAACAACCTTCTTGCCACATACATCACTTGCAATCCCAACAAAATTTTCTTTTGCTAACTTCCACTCCTCCTCTAAATTACCAGTTTCTCTTACTCTCACCTCGTCATATGCCATTTTCAACCTATCCTGATATTTACTTTTTACCCCCGGTTTTATTAGCTCTTCAACCCTCACTAGCTCCCTTTTACATCCACCTACTCTATTCTCCCACTCTTTTGCTACAACTAATTTTCCTTCCACCAAAAAATGATCAGACATACCGTTAGCCATACCCCTAAACACGTGCACGTCTTTCAATCTTCCAAACATTCTTTTAGTTATCAACACATAATCCATTAATGCCCTTTCTACTACTCTTCCATTTGCCACTCTTACCCATGTATACTTATTTTTATCTTTCTTTTTAAAAAAGCTAGCACTTATTACCATCTCTTGTTCAACACACATATCTACCAGTCTCTCACCACTCTCATTTTCACCTGGTACGCCATACTTCCCAATGACACCTTCAACCTCTCCAGCGCCCACTCTAGAATTTAAGTCACCCATGACAACTACATAATTCCTTCTACCCAGTCCTTCTACACACCTAGTTAATTCATTCCAGAACTCATTCCGCTCTTCTTCACTTTTCTCACTACCTGGCCCATACGCACTGACAAACGCCCAACATTCCCTACCCAACCTAACCCTTACCCACATTAACCTAGATGATATCTCCTTCCATTCCACTACTTTACATGTCATCCATTCACTCAGCAATAAGGCCACACCCTCTCTCGCTCTTCCCCTTTCAATCCCAGACACTCTACCAGACATTTCACCAAACATCACTTCACCCTTTCCTTTCATCATTGTCTCACACAAGGCCAATACATCCATCCTTCTACTTCTAAACATACTTCCAATCTCACATCTTTTACTCTCTATCGTACTAAATCCACGCACATTCAAACACCCCAAAACTAGAGTGCGGGGAGCAGTCACTCTCCCCCCAGCTCCATCTCTTTGTTGCTGTCTCACAGGATTTTTTATACAGGAGAGGGGGTTCCCAGCCCCCTCGTCCCGTCCCTTTTAGTCGCCTCTTACGACACGCAGGGATAAACGTTGGCGCTATTTGCAATATATTACTATAAAAAGTTTTAATTTTCTATTATATGATTTGTACAAGACAGGGTATTTATTTATTGACAATTAAACAACAATTCAAGATGGCGTGTGTTCCAGCATTCATATAATTATATTAGAATACATTAAGAATATTTGTGTATGTGGTAAAATCAGAAAAAAATCGGCCTCGTTATATTCATGTCACTGTAAACAATCACTTTTTAGTGGGATGCCACACAAACCTACCTTTGTTGTCTTTCCAACTAGTCTCTTGAACAGAAAGGACATTTAAAGTAACTGTTTCTCTTAAATGTATATTTCTTGAAACTAATAATTTACGAAAAACTCCAAAAACTAATTTAGAACTAACGTACAGGGATATAACCCAAAACGATATACAGTATATATGTATATGTATATATATATATATATATATATATATATATGTATATGTGTGTATGTATATATATATATATATATATATATATATATATATATATATATATATATATATATATATATATATATATATTCACATGCACACACACATCACTGCCCACACAGTAGACTTTAGTGTCTAAAGACAGCACTCATAATTTCACGGGCCGACGGTAACACTCCAGTTTTCATCTGTAATATAATTCAGTTCTTCCAATCAGCATTCACAAGTAGAAGAGGTAGAGGGGGGGGACGTGTGGCCTGCAATGAAAATAAAGAAAGACTTACGAACACTTCTGGATAATTAAATAATTAATGTCCAATCAAATGTATGTAAACAGACAAACCTTCAATTATCCCAGAAGTCTTACTCGCGACAAACAATCATTATAGTAACTACCTCTTTCTCTTTCTCACTTTTCCTGTACCACATTGAAGAATTTGGCAAAACAAGACCTCAATATGAAAAAAATATATCAATCCTCCACATTTCTCCTCTCTTACTTTTCCAAATCCTTTCACATCCGTTCCCATACAAACATTCCCCTGAATTTCTTCATTGCCCAATCATATATGGGAACAGGGCCTTTGCTTCGAGTAACTGGGCCTTCATAATATACTGTATACCTTATCATTCATTGTATTATGACGTTTTTGTATCCATACTTCTGTCATCTAATATATCCTGTACTATCTCACCTAAGTCATTCTTATCCTGTCCAATAATCTCACTTATTTCCATAAGCAATTCATCCACTACATCCAAACTGATTTCTTCTTTTACAAAAGAAACATTCATACTACTTACCATTCACGCTTTTGTCATACTTTCATATAGATCCTATGTAAAGCCAGACACACTATAAGTATCTTTCATACTCAACCACCTTTCACCTGTATTGATACATTTATCTTTCATACTCACTCATTCACTTACACCCTTGGCAAGCCTATTTTGATTCCCACTTATAACTGTGTCCTTTTCCTTTGTTTTATCCTCACCAATTTGTTTTCAAAGTTTTCTCTTCTATACTTTAACACAAATTGCTTATCTTCTAGTCCTAAATTCTCACACAAACTGGATTCATAACTATTATTTTCTACCATTTGTTCATTCCATTCTCTATATATCTTTGTACTCCCTTCCATTTATGTAACTGGTTTTGGTGCTCCCTAACTTCTTCCAGACTACCATCAACGCATAATTTGCCTAAAACATAACCTGAGCTCACTGGAACCAACACCCAACTTCTCATATGGACCTTGAATTTATCGCAGACCTTATTTCCATTCTTTCTTCCTTTCTTAATAACTCTTTAACACTTTTACAAACTTCTCATTCGCTTTCTTCCAGACATCTTTATCATTGTTAGACACATACCACCTCAGTATTATTTACCATCTTTTCAAAATTTAAAACCGACGTACATAAATACATACGTGGTGCCTGTTCTTGTGTACTTTCTATAATACGTTAACCCTGCATTTACTGGTGACACTTAAAATCCACCCCCGAAAACTCCACCGCGCGAAATTTTCTCCCCTTAAATTTCCACTCCACGAAAATTACACCCTCCGAGATATCAATACATTTCAATGTTATGATTATTTACATTGCTTGTTTCACTGAGAGTTGTTAGCTTTCTCTGCAATTAAAGATAATGATTTAAAAAACACTATTAAAGTACAGTAATAAAATATTTAAGTAGATAAATAAATAAATGTGTAAATGTAATATGAACTAAAAGGAAAGGTTATGAGAAATACGTGTCAAAAAGTTTAAAGCTTCTTCCTTTTCATAATTTTCCACCAATTTTTTGCCGAATCTCCGTCCCTAACCATGACCTTACACAATTTCCATAGATTATGGTGTATCGAAGTAACAGATGACTCTATAACATTTTGATATCCTTCAACGTGTAGACACTGTTGCACCGGAGTTCTCCACTTTGTCTCTCATGGCATTTATAACTCTTTGGCTCTAAATTTTCGCAATAGATGAAACAAGTAATTGCCTACCAACAGTTACTGGAGCAAGTATAACCGGCTTACTTTAATTATATTCAGTTTGTATGCAGGCACGGCAACATTTCACAACGCCAATAGGTTCTTGTTTTTTTTTTCACATTGTCTTTATACTCATTGCATATGTAGATTTCTTCAACTAATTTTCCTTTTCCTTTCAAGGAAGAAATGTACGAGAGGGACTTGGTTGCACAAATTAATAAATACTTCGTAAGATAACGGTGAAAAAGCATCAATTAAATTGAATACAATTTTTGGTATATAGTTTCCATTAAAGTATGCAGTTTATTTTGAGCAAACAATCGTCCACCTTCAAGTATTCATTTGATTATTTTATTCAAACAATCGTTTACTGAAACTAATATGATTAGAGTTGTGATGGCTTATAATAGCATACACATACAGCCACATGCATTTGAAATACAGAAACATTTATGTCTTCATCCATTCCCTTATGCAAAAAAAATAATTATATTTTACACAAATCTTATTGCAACCATCTTATACACCTACAAATCATATGGCCAGTCTTCTACCCTAATATAATTTAACCTATTAATTTACAAGCATTCGTCTTGCATTTCTTCACTTCTTTAGTCAACTATTTGTTTTCACTCTTCGTAATATCAATTATTACATCTTGATAATTCACTATGATTACACTATGATCCTCGTTAATATCACTTTACAACTATTCATAAGCAAGCCATTACCTATATCAAATGGCATATAATTTAATCTCATGAAATCAATTCCGATCAAGGAACAACTACCCATTTCATTCTCATCCATTATAATAAAATTACTTTCAACTTCCATATTTAGTTTCACCTTCAACTGCACTTCTTTCTTGACCAACTCCATGAATTCTCACGTAAATGGTCTTTTCACTTTTCAATTATACCTTGCAATTTCCTTAGAAACTGACGCATTCACTAAAGACATTTGAGCACCCGTATCAATCAGACTGTAATATTTATTTTCATTTATGTTCACATATATCACCCTTCTTCCTCGTTCACCATTCCTACAGACATTTACCATCTCGCCGACTCAGTTCTTAATGCCTTAAGCATCATTTTTACCTTTATATTCGTTGTCTTCCATACCCTCATTGCTTAGAATCAAATCACTTGTAAGCCTTATGCTGTCATTCTCATTCAGTAAGTTGCAAATTTTCTCACTGCATTGGGTTCTCAAACTATGTTTTTTTTCATTCCCCTTATGTGTCCTATATTCCATTGGTCGGTTCCATCCAAGATGCAATTACACATTTACATCATACAACCTATTTAATTATATTAATATCTTAGATAATAATTGGCCCCCCAAGCACACTACTCTACTTATACAACGTTCCGTTCTCTAATATTGCATTCATTATCTGTATTTTCAGCTCATTTATGGTACTAGGTATATCTATATTCAAACCATTCTTTACCAAATTACATAAACCATTTAAAACACATTTAAATTCTATATCTTAACCTTCGAAGCTTGGTTTCATGGCCAAACCTTCCATCAAACTTCCAGAATTCTAATCGTTCTTCATCTTTCCATCATACCATACATACTCAACATTGCTTCTGCCATCGCATTCTTACTTCCAGGTACATATTCTGATTTAAAATCAAATTCTTTTAAATAGTCTATCATCATTGCCGCCTTTGCTTTCATACACTCTTTCTTAATCATATTTGCTATAGTCTGATGGTTATTATGCATAATAAATTTTACACCATCTAAAAAACTTTCAATAATCACATAAGTGTAGAATATTATCGCAGCCAAATCCTTGTCAATCGTCGAAGATTTTTACTAACGTATGTTATCACTCTCGTGTGTTCTTTTCCATTTACCTTTTACATTTGAACCAAGCAACCCCCACCATATACTATAACCACTGGCATCCGCATAATACTAGAGCATATTCGTATTCTCACTATACTGTAGTCTGGAAATGCGAAGGTGGTGTCTTTTAGTACATCTTCTTTTAACCTTTCAAAAGCTTCTGTCGCCTCATCATCCAACCTCCTGTTTCGTACTATTCCTCTTGCCTGTTCATTTATTGAGAGGCTTCCCTATACCCGAGCAATCTATCACAAACTTGTGACCAAACTCAATCAAACCAAGAATACCTTGCAACTCACACACAGTCACCGAAACTCATTTCTCTTACCTTTTCCGCAAATTTATCACTTTTCCTTATACCCGATTCACCACCACATGCCCAAGACATTACACCTACCTGGCCAACCACTTACACATCTTAAGCGTAACTGTCACACTAACTTCTATTAAATATCTTAACACCGCCTCAAGCAGCTGCATATGTTCAACAATCTCACTTTCAATCAAAATATCAATAAAAAAGTTACTTTTTACAATTAATTGATGGGGACAAAGTTCTATAGAGTGATAAACGGTGGAATGAAAATTTGGTGTATTGAAAATTGTCGTGAAACTGATAAGGACAATTAGTGCAAAGAAAAGCTGTAATTTACCAGCTCCCCTCTGTAAGAGGCATCTGTAAAAAGCCCTAACTAAATCTAATTTGGTAAACACTTTCTTTCCATGCATCTTTTACACAACCTTACACCATAATCATCGGAAAAGTTCTTTATCAGTCACTTCATTCACCTTCCTATAGTCAATACACACACATAAACTTCCATCAGGCTTTTAAACAGAAACAGTAGGGCTATTCCAGGCACTTTCACCCATTCGCTCCAATTCCTGACACTTTTTATGCCTCTTAAGGCAATGGGACCCAAAAAGTGTCTGGGATACAGATATATGAGAGTATCTTCTCTGAGAACTACTTTAAATTATGGCAGCCTTGATCGCCCACAATCCTCATCACCACGACTATCCCATAACATTTTTAATATTCATACCCTTTTGACATCACTCACATTTTCGTCTACATTAGTTCTTTCAGCCTATACTTGCAATCATCGTTAGTCTTGACCTTACGCTTCATTACCTATCTCACCTTAATGTGCCTCTCGTTCACTACATTCAGGTTGGGAAAGCCTATTGGAGACGTCCCTACCTTGCTGCTGGCTAGGGTTTGAGACCTGCTCAAATTCGTTAATGGCAACCTCACCATCCTTGTGAGCTAAGTATAGGAGGTTCGGACTTCGGAGGAAACTATAGTCATACCTGCCGAGTCATCAGTATTATTAATTGCCTGACCCTCACTGGTCCTCGCTTGAGTGTAGAGGGGGCTTGGGTGCTGATCATATGTATATATGGTCAGTCCTAGATCTAGGACATTGTCAGTTTCCCTTGTCTTTGTTATTCATGGCCGACTTATAACCCATTCAATCAACCTCACGTATACTACCTATTCTCTTCCTCATAATACTGAAACACACTTATATACTCCTTAGGTTCATAGTACCATCACATAAATGAGCATTTGTGTTCAAGAAATTATAGGCTCCCATACATTCAACTATATATTCATACTTGTTGCTGCTGGTAATTCCCAGACTACTCGGTCGTGCAACTTGTACACCAATAACCCCACCTATCTCTCGTGGTAATGTTACCCTTTGTTTAGCTACAGACAACACTCCTTTCCACACCTTGATATTCATTTAGTCATCTTTATGTAAATATAATTCCCACAAATGTTACCATTCATTCTCAACTCTGCCATATTCAGACTTCGATGTACAATCATATATACCACATATAGCCAAGCAATACATATTTCTCATTCTTTACCTCGATCACATAGAATTTATCCTAATCGTCAGCCCCACTATCGTAAGATTCTTGTGTGTGTGTGTACATTATGTATAGAAAGGGATGAAACAACAGTAAGAACGAGATCAAAGGACCATTGTTTCAACACTCAAGTATTATCCTGATTTCATAATGCATTTGGACAATGTTTAACACTACATTCGAAACGCTTCTACTGTAAGGATTTTGGTTGAACACTAATCAAACGTGATCTACTATATGCCCACATTGGGGTTAAGCGAAAGAAAATACATCGGTGATGACTGTCTATGGTAGTCCAACTGCATTTTTACCAGTACATAGTTGACTCTGATTACGTGCTTAACAGTACTTTTTGTTTATAGTATTTTAATGACCAGCATCACTAATTGATAACCGAAAGTAAAGAGACCGTTTACGAATACATCCCGCGTCGATGGAGGTGATAATTATAATTAATGTAATATAACGTTATAATCATAAGTATTGTGAAAAGCAGTTGATTTATAATTCTGAAAACTCCCGTCGACATTTTGGAAAATAAAGCAAATCCCTTATCGCTATATTATTACGCAAACATAAAATCTGATCTCAAATTTTAATCTTGGAAAGTAAATTATTTATTCAAGCATATACAATCATTATCTGAATAAAAGCGACAACGAAACCTGATATCAGATTTTAAAAACACAAAGAAAATTATGCGTAAGACTATCCCGTAGTATTATGACTTCATGAAGTGCAAAACAAGATAAGGATAATTAAAATGTCACTCGGCGTTCACACAAAATTTGTCAGAATCTTTTATGTTAGTTTTTCTCCCTTCTTGAGATTCTTCTTTGTTTGTGTATATGTCTTTTTTTTAATATGATCTCAGAAGGATTTAGTTTTTGATTTTGTTTCTCCTTCACATAGGGATTGAAAATCACTACCTCGGCCTTCATCATCATCATCGTCATCATCAGCCGTAACTAGTCCACTGCAGGACAAACGCCTCAGACATGTTATTTCACTCTCGTCTATTTATGGTTTTCCTATGCCAGTCAATGCTCTTCTAATTTCTTAGTTCGTCAATCCAACGTCTTCTCTTCCTTCCCCTGCTGTGTTGGCAATCTGTAAGGCCTTACATTGTGTTAAATAGTTCGCTTATAACCACAGTGATAAATACGGTGATTAAATATCTTTAAATGGCATTCGTATAAACCCATTACTTATGGTATGATTAATATGGTTATCTTTTTCTACATCCAATAATTCCCTCCATTACTTAGGAAAAGCTCAGTTATAGCCACGCCCGATCTATTTTCTTCGGCAACGAACATTGGTCTCTCTGTATCTCCATTCGTTTCATGATGACTTACTGCTACCAGCTGAGCCTATTCGACTTTAAAGGCCCCTGTTATAGATCACTTTGATCTGTTCTGACGATGCTCAACCAGCTAATTGCTAAGCTTAAGGAGAAGAAGATACATACTTGTCCTTGAGTTTTTATGCTCTTCCAAAGCTAATATGATAAAATATTATTGTACATCGCCAACATATTTCTATATTACAGTGTTTACTAGTTATTCAATTTACGTTTTACCACGTCAGAGAATTTCTAGAAGTCATAGGGAGGATCTATTTAGTTCCCTTGATCTCGTGACATGTTAAGTTGCGAATGAAATCAATTACAGGCTCTCTCTCTCTCTCTCTCTCTCTCTCTCTCTCTCTCTCTCTCTCTCTCTCTCTCTCTCTCTCTCTCTCTCTCTCTCTCTCTCTGCGAGGTTTTATATTTTTAGCCTTGTTTAAATTAAACTGAAAATGAATATGACGATTTTCCTATTCGAAATATTTAAATTATTTTAAAACTCCTGTGGCATTGAGTTTCAAGAACAAAACAGCATTTCAAAAATCCTTTCAGACTCATCAATAATCAATTAAACTGTTTTTCAGCCATACTAATTATTCCGACAAACTGACAATCATCTGATTTCGGTATCCCTCTTGGCATTGCAAGAGCATCGTCATATATTAGCGTGCTTTTTCCCATTCGTATGGCAAGTAGAAAAAAACAGGACCCAGATTTCGTTTAAAAACGGGCAAGACTTTTTATAACAGTGTGTTTCAGTGTTTTTATTATACTTTATATTACAGGTAATCTTTTATATCTACTTAAAAAACTTATGAAAGAAAGACCAAAATATTTTCAGCGTGTCCGGATGTTATTAATCTTTCATCTGCTAATGATAACAAATAATTTTACCAGTGGATCAGATACCAGGCGAACTATAAACACTTAATGGCTTTAAGCCTGGGGAATGCGGTGGGGAGGTGGGGATGGCCGTAGCGTAGTTATGTTAGATTAGACGAGGTTATTTTTACCCGAGGGGTGTTTGTGTGTGTGTGAGTGCGCGCGCACGCGCGTATGTGGGAGGAGAGTTGGCGTGCGGCTGTATACCTTAAAAGGTATACTTGTCTAATCCCTCAAAAAAAAAAACAAGTTTAATATATTTTGAAATTTATCTTCCTCTGAGTATTTCTGATGCCTCAATTCTCTTATTTGGCTGTCTTCAGAATTAGAATGTTTTAACAGGTGATACATAAGCACTAAAGATTAAGTCTAAAGGAGCAGTATGATTTACTTTAATCTTTGACAGTCATCCTTAATTATTGATTTGTTTACTATCATAGAAGTAGTATGATCGACTGGTAACCTTTCCCCATCAGATTAATTTCGGCACTGATCCTCTCATTGGCGTCTAACTCGCAAAAGTATTCATGACTGTTAGGTTATCTCAGCTGTTACACATAGTTTCATTACACCGGTAGGTAAACAGGTTTTCAGTGTTTTCATCCATCCTCAGAAATGGGTGAGTTCACTTTCTTGATTTTTCTTTATTCATGATGTATTTATATAGTCATATTTGTTTTTGTAATGATGCTAAGTTATTGGTTATTATTAGCCATAAGCTGTATGATATAATAAATTCTTAATTTTTCATGTATATTTGTTTCAACAATAAGCGGTTAGCTTATGAAAAGGTTATGATCGTGGCCACATTCATACATAAACTTCTAAATCATGTATAGAAACAAAGTGATAACGGTTTCATACACCGGAACAGGAGACCGCCCACCAACAGCACGTTAAACGCTATTACATTCACTGTGTCATCTACATCCATTTTATAAGTATTTCCTCGCTTCCTGAGTATGTTAATTTCTACTCTCAAACCGAGTCACAATGATACTACAGTATATTTTCATGTGGAAATTGACAAGTCCTTCGCCTTTAAATTAATCACAAAAATCTATGCCCCTAATAATAATAATAATAATAATAATAATAATAATAATAATAATAATAATAATAATAATAAGCTGGCGACCACTTAAGTAAATTATGTAGCACAATCGCTCAAATTACTTGCTTTGAATTTCCATTCATGCAACTACTATAGCTTAATTCCCTTTGCTTAATTAAGTTTTATTTCTTTAGTTAATGTTCATATATAAATTCTATATATTTGTAGTTACTATATATACGTGTCTTTATCTACTGTGTATGGGGTCCAATCTTGCATCATACAATGAGAGACTGGAGGTCAGTCCCTCGGATGGAAAATCACTAAGGCTTGCTTTCTGTAAAACATGCCGAGCTAACTGGTGAATTGGGTGGGTACCTGATAAGATGTTGCGTAAGTTGTGGGAGAGTCAGAGTTGAAAAACGTATTGCCCAGACTCCCTAGAGCCTTATGATTAACAATTTATATAGCAACCAGTCATATATAAATACAGTATATATGTGTGTATATGTATATGTGTGTGTAAGATATATATATTACGTATATATTTATGTATAATATATATATATATATATATATATATATATATATATATATATATATATATATATATATAGTATATGTATATATATATATATACATATATATATATATATATATATATATATATATATGTATATATATATATAGGTGTGTGTGTTTGTATGTGTGTGTGTATGTATGTATGTATGTATGTATGTATATTACTTTCATCCTCTCTGTTCTTTTCCTTTTTTCAAAAAAGATCACATTATACTAAATATACCTCTAAATGAAATTTTAGCTTAACATGTAAGAATTTTTTATTGTTAAAAACAATTATTGGAATAATATTCTATAAGGAATCTTTTGACGCCTGGTTCTATTTAACCTTTGATATTGTACTTTTATTTTTATCATGATTAAGGTGGGCGGAAGTATTTGGGTTATCACCTAGAGCAATCATCGTTTATATAATTACTCCTTTTAAGCGATACAAAGCTTATCTATCTGTCAACGTGAACGTAAATGGCAGATGAGTGTTTCCACTGATAAAAAAGCAAACGCTTGAGGTGTAGATCTTCCTAGCTGCGTTCGTGACATTAACAGTAAACTGTATGGCAGCGATAAAGAAATATTTTAAGAAACATAGTACGAGTAAAATATGCTCATATAATTCAAAGAGAATCGGTATAATGCTGCTCTTCAATTTTGAGCTGTTATCTTTTCTATTTATAATTTAAATCCATCATGTGAAATGGTAATCATTACTAGGTCCCATTGCGAAATGCCAACATTAATTTTTTACCTCTTTAAAGACATAATGTAGAGTTCACAATGTACAAAAGAATTTTAAAAAGCAGGAACCCGTATGTGTGATATACGAATAAGGCGAGGCCGCCAAAAGCGTCCTGCTACACCGAAGGACTTCTATCGAATCGCAAGCTTTTCTAGCTTATTGTAATATTTAACTTACCAATGAGTTCGTATAATTTATAGTAGCCTTACTCCCTACATAAAAATAAAAGGCTACCATGGAAAGCAGCGGCCTCACTAAATTTGAAGAGATTCTTTTGCTATGGTAAGCAGCTCTTCCATGAGAAGGACACGCCAAAATCAAACCATTGTTCTCTAGTTTTGGGTAGTGCCATAGCCTCTGTACCGTGGTCTTCCACTGTCTAGGTAGAGTTCTCTTGCTTGAGGGTACACTCGAGCTCACTATTCTACCTTATTTCTCTTCCTCTGGTTTTGTTAAAGTTTT
>NC_090726.1:139016895-139091895 GCF_036898095.1 Palaemon carinicauda | reverse complement strand
ACTCTTGCTCCCCTCTACGCCTCCCTCAAGGGCAAGCCAAAGGACCTGAAGTGGGGTCCCCTTCAAGAAGCAGCCTTCTGCAATGCAAAGAAGGCCCTATCAACTGCTGCGGCTGTCACTTCTCCTATCCCACACGCCCCTCTCCTTCTCTCCACTATTGGTGCAGTACTCGAGCAGGTGGTCAACTGCTCGCCCCGCCCATTGGCCTTCTTCAGCAGAAAACTGTCCAAGGCAGAATCGGGTTATTCTACCTTCGATCGAGAATTACTGGCGGTGCACTTGGCTGTCCGTCACTTTCACCATTTCTTAGGAGGTACGCCCTTCGTCATTCGCACAGACCACATACCTCTGGTGCACGCCTTCACTCGACAGTTTGACGCCTGGTCCGCCCGTCAACGCCGACATCTCTCCGCCGTGGCTGAATACAATTGCACCCTTCAATACGTCCCTGGGAAAATTAATCCCGTTGCCGATGCCCTGTCAAGAAACACGTTGGCTGCCATTCAACTGGGATTGGATTACAACACCCTGGCTGAGGCCCAACGACAGGATCCAGAGTATCAAGCATATAGGACATCCTGCTCGTCCCTTCATTGGGAAGACTTTCCCCTCGGAAGACTCCAACACCACTCTCCTCAGTGACGTCAGTACTGGTAGACCGCGACCTTGGATTCCTGCTCCCATGCGACGGCAGGTGTTTGATTTCATTCATGGCCTTTCACATCCCTCGTGCCGTTCTACTGCACAGCTGCTGAAGGCAAAGTTCATTTGGCACGGCATTTCTAAGGATGCTAAGGATTGGGTCCGCGCCTGTACTTCTTGCCAAACTTCCAAAGTACATCGACACACTGATTCAGGAGTGGGCACCTTTCCTCAACCTCAGCGTCGTTTCGCACACATTCACGTCGACGTTGTAGGCCCCCTACCCACATCACAAGGACATCGTTACCTGTTTACCGTCGTCGACCGCTCCACTCGTTGGCCTGAAGCCATTCCCATGGAAACTGCAACGTCCGCCTCATGTACATCTGCCTTACTCTCTGGATGGATTTCAAGATTTGGTATCCCTGAGCATATTACTTCTGACAGGGGAACCACTTTCACCTCTCAATTGTGGACATCATTAGCGAATCTCCTGGGCATCACCCTACATCAGACAACGGCCTACAACCCCGCTGCCAATGGAATGGTTGAACGTTTTCATTGCACCCTCAAAGCAGCTTTGATGTCCTGCTGCAAGGATTGCATCTGGTTTACTCAGCTTCCCTGGGTCCTCCTGGGACTAAGGACCACTCCTAAAGACGCCCTTGACGTCTCGGCAGCTGAAATGGTGTATGGCGACCCGTTGGTCGTCCCTGCCGAATTTTTTCCTTCTACAACCTCCGACGACGATCTCCAGCGCATACGTCACGTCGTGGGAAAATTTACTCCGTGCTGCCAGACTTACAAGTCCCCAGCGAAGCATCGCATACCAACAGACTTGCACTCTGCAACGCACGACTTCCTGCGTAACGATACTAGCAAGCCACCGCTAACGCCCCCTTACACGGGCCCTTTCCTTGTGATCCGACGCAGTCCGAAAGCGTTCCTACTAAACATTTGTGGCAAAGAAGACTGGGTCTCCATTGATCGTCTAAAACCTGCTTATCTTCTGCCAGATGACCCGCCAACAGTTCGCCTCTCTAGATCAGGGCGCCCTATTTAACATGTACAGTATGTCATATTTAGGGGGGAGCCATGTACCAACCGTGTGTCACACGATCGTACATAACTTATTTTGTATATATTATGCTTGTATCTGCGATCTTCCCTCGCACTAAAAAGAACCTGAATAATCATGTCTCTGGTTTTCCTCTGTAACATTGTCTGTCTTGTGAACATGAAAATGCCTGTTGCCTTGAGGTTTTGTATATAAAGGAGAGTGTTCTATAATAAAGTTACTCAGTTGATTGCTTCCTGCCTTTGAGTCGCAACCTTTCTCTCAGCCCGTCACAATCCCCAAATCTACTCAAGACGATGTCACTCCCCCAGGCCCTTCATCGGATACCCAACGCAGTTCATACCGATAGGCTTTTCCATCCTTTTACGAATGTCATGTAATGAGAACTGCCTATAGGTCTACTTGCTGAGTCATGAACAGCCATTGCCTAGTCCTCACTGGCCTTACAATAATGGAGAGGTGACTTGGGCACTGATCATATATGTATATGGTCAGTTTGCAAGACATTGACCTATTCCTTGCCAGTAAAATTCACGAGTGGCCTTTAAATATCAGTGAATAAAGAACTTGAAAGTCCACTGCGGCATCAAACCATCATTAGGAGCAGCCATTAAAGCTATTACTAGGGAAGGTTTGATGCTCCATATTTATCTTCAGCGGGTTCTCATGACCTACACATACACTATATAGTTGGTATGTTTTGTCCATCATCCAACCAAAATGTATAAATCTCTGAACACTCGGTATACTAATGTATTGTCTATCACGTTATTCCCTTTCCTCCTGTAAGATTACAAGGCGTCGTTTACATGTGTCCCTCGGTATCTACTATTATGTGATTATTCACTGTCTGTAATGACCCGATGATCCTCAAGTTCCCATAAGAACCTCTTCATCTCCTCATTTCACTTACATGCTGCATTCGACCTGTAATCTTACTTCTGTTGATATCACTTACCTTTTAGCCCCTCCCTCTCCCTCTCCCTCTACAATTAATGGAGTAGTGGATTTTGATTGATTGATTGATTTGAAGTTTTCTGGCATCCCGATCGTGGATTTTTATTTTCCTTATTTTGATGTAACCTGGGTGAAGGTCCTTTCTGTAATAGGTAATATCATCTGATTTTTTATTGCTTGTCTAATTTTATAGACCTTATTTATATTATCAGCTTCGTTCTCATTACTAAGTTTTGCTATCTTCTTATCCACCTGTTTTGTGCTTTTTATGGGAAAGATTTGAACATAATCACAGGTTGAGAATCACCCTTTCTGTTAATATCAAGATGAAGCAAATGATCCAACTTCTAATATATTATACAATTTCATGATCTTACATTCCTTTTTTTTTTCACTTTAATTTAACTTTAAACATTTGCATTACTCGTGCTTAATTCCTTCTTCCTCTTGTTTTTATGGTCACTTTGGAGCTTATGTTATTTCATAAACCTCACCACATCCAATCACTTCTGTACTATAACACTTTGAGGGTGCTTTTGCCAGGCTTGATTCTTCCTTAATTTCTGAGAGTGGGGCCTTTTAGGTTTTATCCGAGGAACCTTGAACTGGCATTACTCTATGATACAAAGTTAGGTTTTTAGACCCTTTTCTGTTACTCTGTTAAAACGTTACGTTTTTTTTTTTTTTTTTTTTTTTTTTAAATACCAGTTTTACAAAGCATTGCTACGTCTGTTTGTGCTACGGGCCCTTCTTTTAAAACTGGTAGGAAGCAAGGAACCACTTTGCATCTTAACTTTACATGTAAAGGTGTTTTTCCTACAATGAGATATATAATGGCATATTTTCGTATCGGAGAAAATAAAGACTCTTGACCAATAATCTTTCTTTCCTGATTTATTTTTTTTAATTTTGTGAATATATAGCTTATTTTCCTGGAAAAAAAACATCACGTGATGACTGTTACGTATCCTGTGCCCAGCTCTGTAATCATAGCCTATAGAGTCCATAAGTAATATGGTTATTAGTTGATTCCAGGCAGGGAACAGGTTTTTACGCATCCCCTTTCATTTCCGTGAAGAATTAGATGACAAATGCCTACTTTCTCCGTAAATTCTCTACACACAAATATTATAGTCAAATTGATATTGCCCAAGAAACATGCACTCAGGCAACCTTTCTCAAATAAGAGTGTGTGTTTTTGTTTATTTTTGCCTTTAACTTATTATTAATTTATTTGATCACAAAGTTATTAGAAATATTGCTTAATTCACCTTCGCCAACATCCTGAACTGAAGTCTCTCCTATATAATCTTTGATATGAATTTCCAAAAGATGCGTCTGTTTGAAAAATAGTGTGAACTCAAAGGCAGATTGGAAACGACTGAGTTGTTTATTAAGGAACACTCTCCTTTTTATACAAAACGTGGCAAGGCAACAGGACATAGCATGTTCGAGGGACAGACAATATTCAGAGCAAAACAGCAGACATGAATTTTCATGTTCGTTTGTGTGCGAGGGAAGAGCGAAGATACAAGCATATTATATACAAAAGGAATTATGTACAATTGTGTGACACACGGTTGGTACAATAGCTAGCATTATTTTAATCTATTGAATGTCTCTAAATATGAAAAGTTTTATTGGATTTGCTTCTTATTTAAGGAAGGTTAATTTCCCAAGGGTTGACATTAGCTCTCGTAACTGGGGAATATTATAGTCACTGCTTAGAGTTATCCATGTTTGTGTGTATCGGTTCTAGAAACGCCATCCCTCACAATTAAAACTGCATGTTAACCAGATTTTTCAGTTTTCTGAAATTAAGTATACATAGCATTACGGGTATGCATAATTTGTATGTCATGTATCCATAAATGCTAAACATATTAATATGCACATGAGAGTTTCTGTGGTTTCACAAAAAGTTTTATTGCTCATCTTGAAAATGTAATAGTCAATGCCTTGTTTTTCCGTCCGATACACTGTCAGTTATAAATTAAGTGCACCTGTGAAAGCCAAGATATGTATGCTTATTATGAGGATAATATACCGGATTGGTAACGTGTATGGCGCTCTGAATCATACCGATCTTCCACCTGTCCTAGACATATCCGTCGTTTAATTTGTAAAGGGTGTTCGTGATATACTATATTACAGACTATATGTTTATATATATATATATATATATATATATATATATATATATATATATATATATATATATATATGTATATATATGTATATATATTTGTATATATATATGCACACACACACACACGTGTGCTTATTTATATAATATATTTCTCCCATATGAAATAAAGGGCAAGTATCTGGCTCTATATGAGCGGCGACAATTCAGAAAGGACAATCTCCCACAAATTTCTCAAACTGCCGTGTGGTAGTTAGGACAGGGGGAGAGGGTGGGAAGGGTTGAATCTGTGCTTGTGGGTTTGTATGCTTATGTATCTAAATATTTAGTCGGCATATTTGACGTCAATAGGTGTGGAGGAGATGATGGTGATATATTCATGTGTGCACACACGCACACGCACAAACACACACACACACACATATATATATATATATATATATATATATATATATATATATATATATATATATATATATATATATATATATACATATATATGTGTGTGTCTGTATATTCAGAGGCATTTGGACATCCAAACATGCACGCAGATTATTATTATTATTATTATTATTATTATTATTATTATTACTTGCTAAGCCACAACCCTAGTTGGAAAAGCAGGATGCTATAAGCCCAGGGGCTCCAACAGGGAAAATAGCCCAGTGAGGAAAGGAAAATGAAATATTTTAAGAAGAGTAACATTAATATAAATATCTCCTATATAGAATATAAAAACTTTAACAAAACCAGAGAAAGAGAAATACGATAGAATAGTGTGCTCGAGTGTACCCTCAAGCAAGAGAACTCTAACCCAAGACAGTGGAAGACCATGGTACATAAGCTATGGCACTACCCAAGACTAGAGACCAATGGTTTGATTTTGGAGTGTCCTTCTCTTAGAAGAGATGCTTACCATAGCTAAAGAGTCTCTTCTACTCTTACCAAGAGGAAAGTGGCCCACTGAACAATTACAGTGCAGTAACCCCTTGAGTAAAGAATTGTTTGGTAATCTGTCTTGTAGGGTGTATGAGGACAAAAGAGAATATGTAAAGAATAGGCCTTTTGTTGAAGATATTGAAGTGACTTATTAGATTGATAATATTTTACATTTTTAATTATTTCATTAACTTATCTTTGATTAGTTCTGTTGTGTTATTTTTACTCATCGATTGTTGTGTTTATATTAGACTACTTTCCATTATGGACCACTTTGGGCATATAAAATTGTGCTTTTCCAATTAGGGTCGCAACTTGGTATATAATGATGACAATGATAACGATTATACTAGTAATAACATTATCAATAATAATAATAGTAGTTTTATAGACCTGTAGAAGCATAGCGTATGCATATTTATAAATATGTATGATTTGTAATTATATACTGTAAATAGATACATATACTTTATTATGCCACTTGCAAAACTTTTTCATTCAGAAAGAACTATGGAGAATAGATGTGTTAAGGTGAATATTGTCGATATTATTTTTTTTTTTTTTGTAGCTTGAACTATTATTACTAATATAGTATAAACGTAAAGATGAATTAAGAAGATTAAACAGAATGTAAAAATACGCAAAATTAAAACCTTCCTTGAGGCAGAATTGTCTTTTTACATTTCTTCTTTAAATGTTAGCCAAGATAAAACATAACATAGGAGAAAAAACAGTAAATCAAAATAAACGAGTAGATTTAGGCTTCGTTTTACTGTTTCCGTAACAAAAAGAATCATACGAAGTACCTATGTTTATATTAGAACGTTGGGGGAAGGAGGAAAGGAGGGCGATCATCATCTATATACATTAAGTAAATTGGGTTGCGGTGTTCGGAACCCCGCCAGCTCCGGGCTACATTCACGCCATGGGATATTTTTTGTGTGAACAGTTGATAATAAGTATGTCACCCTTTTATCTTGTCGATTCGGGCCTCAGTACCTCCATTGCCAGCCGTTAGTGTCAGCAAGCATGACTTTACTGCTGGTGACGCCCCTTTGAATTCTAGGTAGGAATTACTGCCTGGATTATGCTGACGAGCCTTAGGTTCTACAATAGCTCTTTCCTACGAGGTAATTGATCAGATAAGGATACGGGAGGTATTTCAAGGGCTGCTGAAAGAGTTGGCTAAAGGAGGGTTACACAGGATCTCTGTCAAAAATGATGCACTGTATTATATTGCATTTGTACCTGCAGTATGTGAAATTAACAGATCACATATTTTGTTACAAGAAAAATACAACCTAAGTTACTCATTTTTATGCATCTTTGCTCTTGCGACGAACTACAACTTATGTAATGAATATTTATGAATTTCAAGTATTTATACTTTCGCCGTTTTCCCACAAGTTCAGAATATAATATCGACAACGAGTAAGAATAATACTCAAAATTAAAAGAAGAAATAAGATAGCACAGATATTGCAAGCAGCTACTTGAACTAGTTGATAGAAGAGAAGGCTAATGAAAATTGAAAATATGCAACGAGTTTGTGTGCAAGAAATTATGAGAGAAATTCAACATCTCTCGGAATTAAGAGCCAATTTGGCAACATCAAAACACCTTCATTTATGTGAAGGAAGAAAGTCTCAAAATATAAACAGTGAAATATTACTTCCTATATCAACTCAGAACTTCTTTGTCTCTGGATGTTCTTTCTCCTTGATATACTTTCGAAAAAAAAATATTGTCTTAAGGCTTGACTTAGAGGAAATCTTAATTTATGCCAATTGAATGAAAAGGCTTGTGTGTTTAACTTGAAGGAAGGCCAAAAAATTAAAGAAAATAAAGATGAAAGAAAAACTGGACCAATTCAGAGATAAAAGACAGCATACACCTGCAAGGGTAAAAACATGTTCCTAAAGTTACCTTATGTTTAACGACAGGAAAGATCTGAGAATAAAAAAAACTTTATCATCAAATTTAGCTCCTTTGGTAGGCAAATTACTTTCAACTGCTTTTGTATTCAAGCCGTTTTAGAGATTTTTTAATCAACCAATCTCCATATATATACGGTACAGTTGAAGGAACTTATTATTACCAATTCTTCTCGACAGGATCTTCAGAATTGCTTTAGTATTTAGGATAAATACAGGTATAATTATCGTAATTTTTTTTCTTATAACTTTAGTCTTATTTTCTTGAATTTATACAAGTACAATTTTAATGGCAAGCTAACTCCCAAACTGCAATCTAAACGAACAAATAAAACAGATCTTTATATTTCTTCTATTTGTTTACACAAGAAATATCCCCACCCAACTTCCATCTAATCTTTGGGTGAAGAGCAGTATGATTTACATTGGAGAGAAGCCATCAGCTTTTAATGACTGTATAAACCAGCGATTTTTTCAGCCCCGTAGCTGTGACAAGAGCATTTTTCGGGTAGCCTCAACGTCAGGGGGGTTATTTATTTCTCAGTCCTAATTCACATCCGACCGGTTTCGGGTATATAGGTCATACGTCCCACTTAAAACTTCAGACCTCCTGGGTCTCTTCCTCAACAGACCGACCTCTATTAGACAGGGGGTCGATGCCAGATCTAGCTACCTTTAACCTTCGGGCAGTGACGTCTTGTCAGGGTTTTTCTATCTATTGTTTAAATTTGAAAAACTTAATACCAAACCCCAGGATTAGAAAGTAAATTCATAACTAGTGACTTTGATACATGTTCAGATTTGTAGGAGCATTAGGCATTCAATCTATTATGCATTTTCTTTCATTGTAGAATTAGAATTGAACATGACCGCCATTTCCTGTATGTTGTCTTGACTGCAGGTGATGGTCTGCCTAAAAGACGAAGACACTTGAGGAACAGAGGAGAAGAGGGTTGCAAAGGTGATGCGAATGAGGCTTAGAGGGGAGTAAATAGAGGGGAAATTTTATGAGATGAACTTTAGTCGGGGGTAGAGGGGAGGAAACGTAAGAAGGTAGGGAGGAAGTGGTTGGGTAGTTGAGTGGAGGGGAAATACCCTGGGTAATAGTAAGGGGGGCAGAGCCCAAGGTGGCGAGAGGAAATGGCTGGGTGGTTGGGTGGAGGAAACCTGTTTGGAAGCTTGAGATAAACGGAGAGAGGGGGTGAGGAGAGGTGAGGAAAGGGAGATGGGGATGTCGAGTGGGAGGGGCGTAAGAAAATGCTGGGTATAAGACCAGAGTCAGCCACACCCTATTCCCTGGAGTAACTTCGGAGAGGAGAAAGGCAGCCATGGTGAGTACTGAGCTCTCGAGTCCGACTTTAAAATTTAGGACTCTCTCGTGGTTTACCTTCAAAATTTCGGGAAAGTGCTTCGTGTTTGGTAGATTTGTAAATGGTGAGTGTGACGTCGATGCCTCAGAGATGGAAACTGATTCCATCTGCAAAAACAGTGATTGTTAAATTCGCCTACATTTCGTTCCAAAAGGAATTGTGTTTTTATAATTAAGTGAATTCGCCCAATTGAATTTGTCTTTTAAGTTTTAGCCTCAAGTATGGAGAGAATATAGATTCGTCGTGTATTAATGGGCTAGTTCGTTGCAAACATGATGTATTACTGAAATCGAATATGTAAAAGTTTATGCATAAGACGGAATTCCATTCTTACCTCTTGACTGCACGGTTTGTTTTCTTGGTACCAAACTTTGTGGTTTATAGAAGCGGGTTTATGGGATGCCTGGTCTCATTTATACAGAACGCACTTGTTACTTATTATGTAAATGCCATGACATTTTTTTGAGCAGAAGACCCGTTGTCTTATGATTATCATATTCCGGAGATTGTACATGATACCTGTATTCGAAATTCTGCTACAGCTTACCTCGGATATTTTGGGTAACTATCCGAGAGTGTTTTCTTTTTTAAATACCAAAGACCGTTTCAATTATTTCAACGAAATAAAACATGAAAGACTTCTTATATATCTGAAAACTGTTGCCCTTATATAACATAAATTCCAAGTACAGTAGGCTATAATGAAAGTATATTCTTAACACTTGAATAATAGTGTCGATTTAAAACAAACTAATTAATGATCTACTGAAATATTAAGGTTCATGATTACTGTAAAATCAAACGTTGTTTCAGATATTTTTCGCACTTCGGGATAGTTTCACAAAGAGTGTCCCTGCGGGAGAGTATAAAAGGATTAAGGATTTTTTTTACTTATTCGTTAATAAATGATAGGCTTAGTATACCGGAAAGTAAGCTTGAGTTTTTTAATCAAGAAATTAGATAGATTCTCCCGTTACCTTATAAAATCCTTTAAGAAAGGTAAATTAAATGAACTGAAATATCTTATTAAAGCAAATTTTTTGGGCAAGGTTAACAGTACCTATATACCCGTACAGATATAATCTTACGCATGGTATTGTATCTATACTGGGCACATACACTCACGTTATCAGTAAATCCTTGTAAGGAGGGATAAACACAGCCAATGCAGCATTTTTACGGGATGCCTGGTCTCATTGTTTTTACCTTTACTATTTATATCTCTGTTCCCTCTTCTTGTCTTCCATCTTGTTGTCCAACATCTTTAACTGTCGCTAATAATACAACTGGCGAGGTTTTCTTAAGTTGCACATGGGTGCTGAATGGCCTCCCAGGCCCCAGTGCCATGCTCAACTCCCCAACGTTATTAATCCTGTTAACCGTAAGCAATTGTACATACACTAGATGTATAAAAAACAAATTAGAATGGTACACTTCTTTGACTAGTATCAGAGTAATTAAGAAATGTGTAGAAAATTGCAATCATAGAAACCATTCATTTCATGTATTTATTTATTACTTAAGGTGTGTAACGTTTTTTATATGTGCGATAGTAATTGTTGTTGAGACTAAGTGTGCACAACACATGTACCTTTACATTGCTGTGTACGTCATAAACTAGTATAGGTACATACTAATATAAGAAAGTTAAAAAATTCTATTTGATATTTTAATTATATGGGAAGGTGTTCGAAATATTATAAAGACAATTCAATTCTGTGCACATAAGTCAGATGTAATGACGAAAACGTAATACCCCCCCCCCCCCACCCTTTTTTTTTTCTTTTTGCAAATAAGAAGTATTAATGGGATTTAAATTCCTGTAGAAATATATATGTTTCCTAACGTAATTATGCAGTTCTTACTCTTACTTTCAGCCTTCTTACCTTTGTTATCCCACATTTGCTGCTTCCCCCTTTATTCACGGTTGTAATATTGCTCCCCAGAACACTGAGATTTTATATAAAGTGCAGCATTTTATTTATCAAACCCTGGGACTGAATGTTACTTGACAATAAAAGCTATTTATTATCTATGGCAGATATCAAAATGCTTGGCATTTATTCCGGTAATATTTATTTTTTACATAATTCAATCTTCTTAACAGTTGACTGGCAAAGTACTAGTTTACTGTTCATGAACTTCATTGATTTAATGTACTAGGATAGACAGGAACTGATTCTTCCGTAAACATGTTCTTTTCATATCCAGCACAAACAATATTAAGTAAAGTCATTTAAAGTATAATTGACTTATCTTTTCATCATTGGCTGTTACTGTGAATATCCTCATAATTTCTTGTAGCGACTGATTTTTAGACAGTCAACCTTTCGGTTCTTTGACAATTTTTTTTTTTAAAGATGCGGACACATGTCAATTTCCATGGTGTCTGCGACCCGCCATAGTAGACTTTCCAACAGTCCAAGCGGTAAACTGTAGACACTACTTACCGGTCTTTATAGTGTAACTGCGCTCGTTGTGTAGCCTTTAACTATTCTTCTGTTCCCACTCCTTTCATCCATTTTGATATTCAACCTTTTACTTTTTACTTCAAAACGCACCTGGAGTCCTCCCACCCCTCCGTTCCACATTGGTGCTGAATGGTCCCTTGACCTCAGGGTTAATTAAGGAATGTCCAAAAACGACTAACCAGCTGGTATTTAATTACCTGGTAGGGTCAGCAGAGACCCGATGAATTATCTTTTAGGAGGAAACGAGTTCGATTCCCCTCTGGAGGAAAATATCTCTTTTATTTCACCTGAATTCACTTAGCGCTCTTGGAAACCATACGTCATTATTTTCACACTTGACTAGGAAAATTAACCCTACATACCATACAATTCTGTGGTTTGGAACTTTCGTTCTCTGTGATTCTTGAATCATTTAATCTACCTTCATTCAAAACGCTTACAGAGAACAGTCTTGATTTGGGCAGCCAACCTCCTCTTAATCTCTCCCCATTAAAATAAATAACTAATCCGCTTTCGATAAGAATTCCGAGGATGCAATAGATATCATTCCATTTTTTATACAAGGATGTCACTCAAAACTTCAGTTCTCATTTCTCAACTCATCACTATGACATTTCAGGGAGAAGAACCATTAAAATTATAGCAGCAAGTATTCTAAACCCCTTGAACGAAAAAGAATATTACGATCTGATTGATCGTTCATTCGTAGGAAATATAGATGAGAGAAACTTTTTGAGTTGTTCAACTGTTGAACAAAAGAAAGTGACGTTATCTCCAGAACCTTAAAAGAAAAGAACCAAATTGAAATTTGAAATTGTCATTTGAATGGATACTGTTTTATCATTTGAAAAGTTCTCTCTCTCTCTCTCTCTCTCTCTCTCTCTCTCTCTCTCTCTCTCTCTCTCTCTCTGTGTGCGAGCATGCGTGCGAGCAAAGCGGAAGTATAAACTCCGACCTCCTCCAGACCATTAGCATCGATAATATCGAATGACGCAGTCATCTACCACTGACTGACAGTGACAGAGAGGGACTTTTGGAGATGAAATCTTTCGTTTGAGTTCGAGATAGGAAACAGCTGTAAAGTTAATGTGGGCTAAATTTGGGAATTGATAAACGGGACACGTCGCCGGGTGAGAGAAATATTTGTCTTGAAAATTATCAACGATTTTATATACACAACACTTAGCATATTAGAATATATGTAGACGTTACGTTAAAATTGAAACCTTGATCTATCATTTTCATTAAAATCATTATGTTTAGCCCTTAATTACTGTTCTGAAATAATTATAGTACGGATTGGAAAACCTTCAATCCTCGTTGTTTAGAATAGCTTAAGAATTACCTCCAGGTAAAAAGTTCATAGATTCTAGTCTGTTGGGATGTTTAGGGTAGGAAGAAAAATCAGCAGATTTTAGCTACAAAATTACTATGTATCCGAAAACTGGGTCCATCTTATCCTAGCTTTTGTAATAATCGTAATAGTAGCATGTAAAATGATGATCGTTATTCTAATTAATTAATTATCATTAACCTTAACAGACTAAAGCAATCAAGAAGCCAAGAAATACTTATGGTTCTTCTTGTTTTCTAACTAAATTATATTTGGCAACTCCTTTCTAACTAATTATATAAATAATTTTCATGAAACTCCATCTGCTAGAATGACGTTCTTTCATGAATCTTGGGTGTATATATAAACACAGAAGGTAAAAGCGCAAAGACAACCGAGAAATAAGACCCACCTAATTTGATACTTCCGGTTGGGATATATGGCATCGAGTTGCGTTAGATTCTCATCAACCTTTCAAAGTTCAGTTCACTTCGGGTAGCTGGCAAAAGGCTATGAAAGACACCTTCGGAACTTCGGTTGCTAGATTTTCTTATCAAAGTTCTTGCATCCAGCTATTATTTTCCTCACTTCTTTCCCATATTGGGCGCTTGAATGATGCATTTTCTTCTAATATTTAATCTGTAAAATTAGAGTTTGAACGCAAGAGAGAAAAGAAAATACCTTTATCGCTTTGTTTTCGTTGTCTCTAGTCCTGCAGTGGCACTGCTTTCGTTTTTTAACAAACTTCCACCATCTGTTTATTTTAGGAAGTTACTTGAATATTTTTAGATTATCTTTTACTATTGGTTTCCGTGTATTTTCAGCTTATTCTCACAATGGGAATTTGCATGCTCTAGTCGCAAAGAACTATCAACACGGAAAACCTCTGTTGAGGTTATATAAAGAAGGATAAGGGGTTGTTCCTTTTTTCTTAGGATTCTCTCGTAGTTTTAGGCATTTCTTTTTTAAATGTTACAAATAAACGTTAAATATTCAAGGCTGACTGTTATCTAAACTTTGTGTATTGATACTGTACACACTAGAAACTTACGATTGAAACTCAGCACCGTTTTCACAGTCTTGTTATGATTCTTGGAGTTTTCGTTTTTTTTTTTTTTTTCTGCTTACTATGACTTTACTAATAATGTCAGTCTGTACATGTAGTTGCCTTGTTCCTTTAAACAATGGTATTTCCAACAATTATCAAAAAGGATCCTTGAGAGGATGTTTGATAGAGTAGGGCTATTCTTTTTTTGACTGAGTAAAAGCAGATCAGTAATTTAAAGGTAAGTAAATTAAAAGGAAATAGAAATTTAACGGTTTGCGCTTTTTTTGTAAACCACTGGATGATGATAACCACTGTCCTCAGTCTCGAAGGATTTGACAAAAATTATTATTTTTTACCGGTTATCTCTCTTTATAAATAAACTTAATATGGCGGCCCTCCTGAAATTAATGATGTAACACCTGTTCTATTTCCCAAGACACATTCTTTGCCCTCGATTCACGAAAAGAAAAACACCGCCAAAGGTGAGAAAAAGATTGCCGTCAAGATACCTTTTGGCGCGTGTAAATATTTGTGGATTCCTGTATGACTCCACCGTATATTTTCGTTATTCCTTTTTATACTTTTTTGTCGAAGATTTTATTTTCAGACGACATAAATACGTCACCTCTCATTCGGTGTTTCATTGTTAGAAAAATCCGTGTGATTAAAAGAGAGGGAGAGAGATGAGCAAAAGGCGGTCAGGGCTACGACCCAAATAAAGGATGGAAAGTGTGTGTGTGTGTGCGTGAGTGCGTGCGTGAGTGGGCGGGAGGGCGGTGGTAGGTTCGGCATAGGCGCCTCGAGCCGTCATGCTCTGGTCTAAGTATAGCCTACCCGGAACATGTTAAAAAGGGGGAAAACCTGGTCCCCTGATACCCTGATGAGGAGAAACATATGGCAGTGGGGAAGCTTACCATCGATAAACAAAGGGTCGCTGGCCGCTGTGTTATCGGTAATGATGTATTTTTAACCATGATATTCGCCTTTTAAGTAATGACTAGTTGTATTAAGGGTTACCATCGATGGTAAGAAAAAAAAAATAGTAAACCAAGTAGAGTTCTAAATAGTTTTAATTAAAAGGAAATGAACAATCGTTGGCCATATAAGTCCTGTTATGGCCTTTTGAACAATTTGGTCTTCAAGTTTGAATGTCTATGGAAGGCCCAAAATATTTAGGGAATGTTAAAAGGAGTCAAAGTGGAGTATTTGAATTTGGCACTAAAAAAAAAGTGCGGATTAATTAGTCATTACCCTTGAGCTCATAAGGCTAGGGCCATATATTAGAAATATGAAAGTAAAAATGTTGTGGGGTAAAACATCTTTTGCACCGAAATGAGTAGGCTTGTCATGCAAGCATTTAAAATGATAAATATTGCAAACTAATTGAAATTGAGGGATATTGTAATAATTAGGAAGAAGAATGGAGTAGTTATAATCAGTGATAACATGTGGAAAATACTAATGTAGAGTTAACGTCAAACCACCTTCTGTGCATATAAAGCCATAGGCAAAGCTTAGTATAAAGACTCCTGTGCGTTTGTAAAGGTTCCGTCGGAATGTTGTATTATGTTGAACTATAAAGCTGAATAGGGAAAGAAAGGGATTGGTGTATCAACCTCGTCAGTGTTTGAATGTTTTTCGTAATTCATCATTAAGGAGAATTTGGAATGTAAGTTTTCGAATGCACAGAATATTTGATTCGATGTAAATGTGAGTATTTGTATACACGTATCGATTTATATATACGTAAATATACAGTATAGAGATACGAAAAACTATACATTCTCTAAATTGTAATGAAGGAAAGGCTGGATGCATTGTTTGCTCAGCCGTTTCACCTTCCAACTAGTTTCGGGGAAAACACGATTATAAACAAACCTGCAAATTTTCATTCAATCTCTCCTTGCTTTCCCTTTTCTAATGTGGGCTAAAGCTTAATATAGTGTGAAAACGGATACTTTCACTATCTCACACACACACACATATATATGTATATATATATGTATATATATATATATATATATATATATATATATATATATATATATATATATATATATATATATATATATATATATATATATATATGTGTGTGTGCACGCGAGCTCGAAACATTTGTACTCGGAAGTAAAATGTCCCTAAGTTTGTTTTACCAGCTTTTAATTCGTCGGTGCGCGCCTGCACTCAAAACGTTCACACACGGGAGTAAATGGTCCCCCAATCTGTGTTTTTCATCATTAATAAATTTCGAAGTAATATTTGTTTAATGAGGCTGCAGCCCACTTACTTACATCCCCTTTGTAGCTACTTTGAAAATTTGTTAGGTCAGAGGAGGGGAAAGGCATTGTCCAACATAATAAAGGCTAGTTCAAAGGGCAAATAAAATTGATGGGCAATAATCATTACTGAATGAGACGGAAAAGGTTAGGTAATGAAATGGAACCAGAAATGAAGGATAGAGTTAAAAGCAATTTTCCTTTTCTTGAGTTTTTACTTTTGCCTCTTTGTCGGCATTATGAAAACGAAAGGCGTGTGAACGACATCAGATGT
The DNA here is from genome assembly GCF_036898095.1 of Palaemon carinicauda. Lineage (NCBI taxonomy): Eukaryota > Metazoa > Arthropoda > Malacostraca > Decapoda > Palaemonidae > Palaemon > Palaemon carinicauda. Next base: position 139,075,427 of record NC_090726.1, on the reverse strand, counting down.
ATTAACTGGTGTGCAGACCTTTTTTATTGTAATTATATTTCGATCATAGATGCTTAAACGAGTAAATGAAAAGCATTTTGGAGAAGTGCAAGGAAGTGTAAGCCCATTAGATGGGATTTTTCGACACGAGAGCAGTTTAAGTCTTGTTAATGGATTTCCTCAAGAAGTACACTGGGAACATCTTCAGAGACTGGACTGAGTTGTAGATAGGTTACACCTACTGAATAAACTCGAAAGTTTAAAAGTCTTGATTGTCGTCAGCGACTTAGTCACGAAGTCTTTTTAGTTTCATGTTAATTTTGAGATTGAGATTAGTTGACTTGGAATTTTTATGCAGCTGCAGTCAAGGGAATCATGGAGCAATTGAGCTTTTTCATTTGAATGAGTCAACATGTATTTTATGGCAGGATTGCATCATCTGACATCACAACTTATTAAGAATACAGTTTTCCCCTATATATATATATATATATATATATATATATATATATATATATATATATATATATATATATATATATATATATATATTATCAGTTAGTGTTAGAATCAGATACCTGGCCATAAAAAGTGTTCCATACATGGTTATTGCCTCAAGCATGCATCCAACATCATTTCCGTGTGTCACAATCTCAAGATGGAAAATTGCTGCTGAGCATTGTTACTGTATCCGTACTTGTTCCCCACTTTATCTTCCAGCTCTATTGCAATTCTTCATTTGCTGGAGCTCTACGCCCACTGAGGTTCATAACTGTTCTTACAAAGTATCTTTTGTCATCCAAGTTATTTATTACTCACTTTCGTCACAATAATTTACACATTTGAAAAATATGGTTTTTCTTCTTTAATCAAAGTTTATTTAGAAAAAAAATAATTAAGTTCTTGCAATTTATTGTGTTTGTGGGTTTAGGGACAAATAATTCCTTTACTCTTAACAGGAATGCTTAACGATTGAGTTCCTTTTGGAGAGTAGTTTTGAATCTTTAAAAGTTTTCACTGCTTGAATCGCCAGTCTGTTGGGGTGAACCATTAAGAGTAAAACCTCATCCTCTCAAGAACATTTAAACATTAATGTTCTTCAGAGAATCGAACCTTTTCCTATCCTTGGTTGTGATGCCTCTGATCATTTGATGTCCATTCGTTCTGCCTAGGATTTTTGCTCCTTTTAAGGCTTCGTAAAAATTTTTACATTTTTACAGTTGATGTCAGTACTGAATTAAAAGCGGTTGAGCTAATTTTCTCAATAACGAACAAGGAAAAGGGATGATGCTCGTTTCTTTTATCTTCTAGCCCGCAATTTTTTTCTTCTTTTTATTGGTGCCTCAAAATTTATAACCTTACGGAAAAAAAATTTATTGTTGAAGTCTTTTAAGGCTGTAAATTTTTGAAATATGATGATGAGGGACAATTTTCTGCACCATTTTAGAAATAAAATTCGGTTGTAATATATTCAATATTAAGACCAAGTATTTCTTTTTTTATTTGGTAAATTTTCGACAGAATCTTTAGATAGTGTCTGGTTAATGATTTTTTGATATTCCATCTCAGCAGTTTCTCCTAAATCTGAATCCTAACTTCTATACTAAAACTCACTAGTCTCATCAAAATTGGTTTCCCAGTTACCTTGTTTGCTTTAAAGTTATTCCCATTTGATCTACATTCCATTCATTTGTATATTTATCAAAAGTTTGTACCTAATTGACCAAAACAACTTGATGGGAGAGGATGTTTGTTATAGTAAGTTTACTTGGCAAAAGGTTTGTTGTCCATTTTATATCAACTTTAATTTTTGTTACAGTGCTCCTAATTTTTAAGCATTTGTCTTGAACTGTTGATGCATAATTCCTGTTTTTTTTTTAATAAAAGGGAGAAAAAAGGAAAAAAGAGGACGTTATAAAACTAGATAGCTCAACCTTGTTTTGGTGAGATTTAAACATTATTTTCGTATTATTATTTAGCCGTCATGCAAATATTTCAAAGGGTCTTCAAGAAAGGAAATTCGGATTATTAAGGGACATGAACCACTTCATACGTTCACTTGTGGATATCAGTACATTCTCAGGGTTTCTAGTATTACTAAATGGTCTTTGCAGCGTCCCTTTGGTCCCTAGCTGTATCTTTCCATCTTCTTTTTGCTACCTAACGTCTAGATTTTCCCTCAGTCACACCTCATCAATGAACTGTCTCCTTGGCACCAGCACCGGCTCATATGGCTCAAATATTTTAATCTAATCCCAGGCTGCTCGATCCGGTAACTTTCTTAGCCCTGGACTCAAAAATAGAATTCTCTTCCTACTCCTTATTTCCTTGGCTCATATTATCTTCCTCTTTTCAGAGGCGGGCATTTTCTTTTCTTCCGGATTAATTATCATTTTAATTGTGTATCTTTCCGTTTATCTTTAATATTGTGTTGATAGTAAGCAAGTATTATAATTCGCCGATAAGGCATACCTTCACACTAAGTTAAAAATTAATAAGAGTTATAATTAGATCTTTGTGTTTCCTGTAACTCGCACCCAGTACTGCATTCCATAAGCTAAAATGTGTGCATCTTCGAGAATTATTCACACCGCACCCTTACTCCTCGGATGGACCATGTGTGATGTATCTTGCTACCTATTTGTCATTCCTTTACCCGTACTTTGCCAATATGATATGTTAATTTTGTTCCCGTTTTAGTAAACAATTTAGATAAACCCGTATTTTCACTGTTTTTTAATACACTTGGGAACAATAACTAACAATTGCCAGAATTTATTTTATCTATTGTAGTGAATTCAGATTTTTTCCATGAAAATCATTTAATCTATATATTCCAACCTATCATTGCAACCTGTGCCACTCAATCGGCTTCTGAAACTTTCTTGCAACTCCCATGATGCATTTTCATTTTATTCAACCAGTGATGGCAGTGCTTGCTCCTGCCTTCCGTCACTGCCATTGCCTTACTCTTTCTTGCGATCCTGGAATTCTTTGCCATTAATTTTGACTTACAATTTTCACCGGAATCCGGAAAGCGTACTTTGCTGAGAATTAAGGGTACATAAGTAGATGGAATAACGTCCGAATTTAAAGAAAATCTATTTTGCTTTATTAGTGTGTTTAAACTTCTGAGCATTCGTTAGGTCTAAGTTAATGTCCAGAAGTGTTAAGGAAAATATTCGACGTTGATACAGTAGGGTTATCAGAAGGAAAGCTTACTGGAACGTGAGATGTGATCTTATTGTTAGACGAGACTCCAAGAGCAATGACAAAATGTCGTTAGATAAGTTTTTTTTAACATATTTTTATACATAAAAACAATATAAGCTGACCAGGCATATTGACTAAGAACACCTTTGTTTTATCCTGTTGAATAAATCCAGAGTGCAAAGATGTTTTAGACTTTTTACGTCATAGCATATTGTTCAAAAGTTTTCTGTGGATTACTGGTAAATGATCTCAGATTCGTAATTCTATGCTTGTAATTCCCATTCATTGCTACCAAGTAGTCTAGACATTCACTGTCATTATAAATGTGTTATAATGGCTATAAAACCATGAATGTCCTCATTCGATGTGCCAATCTCTCTCTCTCTCTCTCTCTCTCTCTCTCTCTCTCTCTCTCTCTCTCTCTCTCTCTCTCTCTCACCTGACGCAATTCCCTACTTCTTCCTCTTTTGTAGCTGCTTATATATCTTGGCAGCGAGCATCTTGAAAGGCCTCGTTGCAGTCAATAATAAAATTTAGCAAAAATAAGCAAAATGTCTGGCTCAAGTAGGCGTTGCGCCAAGTCTAAACCTGGATAAGTGCGGTAATTAATTTTGATATTTTTAATGCATATGCAATGTATATGATGTATATATAAAACCATAGGATAAAAATAGTTTTTATGTTTTCTTTATGGAATGTGACAGCACTTCAAGTATGAATAATTTATATACTGTTTAAGAAAAATTATTGATCAACAGCCCAATCTTTAAGACCACTTTGTCAACAGCTTTGCCAAGCCGCTTTGACTTGAAGATTTACAGACAAAATACTTCTTATACAGAGTATTTTTCTGTGATTACGTAAGCATGTTAGTGGTGTGATCCAAAACTGCATCCTGTCTTTTTGTGAAAATACAACATGAATTTGTGATTGCAGACGCCATACTCTTGTGAAAGAAGCGAACTTGATGAAAAGCAAATGTTCACTTTTATGATTGACTTTTAAAAACGTAACTGGTAAAGGTTTTCCAAAAGTTACATCCCACTACGCCATTTTCTTTCCTGATTCCTCACTCTTTTGATTCTCTCCTATAATCTGTATGCATGTCGGGTTTGCGTACGCGTAATGTAGTACTCAAATGGTATATTCTAGAAAATCGAGCTTATAATTTTCATATGGTAAATAAAACTCAAAACAAAATACAAGTTTGAATTATAAAAAGTATAATTTTTCAGTGTATATTATAAGTTATTCACCATTTCTGTTGTATATAAAAGTTAGCTGTGGTAAAGGATGATTACTTATCATTGATTTGATATTAAAGTATGTGCTGGACATATTAGAAATAAGATAAGAACATATAATAGAAACTGAAGTATAAAAGATTTCAACACGTTTTGAATACATTTATTGTTTGAAAAGGGAAAGTCTTAACCGAATGTAAATTTTCCATCGATTTGATCAATTCATCGTTGGTAGTTCGGATTTAGTCATCTCTCTCTCTCTCTCTCTCTCTCTCTCTCTCTCTCTCTCTCTCTCTCTCTCTCTCTCTCTCTCTCTCTCTCTCTCTCTCATATATATATATATATATATATATATATATATATATATGCACACACTGTCTCTCTCTTTCTCTTTATAATTCCTAGTCACTTTAACTATCTTAGTAATGGTGATAGATTATATTTTAAGTAAGCAATGCATCGTATGTATCCTACCGTTTATGATTTTACCGAATTCTCGAAGAAATTGATGCATTTATAAATAGAAAATATAGTTTTGTTACAGACTTTTACATTTAAAGTTTTTTTTTTTTTTTTTTTTTTTTTTTAGAACAAAAAGTACTCGTTCAGCGCGGTGATTTTCTGATGCTTCTACAGTAGACTAAAGAAATCCTTAGGTCATTCTTGGAATAGATCAGATGTTGATAACTTTCATAATTTATATTGTCCTTTTCAATTAATATCATAATAATGAAATTCATAAGGAAATTCCGTCTTTTAGTTTAAAATGAAGAAGGTCCGTGAACTGATGTGATGAAAAGTTATTCATTTGTGGTTATGTACAGGTTGAAGAGAAGAAAGTCAAGAAGAAGAAGAAGAAGGAGGAGGAGCCAGAGGCTGCCGCTCCAGCCCCACCCCCTCCAGAGCCAGAACCCGAGGCCCCAGCTCCCACCCCGGTCTCCTCCAAACCCTCTTCCAGAAAGTCCTCCTCCAGAAAGGCCAAGAAGACCGGGTCCAATGTCTTCGACATGTTCACCCAGAGGCAGGTGGCCGAGTTCAAAGAAGGTTTCCAGATGATGGACAGGGACAAGGACGGTGTCATTGGCAAGAGTGATTTACGAGCGGTAAGTTATGAAGATGTTGTCTGTGCACTCACTCGTGCAAGTTTTTGAAATACTCCATTTACATTAGAGCACTGTACATTACGAAGCACGTATATCTTGAGACTCTTCATTGTATCTTAGAGGAGGTGTATCAATGTTGTGAATAACCAGAGACTCATCTTCGATGCCTGGAAAGTTGCATGTATGTTTCATAAAACGTTCACCATTTTCTATGATGGATGTAAAATTATTGGTAAAACTTGACCAAATTCAAATTTTTATATAAGGGTTTTGGAGCCTTAGTGAGACACACTGCAGTGGTAACTAAACGACTAAAATCTGATGCAATCAGAGTAACGTCAGTAAAAAATACAGAGCTCTGGTGTTTTCTTCTTAAGAGCATCAGTTACTCATTTGTACCTAGAAAATAGTTTACTGCTACCTCCCACTGATTTTGACTATAAACAATTCATTTTGGATTTTTCACAACTATTAACAATCTTAGCAATTTGTAATTTTATACTAGAAATTAGAAATATTATTCAACAAGATCCCTTTGCTGGTATATAAAAAAATAACTCTGTCTTGACATACGCGTTATAGAAATTGTCTCCTGCTTAATGAAAAAGTAAATTTGAATAAGATATAAAGATAAAATGATGTTGTAATGCTGAGCAAAAGGTAAACAATAAAGGGACTTGTAAAGTATTTTTTTTTTATCAAGATAAATCCAATATGTTTATCTAAAAATGGAGATGGTGCATGCACATATTTATATGTTTCTGTCAGATCACATCATCTAAAAACCAAAATAAACTTATTTTATGTGTACAGAAGAATTATACATTAGTAACATTTATTTTACTTTACTTACATCAGGTGTTCGACGACGTAGGTAAGATCGCCTCCGACAGGGAATTACAGGACATGCTCGACGAAGCTCCCAATCCCATCAACTTCACAATGCTCCTGCAGATGTTCGCCGAGAGAAACTCAGGGCAAAATGACGACGACGACGTAGTAGCTGCTGCCTTCAACGCCTTCAGCTCCGACGGATGGATTGACGGCGAAGTGTAAGTTAAAAAAAAAAAATTGATAATTAGGATGATTTTTTCTTTTTAGATGAGTGGGATTTGGATTTAGGTCTAAAATCAACTTTGCAATATGTTGATTGATCCTTTGCTTTGCAATCTGGTGATTGGTCCTTTGCACGGAAAAACTTTTCAATGAATTTCATTAAAATAGGTTGATAAGTTTTCCTTTTGTAAATAGTTTTAAAGACAGAGACAAAAGCAATCGTGGTCAAACCAAAGATTTTTTTCCTAGTTTGATGGGAATATAAAACACTTTTAACCCTAGTCTTATAAACGTAACCAATAATTATTTTTAAATCATTTTAGAATTTAATTAAATTTGAGAAATTATCCTTGTTCCCTCTTGGTCGTTTTGAAGTTAATTTGATATTCCCGAACAATAAAACCTTTTAGAAAATCATAACTTACAATGCATAGAAAATAAGGCTTTTTTTTTTTTTTTTTTTTTTTTTTTTTTTAATAAGAACGGTAGCTGTAAACAGTGACTATCAAAACTAAGATCACATTTTCTATTTACAGCTTCCGCCACGCCTTGATGACCTGGGGTGACAAATACTCGGAACAGGAAGTCGACGATGCCTTTGACCAGTTCGAATTGGATGATCGAGGTTTCATTGACACAGCTGCAGCGATCGAACTGCTCACGGGAAAAGCTGACGCCGATGCAGAAGCTGAGGCTGCATAGATTTTTTAAGGTGAAAAAGATATTACAGTTGTTTTTGGTCATCTGAACTAGTTATTTAGAAGGTACTTGTAGCTTTTTGTATGTTTATTGTATATGCGAGGTTCATGTGTATGGCAGTTTAACATCCTCATAAATAGAATCACCGATGTAAAAGAGAGCATATTTGATGTAGGTGTAAAGTTGTGGGATGAGGAAATTGTTTTTTGTTATTTGAGAAATATATGGCCAATGTTTGTACTTCAATAGTAGATATTAAAGATGAACTCCAAATACTAGAGAATGTCGACGGTGAATGTGAACAAAACTATATTCTTGAGAGTAAATGATAACTAGCAAGATAGACCTTGAGACTTTATCTAGATGTAGAAGGGAACCGATTAGTTTGTGTAAATATTTTGAAATGAATACAGTAGATGAAGTTGGATAAAAGGAAATTAAATTCACTACAAAAGTGAAGCATGTGAAATAGCAAGTATATGAAAAGAAGTGCGAAGGTACTTGTATTCATTGTAGATAGAATGTATGTTGAGCTAACTGTCCTATATGGAAGTAAAGTGTTGAATTTAGAGGTGAAAGAAGAAAAGAGATTGTTACAGCGGAGGTATATTACAAAAAAAAAAAAAAAATTGTAGATACGTAAAGTGGGTAAAGTATTTTAGCATGGAGGAATGGAAGAATCAGAAAATTTCAAGATGCTTCGGGTATGTAGAGAATTGATTGATACACAGTAGGTGAATGAAACGGCTGTATTCTTTGAAAGTTTTAGGAAGAAGGGAACAACAAGGCGGGAAGTATTGGGTATGTAGAGTACAGGAGATGTTGTTAAAGAAAAACAATACTTAGAAAGCTCTAGAATTCGTGCAAGACAAAGGGGAATTATGCAGTGAGCTTAGTGGGTTTATACGCATTATTATGACTGATCTGTGTAGGTGTAAGAAATAACTAAGGTTGTGGAAGTCTATTGCACATGTGGTACATCCAATACACCCGACAACCACTGATGACATTGAAGATTCGGTCGATTGTCAATACAGCCACGTACTGTTTAATAAAACAGTTCAATCATATCTATGTGTGTGAGAGAGAGAGAGAGAGAGAGAGAGAGAGAGAGAGAGAGAGAGAGAGAGAGAGAGAGAGAGAGAGAGTATGTAATGTCTATGTATGTTTGTGATGAGCCTTGACGTTGTTATGTTCATCATTGCTTAAAAAAAAAAGCAGGGAAAAGCCCTCAATTTACCACAAACATGACTATTGAGTGAGCTATGTTTTATGCTTTGTTTTATTGTCCCTCTCTGACTTCTCAAATAATAGGCTTCCTTTTGTTTCGTCGTATAACCACTTTTATTTCTTCCACTGAAACTAAAGTTCATTCCTTATTCAAACAAAATTATTTTTCTTGTAAAGAAAAGCCTTTACAATATTATATTTCTAATCTTAGATACTACCCAATTTCAACCTGGAATTTGTAGGAAAAAAATAAAAACAAATCAACGCCTGATTTTCCTACCTATTTTTGTGATAATCAGGTTTCAGTATAATAGATTAGACCTTAATTACTTATATTTTCTTTTTCTTCCTTCCAGGTATCCTTTATATGTGTGTATTCGGTTTCTACTCAGCGCTCTTTGGTCCAAGAATCGCTCGGTAGAGGTCTAAGAAGATTTGCTACCTCTTTCTTTTTATTGGTTCTCGAAAATGCGGATCGTCCAATGGTATATCAGCATTGGTAACGAAGACTATAGCAACCTTATTTTCACTCTTTTCATGCCTGTTTATTTTTGTATTCTTCTCCCCCTTTCCTTTCGTGAAAGATATCATATGTTAAAATAAGTAACCTATTTCGGTATCTGTTCAAGAATAAACCAGCCCTTGCACTGGCAGCTTTGAAGTACAAGAAAATGAAACATGTGCCTGGTTACATATTAAGTACTTCCATGTATGACCACAAGTTGATGTCAATGGATACTCGTGAGCCTTTGGTTCTTACCAATTTATCTAAAACTGTCCTGTTTATTGTTTAGCAGAACTACAAAGCAATCTGTCGATGATGCCTTTCCTGTAATGTGCAACACGGCAAATTGATTTTGTTACGAGATAAAGGAAAGTTCAAAGACCACGGTGGCTCATAAAATGAAAATATTGGTAACGACGATGATCTAAGTCGGAGGAGGGTAGATAAACTAGAGATTTTATGTTCAGTCATCAATGTTTCTCCCATAAGAATAAACTTTCTAAATTGTGAGAACCATCCTTTCAGACCTCGAGATTACTATATAAGGATCTCTCTCTCTCTCTCTCTCTCTCTCTCTCTCTCTCTCTCTCTCTCTCTCTCTCTCTCTCTCTCTCTCTCTCTCTCTCTCATTTTTATACCTGTTAATTGGTCGTACTTCCGATTCAATAAATGAGAATCCAAATAGATTAAATACAGAATAAGTGTTAATAAAAGGCTGAAAAACATTTTCATCAGGAAACATTTTACCCGACTGCTGTACTTTTCAAATATAAACAATTTCTTGGTTTTAATTGGTCAAATTTCTGTATCTGAGTTGTGGGTTTTGTTTAAATGTTCAACATCAATACGGTCGGCGTGAATTTTGTGAAGAAACGCTGATGCTTGAGATTTAATTGACAATCTTGACCTGTATTAAGTATGATGATTTTCTTCGTGTATCAACAATTTTCTGTAGGTAGTTTTTCGGGAGCTTGTTGTGTGCGCTACTACAACAGTTCTTCACTATTTGTTGTGGCAAGAAGTATCATGAAACTAGTTACAAATCGGCGTTTTCGCTTGTTAAAACGGGAAAGTTCTCGAGAGAGGAAGTGTTCTGGTTTGAGTTATTGTGTTTAGCAACAGTAAAGTCCGATTTGACTAATGTATAGGAAGAGGGAGAGCTCTGTGAAATGTAAGAAGATATTGAGGTGCAGACATTGATAGTGATCATCAGTTCCTCATTGCCGCACTGAAATTAAAACTGAAAGGCCCCAACAGAAAGGTGGATAGAATACCTAGGTTTGATACAACTAAGATTCTAGGAGATGAATACAGAGAAACATTCGCAATTGAATGTAGGAATCGATTTGCAGTCGTGAGACCTTGAAAGAAGAAGAGAAGACAATTAACGAAGAATGGTGTGGTATTAAGAAAATATATCGGTCAGTTCGTAGTGAATTTTTGGGACATGCAGTTACAAAGAGAAAGCCATGGATATCAAATGATACTTGGGGTACTATAAAAAGGAGACAAAGAAAAATTGTCGCAAGTTTTTGAGGAATTAATGAAAATTACTAGGTAGAGCTTGCTAAGTATTCCAGTATTGATAGTGAGGTCAAAAGGAAACTAAAGAATGACTGGAGAGAATATTTATACAGGAAAGCAGATGAGGCTGACAAAGCTATGAATTCAGGGAATGGCTATAGTTTAAGAATTACTTATAAAATCTATACGGGAGCAAAGAAGAAGCACATGCCCATCAAAAAAGAGAGGTGGGTCTGTTATAATAACAGAATGTGAAGAAAGGCAACGATGGATGGAACTCTTTAGTGAAGTCATGAAAAGGCGTTATGAAGGGAATAATTTGATTGATATACATGAAGCTTAGGAAGACCTTGATGTGCCTATGAATGAATTCAGTGTTTTTGAAGTTGAATGTATCCTTAAAAAACGCAAGATGGAAAGCCCCTGAATACAATGGAATAACTGCTGAGATTATATAGGCCGAAAATGAAGTGACTCCCAAAATACTTACACTATTTTGTAGAATGTGGCTTGAAGAGGCGAAACCTGAGGAATGGGAGCTAGGAGTGTTAGTGAAAATGGCAAAAAAAAAAAAAAAAAGATGTGACTGATTGAAATAATTAGAGAGGCTTCATTCTTACGTCAGTCGTCATGAAAATATATAATATACTTATTCTAAAGAGACGAGAGAGAAAGATTAAAGAAAAGCTGAGAGATGAACAAGCAGAATTTAGAAAAGATAAAGGTTTTACTGAACAAATTTTAATTTTAAGACATCTTGTACAGCAATATGTAGAATATAGAAACCCACTTTTGATGACATTTGTGGGCTATGAGAAAGCCTTTGATAGTGTGCATCGGCCAATTTTGTGGAGAATCCTGCTGTTATTATGAAGTTTCTCTTAAATATGTAAATTTGATTAAGTCTGTTCATGACCATAGCAAGTGCAAAGTTAATGTTTCTGGAGTCTTATCAAATTAATTTCCAGTGAACCTATGTTGTTTATCCTCATGTATTTTGTAATGCATAGAACAGATGGGTATGGTTGAGAAAGATTGGAATGGATAGTAATAATTAGCTAACCTAGAGTATTTTGAGGATGCTGTCCTTATTAGCAGAACACCACAAGATTTGTAATGCTTGCCTAGGAGAATGCATGAAATATCACAGGAGGATGGTCTTCATAGAATTAGAAGAAAGACAGAGATGATGAAAATGGAACATGCAATAGCAGATGAAATATAATTGGAAGGAGAAAGGATTAATGAGGTAGACTCATTTAAATATTTAGCAGCTATGATTATTATTACAAGGTCTTTAGAATTGAAATTTAATAAAAGATTGAAAAAAGCAAATCATACAGTGGCTAGGTTAAGTAAAATTTGGAAATCAAATCGTATGAAATTACAAATAAAAATCAGACTATAAATCAGTTTAGTGGACGTGAGTCGTCGTATGACAATGAAACAACATCTTTCAGATTTTGTAGATTTGAGAACAAAGCCCACAGAAGAATATTGGGAGTGAAATGGCAGGACAGGATTAGAAATGAAATTATAAGAGACATTACTCAAACGCCCTATGTGGAGGAGATCATAGTAAGGGGTAGAAGGAGATAGTTTGGTCATTGTCTTCGTACTCCCCAAGAGAGATTAGCTCACCAAACATTTGATTGGGCTCCGCAAGGCACTAGAAGAGTTGGAAGACTCAGGCCTACATAGCTGAGAACTATGAAGCGTGAAGTATTTGATAAATGGAGAACTATTGATTTAAAAGCTCAAGAGAACAGGCGAGATCTAACTGAAAACTTTTGCGTCAATATGCATAGGATGAGAGGATGATAGGGTCCTTAAGTTATCCGTGTGCTCATTCTTTCAGGAACGCAAAGGCTTCCCAGGCTCCAATCCAGGGTTCATAAATACATTCAACAATACAAATTTAATTAGGTTCAAAGACAGCTTTGCAGGTAAGTGTATGCGTCCAATCTCATGCATTCAACTTTTTAAAATCTAAGCTGTAAGTAGCGTACTATGGTTAGATTCTGTTTCTCCTACCGATCGCCATGGCTTAAGAGCTTTAGACTTTGCCTCTGAATCTGGCTGTAAGCAAGTCATAAGTGAAGCTACTCACAGGTCTGGTAACTGCTTGGACCTCGTATACACCGATTCCCCTGGCGTTATAACAAGTAAGGTTGGTTCTCCAGTTGGGACATCTGATTATGCCTTAATTTCATTAGTAGTGAAGACTGAGCAGCCTCTCCCTGATGTATCTTACTCATGTAAGATTTATATGAAATCTCAATCAGACTGGAATGGGATTTTGCATGATCTTTTGGGCTTGAATTTGTCACAATTGTATAGTAGTGTTGATCCTGTAGTCCCTTTGAATGAGAATCTAGTCAGCATAATTGATAGGCGTATCTCTTCTTGTATACTGTACTAAGGTACCGAGTGAAGGACAAACCATGGTTCAATGATGATTGTAGACGTGCTTATTTGGAGAAGCAGGAGGCCTATCATCTTTGGAAGGGTAACAGATCAGATTTGACCTGGAATAACTATACGCAGCTTAGAGCTTTTTCTCAGAGAGTTTATGCTTCAACTGCAAAAGAATACAATTTAACCATTAAAGAAACCTTTTCTAGTACAACTGAGGAGCATAAGTGGTGGACTACCCTTAAATCTGCACTCTTTGGTTTATATGCAACAGCTCCTCCCTTACTTAAAACGGATGACTCTATCACTCACTGTCCAAAGGAAAATGCAACCCTTTTAGCAGATGTGGTTGACAGTAAGCAGAGTAATGAGAAACTAGAACTTCCTCATTCCTGTTTTCGTGAGACAAAACTAACTAGTTTTAGCTTTTCGATCTCGTGAAATTAAAGCTCTCTTGGTGGACCTCGATGCTTATGGAGGTATAGACCCAAATGATATTTTTCCTTTGTTTTTTTTATAAAGACTGCAGATTTCTTAGCTCCAAAGTTATCTGTTATTTTGCGCAAGTTAGCAAGAAGAGGAGCTTTTAGCACTTGTTGGAGAATTGGTAATGTTACTCGACCATGTAAATGTGTTTGTCCAACTGATTACCGCCCAATTTCCTTAACTCCCATATTATCTAAAGTTTTTTAACGTCTTTTAGCAAAACGTCTAAATAGGTTTGCTGAAGGTAATAATCTGTTCCCTAGTTTACGATTTGGTTTTCGTAAAGGCCTTGGAGCATGTGATGCCCTTCTTACAGTCTCCAATGCTGTACAGAAATCCCTTGATTGTAGTCAGGAAGTTCGTATGATTGGCCTTGATTTTAGTGCTGCCTTTTACCGTGTTAATCATGAGGCCCTTGTTTTCAAACTCAAACAGTTGGGAGTGGGTGGGTCGGTTCTTAGCATTATTATTGAATGTTTTAGTAATAGATTGCAAAGAGATGTTGTTGATGGGCACCATAGTGAGTATAGGAATGTGATATCTGTTGTTCCTCAGGGTAGTGTTCTTGGCCCCATTACTTTTCATACTATATACACATGACATGTGGTTTGGTCTAGAAAACAAGCTTGTTGCATATGCAGATGATGCTACTTTCTTTGCATCCCTTAATAGAGATCTAGCTAAAATTAGTGCATGGTGCAAATTATGGGGTATGAAGTTGAATCCTAACAAAACTCAAAGTATGATATTAAGTAGGTCAAGGACTGTGGCTCCTCAACATCTGGATCTCAGCATTGATAATGTTTCTTTAACTTTGTATGATTCCTTTAAAATTTTAGGTGTGATTCTCGACAGCAGATTTACTTTTGAGAAACACATTAGGTATGTCTTCTTCAATTGCACAAAAAATTGCCTTATTGAGAAAGTCTTTCAAGATTTTCGGTGATCAATCTATTCTGAAGAAGTGTTTTAATTCTTTTATTTAACCTTGTTTCGAGTATTGTTCTCCAGTCTAGTCTTCAGCTGCTGATTCTCATCTTAATTTGTTGGACAGGAACTTAATGTTTATTAAATTTCTTAGTCCTGATCTAGATATTAATTTCTGGCACCGTCGTTCAGTTAGTTCATTATGCATGTTGCATAAGATTTTTTTTATAATTTTGACTATCCTTTACATTCAGATCTTCACCGACTGTTACATCCTCTTTGTAATACTGGGTATGCAGTTAATTCTAATAGTCAAGCTTTCTCCATCATGATGCTCAATACTACACAGTACTCTAGAAGTTTCATTCCAGCTGTGACCAAGTTGTGGTGTTGAATCAGTAGTTCTTCAAAAGTTCCAACTCGCAGCAAATGTTTTTATGTTGAACAGGCTTACATAAGTCCTTTTATAGTTTGTATATCAAATACCTGTGATAATGTTATTCTTTTAGATATTTGATTTTAATTTCATTACTTTTTATATCGTTTATTTATTTCCCTATTTCCTTTCCTTACTGGGCTATTTTTCCCTGTTTGAGCCCTTAGGCTTGTAGCATCTTGCTTTACCAATTGGGGTTGTAGCTTAGCTATTGATAATAATAATAATAATAATAATAATAATAATAATAATAATAATAATAATAATAATAATAATAATAATATGCTCGCTTGACATTGAAAGACCAGCGGTGTTCAAATGTTTGTTGAGTTACTCATCGAGTTTTATTAATCCATATTTTATCAACACAGAACAAAGAAAACCTAATTTACGGGGTAACTCATCCTAAAAGTAAAAGGTGTTCTCGTTTGCGCCAATTGATTGCACGGGAGACTACTAGAATTTACGTATACAAAGTTCACATAGATTTAAAAAAATCTAAGAATGACTTGATCATGGCTACGCAATGATTAAGAAAATGTATTAAAATGATGAGGTAAAGTTTCAGACCTTTTTTAAATTCAGACTTGCATCCAATTACAAAAAAAGAGCTATTTTCCTGATGGTAAGTTGAAGAATGTATTTATTATGGTTTTTAGGTGATAGTTAAAACATTTCTGAAAAAAAAAACTTGCTTTGGGATAAAACATATGTATACAATATTTTTTAATGCTATTTAAATGTAGATATTTTCTGACAATAGACAACATACAGAAAATTAAACTTATAAGATATTTTCGAAGTTTTGTAATCTAAGGGTCGAAATCATTAGTGTATATTAATGAAATGCAACATCAGTTTAATTATATTTATGAAGCCCTTGAATTATTATCTTCGTAGGGAGTATTTTTTAATATATAATAAAAAAGATGATGTTTGCTATATTTAATCTTCATCTTGCATTTATATTTTCAATTCGTACGCAAGAATACAAGTTTTATCGGTAACCAAGCATTGAATCATTTATCAAATTGGTTGTAATGGTTGCGACAGACAAAGAATAATATCGTAATTTGGGACTTTTCTACTTTAATCTTATTCTTTTCGATCAACGAATACTTCGTTATTTATTTTGAATGCAACAGTAGGTGGCTGGGAAAGGAATGACTTTGTTAGTTGGTATGGAGTTCCTGAAGTAGAAGCGAACAGAGAGAGTCTTGTGATTTTTTGAAGAAACAAAAATGCTAGGTCGTGGGAAATACCGGGTTTCTAAAGATGAATATTGTTAAGTCACAGTGTACTCACTCTTAAAACACAGAATGGTAAGGAAAGGTTTGCTAGAATTTTTTTAGAATAGAGTAGATGAAAGAGCAAGACGGTGGTTGTAACAGTGAGAATATGAAGGATCGAAGGTATCTGATTATTTGCTTAAGGGAAAAGTTGAAATAAACATAATCTGAAGAGGAAAGTGCGAATATGTAGCTGTAAATTTGATTAATAAAGTTGGATAAGGAAATTAAAAGAACACCACGAGAAAGTGGGTGAACAGTGGGATTGGGTCCAAGTAGGCCTAATGGTGGTAGGAGAGTTTTCACAAGTCCACGATCAGGATCACAGGGACTTAGCGAGTATTAGAGGGAAGGTTATTATCATTAAAAGTGGGATATTAACCAAGCCAATGGGTCGAACTCTGTAGGAAGAGTTATACAAAAATAATATATGATATGATAAGTTTGTAAAATATTTAGTGAATTTCTTTTTTATTCCATATAACACACAAACACACACACATATACGGTATATATATGTCCCATGTCTATGGATAATGAGACATCGAAAAGGGTTTTTTTTTTTTTTCAGTTTATCACAAAAGGTTCATGAATACACTTTAAACAGTCAGGTGCTCTTAAGACGAGTACCTTATTGTTCTTGTGAGCGCTCGAGTGGTACTGGCACTCCTGAGCAAATCATACATCGTTGGTCTGTCAATATTGCTGAAACAATCAGATTTGTGGAAACCTCCACTGTGATAGAAATATACTCTCACCAAACGGCTTGAGACATGTAACCTATCAGAGCTAAGACACGTCACCTATAACAAAGTTTAGTTATCGCGCACAACAATATATGACAGTCATAGTACTCTTAAGAAGGTCACTGATCTCACTGTAAAAAACACTTATACCCCGACATATTTTTCATACAAGGCTTGGGACATTACTCCTCACCTCCATGCTCCTCATTCCGGGAGGAGGTGAGCACTCGCCCTTTCTAGTCTATAATATATGGAGGATACTCTGATCTAGAATAAGGAATGGTATGTAATAAACAGAAATGCAACATAAAATATATACTTAGAAATTACCCCCCAAAAAAGACATTTTCCACAAAAAAAAAAAAATTAAATATTGCATGTAAAAATGTACACTATATAAAAGATTATTCCACTCACTTCTTATGACCTCTGCAATTATAATACAGAATACCCCAAGGGAAAAAAATCATATCAATATCGGTATTACACAACCTCGTCAATAACCTCCCTCTGGTTGCGGGCAAAATGGCCTTTCAGGCGGGATAGGGGTAGGAATAGATATTCCTTCATCACTTAATTTTACTTGTCTGGGTTCACGGCACAATTTCACAACACAACTCGCCACCACCGTTTCGCCCTCTTTAAAATCACTACTACACTACATTTGTAACTATCAATCGGTGGTCACTAGCCATTTTCCCGAGAAAATAATTCAGCTTCCCACCCTTCTCTTATAACTCCGCGAGGATGAACTTTAATCAAGTAGCCACTGTCCCTTCGGGAACTGCCCCGGTCCCCGCAACCAGGACTCATATGATTACATCAATAATACAGCATCTGCCTGATGGATCACATCTGACCTATTCAATTTCTCTCTGTTTGTTTTTAGGTTCACTCAGCAGTATGTCATACGTAATGCTACACAGCAAAATTATCACAACACTTTACTTCACTACATTTAGCAACCTCATAAGAACACATTGTTGCCATCAAATTTATGTAGAACATGTCAAAAGAAGAAATGAGGTCTGATATCAAACAACAACAGCACAAAAAAAAAAATATATCCTACTCATCAACTTAAGGAATGTCGTGTAGGCATGGGTAAGGAGATACACTCTGATTAGCATTTTCCTACCTCTTCCAGAACCACATATATGTTTGCTTGGTGATGTTCAGATACTGCTCCATTAATAATGTTTTGTATCACTACTGTGTTAAATTTAACCATCTTTACTCAGTACGGACCCAAATATGCTGGCTCTAGTTTGTTTCCTAGGTTGTAACCATTTCAAATACACACGATCGGCCACAAACACTTTTACCGGTGCGGTTTTGAACCGACCATTATACTTTGAGCAGTGTTTTTCATTAGCTCTTTTCAAAAACCTTTCAGTAGTGTTCAGTACTCTCCTTAAGAGATTTAGTAAATAAACACGATATTGCTTAATTGAATAATATGGCAACTGTTGCGAGTTAATCAGGACTGTATAATTTAACACAGGATCCTGTTCATACACCAAAAAGAAAGACGTGCCCCTGAGTGAGGCATTATTTGCAATGTTCAAAGCCATCTCAGCAGTAGGAAGCATGGCGTGCCAATGAAGGAGTTCATTAGCCACTAAGTAACGTAAAATTCTCACTACTGTACTTCCCAATTATGCGATTCCACTAAGCCATTAGCTGGGGTCCTATAAGCGGTCACTGAAAAGTGTTAAATTTTCATCAAATCCATGACCTATTTCACCACCTTATTTATAATCTCAAGACCATTAGCACTTATCAAGATTTTCGGGCAACCAAACCTAGTAATGAAAGAGCCCAGCGCCTGGGCTAATGAATTTGCTGATTCATCCAACATTACGTAAGTATGAGTGTAACGAGTAAATGCATCCACAAATACACATGTATACTTATGTTGTGTTATACCGGTAGCGAATGGTCCTACCACATCCATATATACAGTACATTATAAGATTTAATAGGAATCACAAGCCACTTTCTGGCTTGCAGTAGTGTTTTTATTTTCTTTGAAATAGTTACAAGCATGACAACATTTTATATAATTTTATATAATTTTTTTCATTCCTAACCAAAAGAAGGATTCACGTGCTCTCCTTAATGTTCTATTAATTCCCAAATGCCTTGCAGACAGACTTGCATGTACAATGTGGATGGCTCGATTAATAAAGAGGGAGGAAGAACTACCCGTACACAAAATTCACCTTCCCTCTTCTCATAAGCACAATATAAGATTTCATTCTCTATAAAAAGTCTCCCGAGGAACATTCAGAAATGATGGGTAACTATCTAACTCCCCTTTAATCCCTGCTCCTACTCTTTTCATTAATTTCTCTTTTTTCTGTCCCTCTCGTACTTCCTTTATCTCAACCTCCAAGGTCAATCACACCTGCTTCATCAGGGCACTCAATCCGGACACCCCTGGTCAAGTCCTCTGTCACCCACACGCATTCACCATCACTAGTCCCCTCCCCCCTCTCCCTCTCTATCTGTCTCTCTCGCTCGTAGATCTTATTTCCTGATTGCTCCTTGCGTGAATTCACATCCCGTTATCTATTTTGATGGGGTCCCTCAATATTCTGGGTTCGTTCTTCATCCCTCTTTCGTGTTCTAGTTGTTACTCTTATTACTACACCTCTCGAGAGGACATCAGCTACATTGTTAGCTTTACCTTCTATGTGGTCAAACCCCTTTATGTAAACTCTAACAATCTTTCAATCCATCTTGCTTGTCTGGACATCAAGTCACCTTTGTAAAATAAATCACGTAAGGTGCGATGATCACTTTGCATCTCAATCGGCTGACCTGATAAAAGGAACCGATGCCTCTCTAGAACCCAAAGTATAGCCAATGTCTCTCGATCAGTTGTACTATAATTCTTTTCTGCCCCTTTTAATGCTCTAGTAGCAAAACAGATGGGTCGCTCTCTACCTTTATCATCTCGTTGAAAAATTACGCTACCAATAGCCACGCGACTTGCATCTGTTGTCACTAAAAACGGGGGATCAAATCTAGGATATGTGAGTAACTCATTGCTAGTTAAGGCAGGTTTCAAATGGTTAAAGGCCCTTTCTTCTTCCACTCCCCAATTTATTACTTTTCGTTTCTTTATCTCTCCAAAACCTCTTATGAATTTGTGGTAATATCTAGCAAGCACAAGAAACCCAGCTACTTCCTTAGGGGTACGTGGCCTGGAGAAATCTCTGATATCTCCTACTTTACTAGGGCAAGGTTGGATACCTTCTGGGGTTATTATATGGCCAAAAAAAATCGACTTGTTTATGGAAAAATTTGCATTTTGATAAATTTATTTTCAATCCCTCTGAAACTTTACGAATATTGTTATTATGTTCTGCCGTTTTCCCTGTAATTATGATATCGTCCAGATAAATAAGAACATTATGGCCAATTAAGAGACAACACTGCCATTGTTACTCTAGAAAAATGACTTGGAAAATTTTTAACACCGAAAGGAAGAAAATTAAACTAAAATAGTGGATTGTTAGCTATAAATGCCGTTTTGCATTTACTATCTTGCTGTATGGGTATTTAATAGTATTCAGACTGTAAATCGATAGTTGTAAAATATTTACTGTCTCGTACCTTCACGAGTAATACTTTGATCAATGCCAATAGAAATGCATTGTCCTTAGTGACTGCATTGAACTTCTTATCGACCCATAATTTTTCCTAACTGCTGCAATTGAAGAAGCCCAGGGGGATTCGCTCTCCTTGATAATCCCTTGTTCCCTTAATTTACTAATTTCCTTTTCTATCTTTCCCTGGAAATGAATGGGTACCTTATAAGGCCGTGAACTGATCGGCTCCGCCTGCCCAGTTTCAATGCTAAAGGGAAATCGATCAATCCTCCTGGGTGGCTCGCTCCAACTGCAATTACATCGGAATAATTATTAACAATGTTACTACCTACAGGCTGATATTCTGGCGGGCATAGTTTTTGCACTTGCATAATCAAGTTCTGAGTGCGTTCGTCTGTGCGGGCTGGAGTTGTGGCTCCCAAGATCCCATTATTAGTAATTTCACATAACTCCAATTCACACACAGAATCACTTCTTAACACATCTCATTTATTTGACAAATTAACTGTTGTAATATCTGCTTTGTTCTCTTATTTCTGACAAGCCATCTAAGACTACGTGTGCCTATTTTTCATGAGGTTTAACAACAACCTTATTTCCCTCCGGGAGAAACTGAGACAGGGTCACTGATATGCTCGTGAGCATCTGGGGAGGCAATACTTTTCTTTTTTCAGGGACAGCTGTTACCTTACCTACCTGTCTCTCCCTTCCTGCACAAGTACTTACTCTCTCATTACTTTCTGTTGGCAAAATGCACCCTCTTGCCAGTACTGCAATTCTATCTTTGCCCCCGCAAATGTATATTTGATTACTCATTATAAAATCCAAATCAAGTATAGCCTCGATTCCTGGAATTCCTAAGGTGGGCAAGACAAAAATATTGTGTAAACTTCACAGATCTCACCTTAAAGTTGATGATCGTTGTATGCCTTGCCTGTAGTTTATTTTTTCATGGCATGCTGAGGATGATGGCTAACGCCTACTTTGGTGGGTTTGAGGATATTCCTTGTTCAAGAAGCGAAATGCTGGCTCCTGTGTCGATCAGTGCTCTAATGCAGTTATTTGGTAGGTCAATCCTAACTGCTAAAATTCCAAGCCGCCCATTAGGATCCCGATATGCGATATGTGCGGCACGGGCCAATAACCTAACTTGCAATACCGCTGCCCCTTGCTCCTGTCCCTAGTATTGGGGGGTGAATTGGGGGTACAGAGGGAGGTGCCACAGGCCGTTCCATCGTAGTCACTGCTTCTTTGACTGTTGCTTCTGTTGTCTCAATCATTCGGCGGAGGGTGGTGTGCGTGTGCCACAGCCCTCTCGCCCTCTGCATTTTTTGTTGGGCACTCTCGAGATAGGTGACTGTAGGCCTAACAAGCATAGCATTGGGGGGATCTTTGGGTGGGGCACTCCACTTGTTGCAGCCTCTCTCCCCCACACTGCGAACATCTGAAGACTCTTCTCACCTGTTGACTTCATTCTCCCCTCCCCCGGTTTGGGGGTTGATGGCTGCCCCTCATTGCATATGTTTTCATGGCTGCCACCTCGGGCAGTTAATTTCTCTCATTTTTTCTTCTGGCAAACTGTTTAGAATGTTTTGTATCGCCATCACTACATCTGCCAACGAGTGATTGTCATTGAACAAATAACCACATAGATACATGTTTACTAATCTGCGAATATGCTTATGGGCAATTGCTTTTTTTATCACCTTCTGGAAGATTGGTACTCTGTGTAGCAAACGAATCACAATTTCGAAAAATATGAGTTGTAAAACTGAGAACTGACTCACACTCTTGAATTTTTGGTTAATAATTTTCTTTCATATCCCCATTACTTGCATCGGGTAATGCGTATTTCTCAATTAAACGTCGTTTTATTTCAGTGTAACTTCTTAAACTCTTGTGGCCAACACATTACCTCCATTGCCAGAGCATCTTTCAGCTATCTAATTACTTGAATTGCTTTTTTCTCTTTCTGACCACCCATATGTGGCTACTTCAAAGTCTCTCAAAAACACTTTGATCGATTGACACCCTTCATTAGGCCGCCGATTGTCGAAAGACCTAACACTTGCCTGGAGTTCTGGCAATTTTCGAACTTCAGCGTTTCGAGTATCTTCACTCGGCTCTGCATGTTTGTTTTCACTTGTGTGTGTTTGAACTTCGTTTATGTACGTCGGAGATGCTGTGGCTCCGCCCTGCTCTTCTTCTCATGCAAGAAATGATCTGTTTACTAACTCAGCTAGGTTATCTAACCTATTTTCTAAGTCCTGCGTTTGTTGTTCTCGTCTATAGTCTTCACTGACATCACTATAACCAACTGCTCCTTCGTTTTCATCTCCCACTGCAGCAGTGTCTGCTCTGTTAGTCCTGTATATCTAGGCATCTTGAACTTTTATTTTACCGGCTTAAAGTACAACTTCGATCACAGCATACACAAACTGATGTATTCTTTCCCCTGACACTAATTATGTCCCATGTCGACGGATAATGAGACATCAGAACATGGTTTTTTTTTCGGTTTATTACAAAAGGCTCATGAATACACTTTACACAGCCCGGTGCTGTCAATATTGATGAAACAACCAGATTTGTGGAAACCTATTCTGTGATGGAAATATACTCTCACCAAACGGCTTGAGACACGTAACCTATAACAGAGTTCAGTGATCGTGCACAAAAATTTATGACAGTTATAATACTCTTGAAAATGTCACTGATCTCACTGTATAAAACACATATATCGCTACATATTTTTCATAGAAGGCTTCGGACATGTACATATATATATTTATATATATATATATATATATATATATATATATATATATATATATATATATATATATATTTACATATATATGCATATATATATATATATATATATATATATATATATATAATTGTTTTGACAGACCCAAATCATAATACTATTTATAATTAGATAGAATAGTTGTATAGTTTTATGTGAATAATGTGCAGTGCTGATTGAGTGCGCCAGTACTTGTAAAGATACTTTAATGGTTACGAGAGGAAAGGAGATGATTGTCATGAAGGGTCTATGTCTTTTAGAGCTTATATGGCAAGATTGATGAAGATGGGATGTATTATATGCTTTGAAAATAACCATAATCTGAATTGCATTAGAAAAGGAAGTAAAGAATTAATGTCAACTTTCTGTGAGAATGTGCTGACTATTCAGTAACATGATTTTCTTTTGAAATTAAGTCTTAGACAGAACTGAATTAGGATACCCAGGAATGTTTAACATGTTAAATGAAGCAATGGTAGAAAAGTTAGAAATACAGTAGATTGATTGATTCATTGATTTGGAGTTATCTGGCATTCTGGGTAAGATATAGAACGGATAATGAGGGAAAAAATCGATGGAATAAAAAATTAATTTAAGAAATATATTTTTGGTTGACCCAAGATCTACATGACTGAATACAAACGATTACATGAGCATAATTGGCTGACTTACACAGGTGTCTTGTTGTAAGTATTGAAGATAATTTTGTATAACGTACAGGAGGGACTCCACGGGTCAAGAGAGTTGTTATGAGGGTTGAATAAGGTGTTATATAAAAAACAGGGGTGCTTCAGTAATTTGAATGCCAAGCTTTACTTTAAGTAAAATCAATTATGAGGTTTGAGTAGGGCTCAAAGGAAAGGAAAAAGAATATTTTCTCATGCTTATTGTTGGTGTATATGTAATAAAAACAGGTAAAAAATCCATTTTATAACGGATATCGGAAAAAAATAAAAGGAAAAGAATAGAGAATGGATATTCTTGTAAGATTTTAAACTTTAATAAGCGGAAGTGCAGGATATAGGTTAGAGAATGAGGGAATTGCTACTGCTCTTGCATGAGAGTTTTGATGTCTTTTGTTGCTCATTCTTGGATTAACAAATAAAATCACTGGATTAAAAGCTAATAAAAAAAAAGTATAAATCCATTAAATCTTAGGGATTTGGTTTCCAAATTCAAAGTATAGCCTACCTAATTGAGGCTCGCGTTGGAGAGGCAAAACTTTAAAGGATAATTATGTTTTTTTTTTCTTTTTTCATTAGTGTGAAAAAAAATATCCCATGGATTTTTTGTATTCTGTTATCTAATGTGTATCTCGTTGAAGATTTGAGAAAAGTTTCAGTAAGAAGAAAGTTAAAAAAGATTTAAAGAAATATCAAAGCAAGGTTAAGGGTTAAAATGAGTATCCGAGCAAGGTCGATATTTGCTTGGTAACTGATTCACGGTAGTTAGAAGTCTTACAAACTTTAGAGCCTGTGTCAAGCCGGAAGGGCCAGACAATCTATAATAAGAGAAAAGTGTACCGTGTTGAGTGGTAGTGCTGTCAGTGAATTCAAGCGGTGCATTGTAGGCATTAATTACAGTCATGGCAGCGTCCTACTTAGCACTCATTTTAGCCTTCTACTATGCTTCCGGTTCGATTTCCTAGTTTTCGTCTTGCTGTTTAACCCCTTAGCTTTTACTTCATACCGCAACTTCACGGTTTTACCGCAGTTGCACCTGGGTCCTGAATGGTTTCGCAGACCCCAATGCCGAGTCTGGAGGCCCAAATTCACAAGTACAATCTGTTCCAATATAGATTAATCTTAAAGGGGTTTGTCACATGCAAAAAAGAAGGGAGAACGTTAAAGAAAGCATGGGTATGATAATGATATGGAGGTGCTGATGGAAATCTTAGTGTGCGGGATTTTAAAGTGGAGAAGATAGACTTGTATAGTTGTTTGCAGGGAAATATTCAGTTATATTAAACTATACTGTATAGGCGATTCGTAGAACAGGTGTAGCTAGAAACCAGAAGTCTGTGAATGTTGTGAAACAGAAATGTCAAATCAGGAAATGTTATGCTGAACGAATATCGAAAGATGTTTTGTCAATCGTTTTTTCAAAAGGGAAATGTGATGTTCAATGTGTTCAACAGAAATTCTGTTCAAAATAAGAAAATTGAAGGTGATAAATTGGTCAAAAAAAAAAAATGTAAATCAGTTTGTGAAAATACATATGTAAAGGTAGCGTATGTAAAGGACATTAGGAAAAAAACTAATTGGAAAATATTTTTTTATTAATAAAATGGTGTAAATGTCTAAATGTTAGAATACATACTTTTACATCCAGGAAGCAACAGGTCACGGAAAAAAAATGTGGCATCGTGCTCTGAAAAGGCTTCTCAACGTTTAGTTAGCGGTGTGGAAAGGCTTTTGCACTGTAAGTTCACCTTCGACTTTTTGTAGACACACACACACACACACACACACACACATATATATATATATATATATATATATATATATATATATATATATATATATATATATATATATATATATACATATATATATATATATATACATATATATATATATATATATAATATACATTCTCTCTCTCTCTCTCTCTCTCTCTCTCTCTCTCTCTCTCTCTCTCTCTCTCTCTCTCTCTCTCTCTCTCTCTCTCTCTCTCTCTCTCTCTATATATATATATATATAATTAAATATATGTATGTATGTGTATATGTATATATGTAAATATATGTGTATGCAATTGATTTCGAAATCAGGCATGCCAGTAATTATTTATATATATATATATATATATATATATATATATATATATGTGTGTGTGTATGTATATATATATATATATATATATATATATATATATATATATATATATATATATCAGTATACTTCTTTTATACCTAATGTTCTCGGTGTCTAGTCGTTACGATACAATTTTCGCCAGCGAGACGGCTCTGTTCAATTCCCGAGTGAGGTTGATTTACATATGGGGGTCTCTGTTAAAACTTATAATGTACAGTATGTAGACCTAAGCAGTAACTTATATATTTGAATATATATTCAGCGGTGAAGTGTCACTGACACACCGGAAAACATCCCCATCCGCAACCAACAGTCTCCCATAGACATTTTTGTATGAAATGAGATGAAACGGTGTGATATCTTAATGGAAATAAGCAAGTTAACACTTTTATGCTACCTTTGCAAAAGGTCAAAGTAATAGAAGTTAATGTATATATATATATATATATATATATATATATATATATATATATATATATATATATATATATATGTTTATATGTATACATATATATATATATATGTATATATATATATATATATATATATATATATATATATATATATATATATATATATATATATATATATATATATATATATATATATATATATATTTAATATTTCCCGGTCCCGCTCAACTGTCCCGTCCCTCGGGTAGGGGGGGAAGGAGTAGTCATACGCTGGTGAGATAGGGGTCACGTACACTAGTAGAGTATAATGTTTGTGTTTATTTCGTAGGGTCCTGTATGTTTACATACAGTATAACAACTCGATGTATGTATATTAGTAGATATGGATATACAGTATATGTGTGTATAATCGGTGCTTCTTTGTGTGTGTATACACCAGTGGGTATATACATGTGCATGTGTTAATATGCTCACGTGTGCATGTAGCAGTGCTCGTGTTTGTGTGTATGAACGAGAATAAGGGGAGAGTTGTAGAAGTTTATTTGGAAATAGGCGCGATTGTTGGAGAATCTTTTGGTAAGCTCCAGAAGAACGTGTATCCCTGAGCCATGTCGGTGAGAGTCCTTGGCTTGGAGGCTTGTCTCATTTAGTACTGCAATGTCAAGTTTTGTATTTATTAAATTTGTTGGTAACTATTGCCTTTCTTTTGAATGGTGTAGTTTTGTCAGTATTCTGTCTTTGAACGTCCTTATGTTCCAGTTTCCTATGATTAGTTTATGATTAATTATTTTGTGACTGCAAAGTATATTTTTACAACCATCCTTAAAGAGGGAATTTAAACTCTAAATCATTGGGTTAATTATTTCCATTCTACACTGAACCACTGTAACACTGTTGATGAGTCAGTTATTCATGCTCTAACTTACAAGTTTTCAGACTAACATTAAGTTCTAAGCTCAATAAAAATCATTGAGATGGCAAAAGCTGTGGTCCTGTCAGCATTTCTGGTGAAATATTCAAACACGGGGCAACCATCTCAATAAAAGACTACCCAAGATCATCTGGGATCCATGGTGGAGAGAGCAAATATCAAGAACTTGGGTAGACTCCATAACAATTCCTATTGTGACTGCAATCACAGCCAAGGTATCTTTGTTCGTGTGCAGCTGGTAAAATACCAGGTATTCTCATGTACTTAACTAAACATATATCTGAATCTTTGCTACCAGAGATCCAGTTTGGGTTTAAGAAGAAAATAGCAGCAATCAATATTATTTTCACTCTGAGCCCAATACATGAGAAATATCGCGAGGAAAGTACGGACTTACTTTTTATTGATCTTACCAATGCCTTTGACACAATGTCCTCGAGCCTCTATGGAAGATACTTGCAAAATATACAGTTCCTAGCAAATTTCTCAAAATACCTTAGCTCTTTTGTCCCAATTTGGAAGAGAAAGCGAGTATTGGTGGTTTGGAATCCTCATCCTTCCCTGTGGAAATCGTATAGGAGAGTGATGCTCTGGTCCCTCTCCTTTTTAATCTGCTCATTTCCTCAAATTAGAAAAGAAGATGGGCCCCAGATAGAATACTAAATGGATGGTAGCCTGTTCAACATCAGACAGTTACACACCCATACAAAATATCAACATGACAATTGGTTGAATTGTAATATGCATTTTTCAAATAAATTAGTAATGTTGTTTCATCCTTTACAGTTATAAGATCAACGAAGACATGCTGAATAAAGTAAACAGAGGCTGAGGACCAGGGCTTTTTTTCAGAACAAGCATATGAGATTTACTCACTAAAATTCAAGTATGCAAAGTAGTATGCATGTCAACTCTTTTCTATTGTGTAGAGCGCCATTTTGAGCAACTTTGATAATTTCACATTTCCTCTTTGCAAAAAGATATGAACCTTGTAATGATAGATCGGGTTTCATATACTGAGATTCTAAAATTAATGGGATGCACAATCACAGGATCCATGCTCACCAAATGGCAACTTTTTTCTGTGATCCTTTCTTCATCCCTTTTTTTTTTTTTTTTTTTTTTTTGATACATTAGCACACGTCATTTAATACGCAACCATAGTGCTATCGGTCTTGTGTTTCTCTATGTACAATTTGTAACTTTTAGAGGAGGCCCAAGGAATTTAAGAAGACTGCTAGATGATGATACATCTTCAAAGTCTAGTTGAAAATGGACTACAAGCCAAAACAAGGAATGTCTCAGAATCACTTTGAATGTAACATATCGAGGACAGTGTAGCATAGCATGTCCTAATGCTTCAATTTTACAAGAGCAAAAAGTAAAATTCGCAATTAAAAGGCAATGAGCATGTGCTTTCAGTCTTGAGTGTCAAGACGAAGTCAAAGAGTTAATGAGTAGAGTCTCCTTGTTGCCAATGATGATGTTAGAGTTGTCAACAAATTGCATCTTTATATAGGCCAAGTTCCTAGAAAGGAAGTTCTACCTCTCTATTTTGTAATCTATATGCCTGATGAATGACACCTAAAACAAATTTTGTACGGACATCTAAAAAGGGGCCACCAAAGACCTGGCGGCCTTAAGAAATATAATGACCAAGCCAAGTCGACCTTGAAAATTACAAAATTCCACCAACTAACCTTGAAACCCTTGCTAGTGACCAACTGGTCTTGAGAATGATAGTTAACTATAAGGTCAGTGTTCTGGAACAGGATCGCATTGTGTATCTCGTCTCGTAGCACAGATTCCTCATTTGACATTCGGTATGTGGTAAGGTAAGCAAGTCCAAGATTGGCCTAGTGAACAATATCCATGCGCACAGAAGTTTAGAGCATTAGCACCGCTTGCAGGATATATTCACACCATATACATGAGGAATTTTGAATGCCATCATTAGTATAACAATGGACTGTTATCAGAATAGATTCTTTCTTTTTTTTCTCCCCTTCTCCACTTACTCTTTTCCTCTCTTTTTCGTGTTTCTTCAGTCTCGCCGTTTCTCTTTGAGTCATTTTTTTATTTGCTCTCTTTTCTCTTTTCCTCTTTGTTTTTCTTCACTTCAACCTCACCCTTTCTCTTTTCCTCTCCCTTTTCTTCAGTTTCTTTTTTCATTATTCTTTATCTCTCTTTTTTTTGTGTTCCTTCAGCCTCGTCTTTCCCTACTTTACACTCTAGTACTCCTACTTTTTCTTCTGTCTAGTTGTCTTCCTTTCTCTCTTTATTAGGAGAAGCTTCAATGGACATACTACGAAAGGAGGAAACAACCGAAGAAGATTCTAAAAATAAATATTAAGGCAGAAATGCCCTTATCCCTATCACTGTCAGAGGCCAAACAATGGACCCCAAATATATATATA
The DNA here is from genome assembly GCF_036898095.1 of Palaemon carinicauda. Classification (NCBI taxonomy): domain Eukaryota; kingdom Metazoa; phylum Arthropoda; class Malacostraca; order Decapoda; family Palaemonidae; genus Palaemon; species Palaemon carinicauda. The sequence goes on along the minus strand of NC_090726.1, from coordinate 139,045,569 downwards.
TATATATATATATATATATATATATATATATATATATATATATATATATATATATATATATATATATATATATATACACCCGTCAAAAGTGACAGCTGAATTTTTAGAGACGCCCAGATTCAACCCTTCTCACCCCTCCCCCTTTCCTAACAATCTCTCGGGGTACCAGGTGGTTGACTACTCACTCTATCCCTGCCAGAGTGACGGGGAGGGACCGAAGTTATACGTTTGGCAATGCCGCTCAGCTTGACAGGAGAGAAGTAGGCCTATATGTACATATTGAATATAATGTATATATATATATATATATATATATATATATATATATATATATATATATATATATATATATATCTCCCAAAAACAGTTTTTATATACCTGTATATATATTATATATATTTTTGTATATATATATATATATATATATATATATATATATATATATATATATATATATATATATATATATATATATATACTGTATATATATATATGTGTGTGTGTGTGTGTGTGTGTGTGTGTACGGAATTAACTGAGCCTGTTCTTAGATATACCTACACACACACTCTCGGATATACGTGCAGATATACATATGTGCATAATCACAGAGATCGTTGTTTGTGTAGCTGCGTGTCAAGGCCGCTCTGCTGTCAGGGCCAAGAAAAGGTGAGAATAGTGGCTTTGAAAATAGAAGATAAATAGACGCCCAGGGAAGTCGCCTCCCAGAGAAGGCTGAGCAACGGCCTTGGTGACCCTTTCTTGACCCTGACAGCACAGCGGTCTTGATCTGCAGTTGCACAAATAGTGATTTCTGTAAAGATGCACACGTGCATATCTACTATTATGTTTGTGTGTGTGAGTATATTTAAGCAAATATATATATATATATATATATATATATATATATATATATATATATATATATATATGCATATATATAGTTATTTATATATACATATATATGTATATGTATTATATATACATATATATATATATATATATATATATATATATGAATGAATGAGGAAAATAAACATATGTTTAATAGACATGAATTTCAACCTCACATTTGGATCGAACTGTACCAACCGTGTGTCACACAATTGTACATAATTCCTATTGTATATATTATGCTTGTATCTGCGCTCTTCCCTCGCACTAAAAAGAACCTGAATGATCATGTCTCCGGTTTTGCTCTGAACTTTGTCTGTCCCTCGAACATGTCATGTCCTGTTGCCTTGAGGTTTTGTATATAAAGAAGAGTGTTCCTTAATATATAACTCAGTCGTTTCCAATCTGCCTTTGATACTCACAACTCCTCTCTCGGCGCCGTCACATTGGTGACCCCGGAGTGACTCGCTCCCCCTCTTTTTTTTTTTTTTTTTTTTTTTTTTGAAAATCTGGAGAGGTAATAGTAAAAACTGCACCGATTAGCGACAGTGAGTGGCTGTAGAAGTCGTTGGTTGGGGTGCGAGCGAGTGGTGGATGATGGGTGGCTGTTGCCGCTCCGGCTCGTCACGGGGTAGGCGAGTGTGTCCTACGGCATTCATAGGCGAGTGTGTCCTACGGCATTCATAGGCGTGTGTGTCCTACGGCATTCGTAGGCGTGTGTGTCCTACGGCATTCATAGGCGTGTGTGTCCTACGGCATTCGTAGGCGTGTCCTACGGCATTCATAGGCCTACGGCGTTCATAGGCGTGTATGTCCTACGGCATTCATAGGCGTGTCCTACGATATTGACGTGAGCTTCGGTTGAAGTTGAATAGATGTCCTCTTCGTCACGAGTGGAGGCGTCGATGGAGGTTTGAAAGTCATGAAGTGGGTTCACATCACGAGGAGAGCCGTCTGCGGCACGTTGCAGGCGAGTGATACTGGTCATTTTCCCGAGGGTGAGCGAAGCCCTATGGTCCCCCAACGGTTGTTGAGAGAGCTGAAAAGGCGTTGCTATACGGGCGGCTGGCGACGGCGAGTACTGCTGCAGAAGGTATGCGTTGACGGCGTCATAGTAACGGTGAGAGGTGTAGGGGGGATGGGGAGGCGTGAGGAGCGAGTCACTCCGGGGTCACCAATGTAACATGTTCAGTATGTCATTTTTAGAGGGGGAGCCATGTACCAACCGTGTGTCACACAATTGTACATAATTCCTATTGTATATATTATGCTTGTATCTGCGCTCTTCCCTCGCACTAAAAAGAACCTGAATGATCATGTCTCCGGTTTTGCTCTGAACTTTGTCTGTCCCTCGAACATGTCATGTCCTGTTGCCTTGAGGTTTTGTATATAAAGAAGAGTGTTCCTTAATATATAACTCAGTCGTTTCCAATCTGCCTTTGATACTCACAACTCCTCTCTCGGCGCCGTCACAGAACCCTACTCTCGCTTCAAGTGATAGACCCAGTAGCTACCTATCATGCCACCAGAAGCACAAAAGAAGTGGGAATCTAAGGGCTAACTATATTTGAGAATTTACCTGTTGACACCATTGTCTAACATACCAGCTAGTTTTTCCCAACTTCCCTACCTACGAGCTGACCCAATTGTTAGCAGTGGTCTCAACAGGAAAATCATTTACTAGCTCATATTTATTATTATTATTTCTTGCTAAGCTACAGCCCTAGTTGCAAAAGTAGGATGCTATAAACCCAGTGGCTCAGAGCAACAGGGAAAATAACCCAGTGAGGAAAGGAAACAAGGAAAATTTAAATATTTTAAAAACAGTAACAGCATTAAGATAAATATTTCTGATATAAACTATAAAAACTTTAAAAAAAAACAATAGGAAGAGAAGTAAGATAGAATAGTGTGCCCGAGTGTATCCTCAAGCAAGAGAACTCTAACCCAAGACAGTGGAAGACAATGGTACAAAGGCTATGGCACTACCAAAGACTAGAGAACAATGATTTGATTTTGGAGTGTCCTTCTCCTAGAAGAGCTGCTTACCATAGCTAAAGAGTCTCTTCTACCCTTACCAAGAGAAAAGTAGCCAGTGAACAATTACAGTGCAGTAGTTAACCTCTTGAGTGAGGAAGAATTTTTTAGTAGTCTCATTGTTGCCAGGTATATATGGAGGGAGGAAAATATGTAAAGAATAGGCCAGACTATTCCGTTTATGTAGGTAAAGGGAAAATGAACCGTAACCAGAGAGAAGAATCCAGTGTAATACTGTCTGGCCAGTCAAAGGACCTCATAACTTTTTAGCTGTAAAATCCGCTGAAATATGGTCCTACCACCTCGGTGATCTTGCTGAAGAGATACCACCTTGGCTATCCAAGTTTGTGTCGGTTTTCATTAAGTCCTAATGGTCGAGCATTTAGGCTTCTAATTTCTGGGCCCACATTAATCCACTGAAACATGGTCCCAACATCCCTGTGACCCGAGGATATGTTTGTGTTCGGTATGGCCGAAGGATTCAGTACTCTCAAGGTCCTTTAAAGGACCTTGAGTATTCTGTCTGCTGATTTCTCGGACTGCTCTCGATTACGGACTATTGCATACATCGCACCCAGCTATTAATAGGCATCAACATTTGCTCGTGTCAACAAATTAATTTTGTGGTTACTAGCCTCATCATTAAAGACTTTCCTAGAAACCAGAAGGCTCATCTTCTCTGATGGGAAAAGTTTATTGAGCTATTATTTTCTCTATTTAGAGTGGTTCACACAAGAAATGAATAAATTTATGTATGCATTTTGGCTCAATGTACAAGACAAAACCTTCCGAATCACAACATCTTGACGAAGGTCCTTGAAAAAGCAAGCCAGCCACGTACCCTGTCACGTGTATTTGTTGCTGACACATTTGTATACTGTATATATATATATATATATATATATATATATATATATATATATATATATATATATATATATATATATATATGTGTGTGTGTGTGTGTGTGTGTGTGTGTGTGTGTGTGAGAGAGAGAGAGAGAGAGAGAGAGAGAGAGAGAGAGAGAGAGAGAGAGAGAGAGAGAGAGAGAGAGAATTGCATTTTTCTTTGTATAATTACGACGTATGTGTATGTATATGTAACGAGCATGACATTGCCTCCCTGTGTTTCTAAGCGATAAGTTAAATAAAGAGAAGACCCGAACACATGTGACGTCAATGCACAAGTGCAACGGCGAATGAACGTTTTATCCCCTGGCAAAGTCAACGAACGACGCAGTGTAGTTGCCAAGTGCGTCAAGCGAGATTGGTCGCTGGCTGTCAACTAATCTTAACCACTTCCTATTTACTCTCCTGTAATTCTGACCTTCGTATGAATATGTTGCATATTGGATCACATTAGGGCTCAGGTGGTTGCAAGGAAAAGTGGAAAGTAAACTTCCCTCGGTGATAACGTCAACCAGTTGATTAGTTTTATGTTTGATGGACGAGAACTTTCCTTACTATCTGTTTGTACGTGATGATAATGATACGTTGTGACCACATTGTCATATAACGCTCCAGTGTTGCGAATAATATTCCAGTGACAACAGTATCCCAGCATTCCCAGTGACAAGTAAGTACAGGATATCAATACGCCACATATTAATCGAAATTGTCAATATTTTTCTTGTACTTGATGAATCGGTGTAGTGATGAGTTTTTATGAGAACTAATAGGCCTATGAAATTATGGAGTTCATTCAATTAGCTCTATCACCGATACCCTTAGCAAATGCAATTACAAGTGAACTAACTTTAATCCTTCATTTACAAGTAATGTTGGCGAGAAGGGTTTTAATTTAGGAATCGAATGGCAACAAAAACTATCCTGTATGTTCCTTACAACACGAGTTGCAGCGGGGCTATAAATGGATCCTTCAGTGGGTAGATTTCTAACGAAAGAAAACGATTAAGAGAACTCGCTAGGAATCAGGGACTATTATTAAATTGTGTTCAAATTCAAAGTAGTTTTAATCTATGGTCTATGGTACGTTGTTAAAACCACATTTGCCCCCGTGAATATTTTAGTTCAGTAATACAAATTACCGTAGTATGGATTTCAGTTGGATGGGAAATTGGGCCTGAAAAAAAAAGACATTCACACAAATTTTATCAATATTATCTCATATTTTTCATCAGTCCTAAGATGTACCAATGACTAGTTTTAGTGTGATAGTAGGATAAACAACTTGTCGGAAAACAACCAATACATTGTTTCCTTTAACTACTGAAGTTAGAGAGGAACCAGGAATAATATGTAGTTAAATCACAAACAATACATTATTATGTAGAGACATCTTATATATGATAATTATCATGATAGAGTACTAACAACCTTCCAATGGTTTTCAATTCCAGAACGTTATAATATAACTCTTTTATGGTGTAGATTAGACTCTTATCATCAATAGATTATTTTCACAGTTTAATTATCAGATTTTTTCTCAAAATGTAGTAGTGGGAGTAACAAGTGCTTCTCTGCCCCCTCGGCTACACCCATAGTAATACCTGCAAACAAATGGAGTTGAGTAATAAGAATTTTTTATGAATAACATGTTAGTTTAGTCGCACTAAATTTTTAATTTTTGTCAACATGTACTGTATGTCCATTCAAAAGGCTGAATCTTCGTACCAGTGTTATAATCGAATTTATCATTAAGGAAAAAAAAACTAATAAAAGACACCTAAATCTTGTTTTCTGTTCAGTTTTTGGTTTAGGAGTTAGAAATTCCTGCAGAGAAAAAAATGAAATCGTTAATTATTTTTTTATTTATTTCAAGAAAATCATAAAGTGTGTACTTCGGATTTGTTGAATATCTTTAGGGGGGTTTATGTGGTCTCTAATATCGGAAAGTCCTGTGGACTGACATAAACTGTATGAGAAATTGTTGACAGGATTAATAAAGAAATAGTTTTTATAAAGAAAAATTAAACAAGCTTGGCTGCCAATTTGCATTTGTATCGAGGCATGTGATACTAATTAAATATTTTGAATTTACATATAATTTTGTATCAATATTTTAGTATTTTTCAATTGAAATTGCAAGTATCTTTATATACACACACACATGTATATATATATATATATATATATATATATATATATATATATATATATATATATATATATATATATATATAGTTCTGGTAATATATATATATATATATATATATATATATATATATATATATATTACCAGAACTATATTTCAATTTTTATGTACAAATAGTTGCAATTAAACTTACGCAAAGTCCAAGAGTGCTATGTGCCTGGTACTCATTTTGTACACGCAACAGTTGTTGTATTATTGAAAAATTGTCAACGTCCGCGTCAGAGTTTGTTCTTTAGATGTTATCTGTATTAGCTTAAAAGTCAGTGATTCTCATGTGGGGGGTCTTATTTTTCAAAGAATATTCATTGTTTTCTTAATTTTTTTTTTTCATTTAACTTGCTCAAAGAAACTTGAGTAGTAATTCAGTTTGCCTAAATTGGTGACTAACGTACGGACATTTTAAATTATATATATATATATATATATATATATATATATATATATATATATATATATATATATATATATATATATATATATAGATATATATATATATAGATAGATAGATAGATATATATATATATATATATATATATATATATATATATATATATATATATATATATATATATATAAGGTGCGTTATTTTGTGGATAAATCTATGTGTTTGTATGATAAGAATTCTTATTTGCTATGGGATTTCACTAATGATATTGTGAATAGAATCTGTTGTTAACGCAAACTATTTAATATTTTTGTTGTTCCAAGAATAATCGCTGCCAGATTTGGAGATCAGATTTTACTGTGAACGAAGGGAAATCGACCTCTACAATGCCTACTTTAGTGTCCCCTGTCTACGCTGTTTTCATGGAACACGTTGAAATTATAAGGTAAGATTAAATCGTATTGTGCCCCAGAAATTATTCAACATTTCCCTTCCCGCTGCAAAATCGTAAAAAAAAATTATATTGTAATAACAAAAGGGAAAATTTTTCCAGAGATATTTTGTACAGTTCCCATATTTGCATGTTTAGCGTAAATAAAGAGATTGTATGCATAATCACAGTTAGGTTTCTATTATTACATATTTATACCAGTGGGAAGAAATGCCTTGTAAACGGTAGTTGAGCCTATTTTATGGGCAATATCAGCTACACTAATCCAATCTTTCTCAAATGAATGGAAGTTAGCTTCTATAGTAGTATTACGGTCACTCGACTTTCCGTAGTATAAAAACGCTGGGCACTGGAATTTGGATACTTACACCCAGTATTGATAAAGTAAGAACACAATGTAGGATTGAAATACTGAAACAGATTTTAAATGTACGTGGGTATGATGCAAGAGAGAAAAAAAAAAGCATGATTTTTTATTTGTTATTGGGTGAATTTTGGACTTTTAGTTCTTAGTTAGACAAAGGTACAAGGGCACAGTGTGTGAAGGAAAGAGGGGACAAAGAATTTTTTATCTGGGATAGGTGAAATTGGTAAATCCAATATAAATTTAGGGCCTGCGGTGTCAGTCAGATTCTGGTGGTGGAGGAGAGAAACTGAATTGGTTATTTCGGGGAGTGTATGGGTATGATTGAGTGAGGTAAGGAAATATGTTGGAACAATAACTATATATGCAAGCGAAAGAGAATGTTTGACGTTAGTCAAAATCTGGGTTTAAACAATGGGAATGGATGGCTGTGCAGCGCACTTGAATTGCAAAGGTAGATGTCAGAGGAAGATGTATTATTAATGGCTATGGGGTTACCGAAGTGGATGTAAATTGAGAAAGTTTTATGAAGAGGGATATGATGACTGGAAATACGTTGTGTCTACGGAAGATTGTAGATGAATATTCTTGTTAAAGATAAAATGGCGAGTTAAAGACTTTGCTACTGTATATCATTTAATAATAAAGATTATATGGAGATATTTTTTAGTGTTATTATGGATAAAAAAATTAGTTACTGGAGCTATTTTGGGTCATTATCTCGTAAAAGGAGACTGAGTAGAAATGTAGCTGTAAATGTTAAGTGAGAGTAGTATATGAACAAGAAAATGGATGAAATGTTGGCTAAGTTTAAATACCCAGGGGTTGAAGGAGTAGCTAAGGATTTGTGAAATTCCATAAGCAGTTCATAGGGCAATAGGTAAATGGTAAAATAAGGAAATAGAACATTCAGTGAGGGAATTTCTTTTATTTTTTTAGCAGTGAAATAGCTGATGAGAATAAATTAAGTACTCAAGAAGAAAGTAGGATAGGAAAAGAATGCCATTATTGATAAAAGAATGGAGGTTAGTAAGAATTTTGAGAAAAATCATTTGTTCTACTGAAAGTGAAGGCTAAAAGATAAATAGATATAAAAAAACAAGTGGAGAGATTTGTCAGACTAATGCTCTTCTTTGTCAATGAAATGAGTATGTAAACTATATGTTGAATATGAAATTAGCTCTGTACAATACTGTATTTTGTGGTATCTCAATATATACACCAGAAATGCTGTACTTTATAAAGGACCAAGGACAGGAATGTTTAGAGAGCAATGTAACATTTTATATATGAAATGCTATTCAATCTATCCTGTTTAAACAGGAGCTAAAAAATTGAATCTTAATTGTCTATTTGTATATAAGATAACAAATATGGTACCAAATGTATTAACACATGTGAAATTTTGACATTCATGACATTCAGGGAACGTGAGCTTCATAGACTGGAGGCACTGCGGGAAAGGAATGAGGAGCTGAGAGCACAGGTAGAGGGCTTGCGTAATATCGTGCAAGACATTGAAGATAGAAGAACCAGACGCCAGGTAATTACATGGACTATTTTGCAGTTTCTTTTTTTTTGGGGGGGATTACATTGTACACGTTCAAGCACTTCCATTTAATTTTCCATTAACGTAGAGACGATTACAATGGGAAATTCGTTATCGTTTCGTACCAACAGATTGGTCTCTCTTATGTCCGATCTTGAGCAGCTCACTCCCATCTTAACTTGTTGGACAAAAACTTGATATTTATTAAATTCCCTATGAGTTTTTGTATACAAAACTTGGGCACCGTTGTTAACTTAGCTCTTTGAGCATGCTATTTAAAATTTTCTATAATTCTGATCTTAGTTGCATTCGTATCTTATACGAAGTATTCACTTAATTATAACGGTCACAAGACTCAGTACTACACAATATTCTAGAAGTTTCCTTCTGGCTGTCACCAAATATTGGAGTAATTTTCCCCCATCAAATAGTAGTTGAATCAGTGGAACTTCAGAAGTTCAAACTTATGTACATACTTTTTTTGAAGCAGGTTTGCATTATTATTATTATTATTATTATTATTATTATTATTATTATTATTATTATTATTATTATTATTATTATTATTACTACTACTTAGCTAAGCTACAGCAATGGTTAGAAAAGCATATTGCTACAATCCCTATGGCTCCAAAAGGGAAAGTAGCTCATTGAGGAAAGGAAAGAAATAAACTGTAAATAAGAAGTGATGAATAAAAAATATATGATATTTTAAGATAGGTGCCTATGTTAAAATAGATCTGCCATATATAAACCGTGAAAAGAGACTGTGTCAACCTGTTCAACATCAAAGCATTGGCAGCACGTTTGAACTCTTGAAGTTCAACATTTTAGTTTCATAGTTGATATATTACTCCTTTGTATAACAGTTTTATTTATCTCACAGTATTTTTTCTTTTTTTTCTTTTATAGTCTATTCTTCACTTCTCAATTTCTTTTCGACATTGGGCTGCTTTCTTTGCTCGTTGTCTAGTTAGATTGAATCAGGATACAATGTTAAAGTATCGAATGGAAAGAAAGAAAGAAGAGTACATTCGACAAAACAACAAAAAGTCAGCCTCTGACTTCCTCTTTTTATAACTATTTAACACTTCTTTTAAGGCTTCCTTAAGCTTTACACTTGTTTTATTTTTTCAGCAAGAAGATTATCATGATTAATTTCTCTATATGCTGCAGATCTGGGCAGTCATACCTTGGGAACCATTATTTTGAATTAAAAAGTGTTCACTACAACAAGAATGTTAGTCTCAACTGGAAAGCCGATACCTTTCACCGTTCTTTTCTCTCTCTCTCTCTCTCTCTCTCTCTCTCTCTCTCTCTCTCTCTCTCTCTCTCTCTCTCTCTCTCTCTCTCTCTCTTTTGTGGTTTTATTTGATTTTTTTTCATATATTTTCTCGCCATAATTCATTTTTAACTGGTGCAATTTAAATATTTTTCCGTAAACCTTCTAGTAATTGTGATCTCATTACCTTGTCCACAAAGTTCAGAGCAGATCTTATCTTTTAATATCTGCTTTTCTTCCCATGACAGTGATGACATTCGTTCCAATCCATAAAAGAAGAAATCATGTATTATTCCAGAGACGGAGGTTTGGTCTACGAGGGGGCGTCTTCAGAGTGTATTTCGAGGACGACAATTCTCCATGAAAAAAAAAGAAAAAAAAAATCCTTAACAACGAGTTCTGTCCAACATTAATTGAACATTTTGTAAGTCAAAACCAGGAAAAAACAATAAGTTCAATGAATGGATCTCTCAGTAACATAAGTCATTAGTTTTTTTTATATTGAAATAATTTGCTTTTATCATCAGTCTAATTGATAAGGAAATTATAATAACTAGCTTTCTTTAGTTAATGACGAATGTTTGTAAGGCAATGTTCGTGTCATACCTTCAATATGTAGCATATGTAAATACTCGAGTATTGTATTCTACATAGCCCAGTAATTCCTTTTCGTTTCGGCTTGATGTACATATGATGAATTCTGAACAGTATTAACATTGGATAGGAAGTTCCTATGTACAAAATTTATGTGGGTATAGAATAGCATTTATACGCCGTGTTCACCATTATATGCTAAGATCTCTTTCTTTCTTGTCAAATTTATTTGTATTTACCGAATGTTTTGCCGTGGTTTAACGATTATTATCCAATTATTTACTTTTATAAGTCTATGTTACTGTTTAAAAAACAATGTTAACCACGAAAAGCCAATTTGAAAGAGCAACATAATTATGAAATGAGCACATTCATTTTAAATCAACATTCAAACTTGAATTTGACAAAACTTCATAGATATTTATTTTGCAGTTGTGCTTTGCATACTTTTGCGTTCAAAATTCCTTCACGTAAAGATATTATATAGGTTACATTTAAACGACCCATGGTTACATCATCCTTTCTACACTTATTAACGAGTCCCGTCTTGTTTATTATCAATCACAGGAAAGAAAAGGGGCTTCAAAAAGCTATTTCATACCATCTGCGCCTGCTGATATTACCTATAGATTTAGTGAATTTGAACAGCAATATTCCTGTCTGGGAATGCCAAAAAAGCATTTGACAATGACTGCTGTGTTTTCTAACTCATCCTAAGCGGTATTGTTAGTTTTACAGATCCGTGTACCTTCAAAGATAAGACACCAGTCAATACTTTGAATCGATATTGAGAGTTTAGTGACAAATGTGAAGTTACAGCTGTCTTTGCATTTTATTGTATCTTCATTAAGTTTGTGGCTTTATTGTCAAGCTTATTGTTTCACCTTTTCTTAAAAATGAACTAGGTTTTATATAATTGTTCCACAATATCTACAGTATATCTGTAATCAGGTATAGAAAAATATAACGAAGTCATGGAAAATTAGTTTTTTTTGTTTTTTTTCTACAGTGAATTCATAATTCTTATCCTCATCGTTAGCAGTGTGCTTGGTGTCTTAGTATTTCTGGACCTGATTGTGCTCAATATTTTTATCATACCGTGAACTGTATCTTAATGCATTTTCATATATAATCCTAATGGCTGGAAACCAATTGTAGATTTATTATACAGTAGGTTTTCAAGTCATTGTCTTTTAGTTTACTTTTGTAACGGTAGGCTAATACATTTTCACGAACTGTATGTTGTATGATTAACTTATTCTATCCTTTTATTTGTATAGTACGTCCTTCGACTATTATACTATATTCTTTGATATCTGCTACCCCTTCTTCATTTTACTTACTCTCAAGCAATCCTAATGGAACTGTGCAAAGGACATTTCAAGATGTGGTGGTTGCATTCGGAATAAATCAACAAGGGAGCAATTGCATTTATGATAACAACTATATCAAAGAGAAAGAAACTCTCCAAACAAACCCCAACAGCGAGAATAATCTTTCGTTTGCATCAGTCAAGAAGAAAAGTGGAACACGAAGAGCAAAACTCATGGATGGTACATAAACCAAGTTTTCAGTTCAGGATTCTCAGGACTGACAAGAAAATATAATTTCAGAATTGTTAACTTGTTTTTAAAAAAACAATCCAAGAATAATTCTCGACGTATTTTGCTGATTATGAAAGAGAACAAGAAGAGATAGAAGAATAATGATTTCTCTTAAAGTCATAATTTTTTTTCACATGGCCATAAAATTGTCTGAGTGTATTATTTTACCAAATGTCCTGAAATTTGTACAAGAAAACATTATACCTCAGCGATCTGCGGAAGTTTTCCATCAACTTAGAGGTAAGTTTTTACGTTTCGGGCGACAATTTGCAATGCGATATCAATCACGTAAAATTTAGAGCAGGCAACAATGCTAGAGGAAACTAATGAAAAGAAAAAGTCATAAAATTTCAAGATATTTTCCTGCCTTTCTCGGTCATCTCAAGAATTTTGTAAATTACGGATGAGACTTCTGACCTTTTTTCAACACTCGCAGCAATTTAAAACCATTAAGGTCACTTAAAATTTTACATGATTTGTTATGGAAGAATTACTAGATATTAAAAATGAGCTGAATTTGTGCAGAAGACGAAGGTAAGTTTCAAGTCGCAATTACACATTTCATCATTGGTTCAATATTTCATGACAATATTTCACAGAAGGTAAGAAATTTGTAGATGCAGGGAGTCTCTCTCTCTCTCTCTCTCTCTCTCTCTCTCTCTCTCTCTCTCTTAAACGCACTTACATCATTGCAATTTAAGGTAGAAATTATATTTTGAAGAGAGAGTAAAGGGGTACCTGATATTACAACAAGGTTGTTGTTACTCATTATTTCACCATTTATAGTTTGGTATGCAGTGAATATGTTTAACGATTTCATCAGCATCGCAGTATTTTTTAGAAATATGACCGTAGTCTTTAGCAAAATCTTTGAAAGACATTATCCGGCTATTGGGAAAATGATCCTGACGGAAAATGCAAAAGTTTTAACTACATTTTTTTTTTCTTTTACATCATTATCATAGGACAAATACGCAGAACTTCGACTGGTCTGTTGTTTAGTGTTCTTAGTTACTCCAGGGTCCTTGAAGGGAACATAAACAATAGAGCTCGTTGCCGTAGAAATTGTTATATGTCACAACCCCAGCTTTGCCAGATATGGGAATTTATCCCTAGTTTTGGGGATTTATCTCTATATTTGAGAATTTTGGTGTCTGATGGGGATATTCCGTACAAGTTTCTGTAAAAAAGAAACAAAGATGAGTAAACCTTTATATTGTTGCAATTAGTTTGCTTGTGCTTATATGAATCATAGTGAGTAATTTCTATATTAGTAAAGCCTATATGATCAGAAGAGAATATATTTGTGGGAATAGGAATTTTTGGGTTGTTTTGGGGGATTTTTTATCATGAGTTTTGGGGATTTTTACACTAACCCATCTGGTAACACTGGCCACAACCATTTGACAAAGGAAATTGTGAAGTAAAGACATACAATGAAGCTTGTGGCAATATCTGTAAAAGCAAGGTCAACCCATTTTTGTGTCATAACTGACCCATGGTTGCCATTTCGTGGGAAATTCCCACAAAAACGTGGGAGAAATGGCCTTTCGTGGGACATTTGGTGGGAGGACTTTTGTGGGATTTTTGTGGGAATTTTACTTGTCTGTGGGATTTTTTTGTGGGGGATATCAAAGTATAATTAAATTATAAATATCACACTAAAATCGTGTTGGGGTGGAAACAGACTTACTGTGGTTCATAATATATTTCCTTCAAATATAAATTTTATAAAAGGAATTTAACAGACCAGTTGTACGAAATTTTGAAATAAGTATATGTTATTGATTTTAATGTTTCAAAGTCTAAAAGGGGCAGAGTAATTATGCTAATAATCTTTGAATAGTAAAGCTCAGTACTTTATTCATTTATAGGATGGCTACAGCCATTTCCTGATAACAACACAAAGGCCAGATGCAAGATATGTGGGACCATTTTTCGAGCTCACATGAAGTCAATAATGGGTCATGCTACAGGAAAAATAAACATTTGGATTTAGCAGTCTTCAGGGAGTAAAGTACAGACATCCATGAAAGATAAAGTTCAACCCAATATGAGTGAATCATTAAAAATTGCAGAGTTAAAGTTAGCAGTTTTTATAACTGAATATTCATCCAATTTATCCATAGATCATCTCGGCGAATTAATATCACAATTAGATAAGAAGTCCAGTATCCTTACAAAAATTAAGCTTCACCGTTCCAAGTCCTCTCGTTTACAAAAGCATATAATTGGTCCCAGTTTTTCAAAGCAGTTGATCAAAGAAATGGGAGATAGACATTTCAGCTTGACTGTTGATGGGAGCACAAATGGGGCTAAAGTTTAGCATTAGGCATCCGTTTTTACAGTCCTAGCAAAGGATGCATAGTTGATACATTTTACCGCCTTGTTCCCCTTAAAGATGCAACTGCAAATACTGTGTATATGACTGTTAAAGATTGCTTACAGGAGCATAATTAAGATGTAAATAAACTGATAGGTGTAGGTACTGACGGTGCAAGTGCTATGGTTGGTCGAACACACTCCATCATAACATTATTACAGAAAGACAATCCTAATATAAATGTTATAAGGTGCGTTTGTCATTCTCTTCATTTAGCAGCAAGTAAGGCTTGTGAAAGACTGCCAACAATTCTTGATTTCATAGTTAAAGAGACTCACACGTGGTTTTCTAATAGTCCAAAAAGAATGCGAACATATGCTGATTTATATGATGTTTTAGAAGACTGTACGCCTAAGAAAATTCCAGGTTTAGCTAATACTCGTTGGTTGTCTCGGTTGGAGGCAATAAATGTCATACTTGATCAGTGGGAAGCACTTAACCTTCACTTTGAATTGTCTGCAACAAATGAACGTTGCCATATATCTAAACAACTCAGTCTTGCATACAAAGATCCTCAGAATAAACTATATCTGCTGTTTGTTCGTAAACGCCCTTGGGGAGGTTGTTAGAGTGAACAAGCTACTTCAGGGTCAGAATGTGGATGTTACTAGGCTTACCGACGATCTTATCGATATGTATGGAAACTTGATGTGAATAGTTGTGGATCCTGTATATTTATCTAAGTGCCGTAAGGAAAATCTCCACAAGCTTGAGTTTCTGAGTTATCTTCTATCATTTAATTTCATCAATTTTGGTTATGAATTTAATAATTATGCAGCTGAATGTTCTTTAAATGATTATCAAATTTCTTATGTAAAAACGTTGCAAGGCCTTTGTATTGGACCTTTTAAATAATGTGCAGCTCAGGTTGACTAGTGATGTTGAGATACTTTTATTACTCAAAAAATTACATCCAGCAGTTGCCACATCACAAGTGAAAGATAGCATCGTGGCAATTGCGTGTAAGTACGAGAATACATTTACAGACATGGATAGTTTAGAAAACGAATGGAATGCAATTCATTTAGATCAGTGGCCTAGCTCCTGTTTAAAGAACTGTGTTAGTTTTTGGGCAGAGGTTCGAGAGAAAAAAAAATCTGCTGGTGAGCAGAAATATCCAAATGTTTCATCTCTTGCTTTAGCTCTACTTTCTCTGCCTTTTCCTAATGCATCAGTGGAGAGAATATTTTAACAAATGAATGTGGTACATTCTAAATTAAGAAATCGTTTACAGGTAAGTTCGGTTGAAGCTATCCTACAAATTAGATATTGTTTGTCACGCCAGAATTTGACACGTATAAAATTTTCACCCCCTAAGGTTATGATCTCAAATTTTAATGCAGCAACAGAAGAAGAAGAAAAAGGAGAAGAAAAAATTTTTATCTCTCGAGTCTTAAGATGGAATAAAATAGAGATTTATAAGTGATAAATATTATCT
The DNA here is from genome assembly GCF_036898095.1 of Palaemon carinicauda. NCBI lineage: Eukaryota > Metazoa > Arthropoda > Malacostraca > Decapoda > Palaemonidae > Palaemon > Palaemon carinicauda. The sequence goes on along the minus strand of NC_090726.1, from coordinate 139,029,477 downwards.
TGTAGAGTATACAGTACTTTTTTTTTAAGAAAATGTCACCACAGCCATTTTTTTTTTTAGGAAGAATCTTTTTATTCTAATTCTGTTGGTGCCGTATACTATAAGCAGTTTTCCAAATTTCGTGAATCTTTCGTGAATCGAATTTAAAAATCGTACGATATTTTTTTAATGTATTTTCTATTTTCATTCTAGGCCTACACACAAAAATATTCAAATTTTTGTGCTATTTCTTATTTGAAAGTATTTTGCTGCATGTGTAGAATGATCATTTTGAGATGTTGTAAGTGAGATTTTCTATGTTAATGGTTAATAAAGTGTTTGCAATTGAAAAATCTGTCTATAATTGTCATTGTAGAATCGCATTTTTTTGGGAAAAATATGTGGGATTTTCAACTTATTTTGTGGGATATTTATGGGAAAAACTGTGCCCTACGTTGGAATTTGAGAAAATAAACAAAAGTGGCAACTTGATTACTTACCCGAATACCCGGTCTGCACAGGGGTAGTGTGCGAAGTTATTTGCTACGTGGGAAGTGGTCACTCCTTAGGTTAGTGCTTATCTATTTCTTTCTGAACTAGGCACACAAGGGACGGCAATTCATATAGTAATCGATATTATAAGATGAAGAGTGATATTGTATATTTGTTCTTGTGCGGCATACAAACCCTCTACTTTAAATTAAGGAGCCTGTCTAACTCGTTACAGATGGTATCAAATTATTGGAACCAAGATATATTATGTCGGTAATTCTATACAATAGCTCCGCCACTAATAATTGAGGTTTTTTTTCTGGTGAATTACTTAGTGCTTTATCTTCAGCTGACCAGTTTTTTGTTTTTCTTTTATGGAGGAACCAAACTACCTAGCTTAACCTAACCTAATAGCTGTAGCCTTACCTAGCGGTGGTCCCCTTGCAACCCCCCCCACACCGCCAATAATAATAATTGCTAATAATAATAATAGTACCTATTAATGATAATTATATTAAGTATAAGAGAGCCTAAAACCCATTGTGTACTCACTTAGTTTGGAGGGTAAGTGAGCTGCACCTTTCCGACTCAATACCTAATGCACAATAGCCTCACGAATGCATGAGCACCAATCATTTATAGTTTTGTGAGAAATTCTTAATTAATCAACACATTTATAACTAAATTGGTAAAGTTTTACTGTATAACAGATTCTCATTTTGAACAGAAAATATGTTTTCCTGTAGTAAATAACGTGATTTGACCGAAAACAAACAGAACAACCAATTCGACTAACTTTTAAGTAGCTGAACTGGTTGCTGTTATTATGGATGAAATGAAAGTGAAAACTGGTTAAATCATGTTATTTTCTACAGGAAAACATATATTTTCTGTTAAAATGTTTAAATATGTCTTTTGTTATAGATATTGTTAAAATGGTTAAGTATAATGACTTTTTCAAATTGTGGGTCACTTCACTCACGCATGTACTGCGAACGCTAACATTAGCAATGTTACGCAACGTTACGATGGCATTGCGGTAATATTGTACTGTATTACAGGGCGATGTAACCTAGGAAAAAAAAACTACTTTTTTCTATAGAAAAAATTCCACTCTCTTCGAAAATTACACTCGTTCCCGTCGCTTTTTCTGTTCGAAATGAGACTCTTGTAATGCAGTAAAACTTTACCTATAATGGTTCTTGTTCCGCCACTGGCTCGCTTACGCTCGCAGTAAAATAAAACATCAAGCTCGTATGTACTGGCAAGCGGTAATGTTGAGCTGCGCATGCTAACATTAGCAATGTTACAATAACATTAGCATCACTAAATATAATGGTTCTTGTTCCGCCACTGGCTCGCTTACACTCGCAGGAAAATAAAACATCAAGCTCATATGCACTGGAAAGCGGTAATGTTGAGCTGCGCACGCTAACAAAATAGTAAAACTAACACATTGAAATTAAAGAAATTAATGACTTACTTTTATGACCGCGACGACGAAACTTGTGGGTCACGGGGGTGTTGTGACTGTGAGTCTTTGACGTCTTAACTTGCTTGTCTTAGTTTAGTACTGCACTTGGAACACTGGAAACATTGGGCTATTACATTACGAGATTTAAGAAAATTATTAATACTGTATTGGAATTCACCAAAATACTTTCAACTATGGATTACTGCAGTTGTTACAATTTTCTTAAACTTCCATCGTAAAATACGCAAAAAGACGTCACTTGAACTAACAAAGACCTGACTTGGACTAAGGTTTCCACGGAAAAGGGTTTGTTGGAAGGTGGGGGTAGGGAAATGTTAACCCCCCTGTGCAAACTTACCATACGTATGGGTTCGTGATTGGTTAACGGAAAAGCAATGGAGTCTAGAGAGTAAACATGAATGAAATAGAATGGGAATCTTGTCTAGAGCAAGTATTTATGTGAAATCTGGGCGTGACAAGGTAATAACAAAATGTATAAAAGTAATATAGCAAGATAAAATGGAGTTTATCATAAATAATATTTAATGGGAATATAAAATGAGGTGATTTTATAAGGTATCGGATAATAAAACGAGTAAAACTGGGGTCAAATGTAATATTTATACGAGGGTATTACATAAAAGGGATAGTATAGTTGTACTGGTTCAAGTCATATACTTGAATAAAGCGGGTGAAGTCGAATAGTTAAATTTGACGGCTATAGAAGAAGGAATCCTATTGGTGGAGGAGGATTCTATGCGCAGGGAGGAGGGGTTTTTGTGCAGAAGGTCGAAACCTGCTATGTACAAACGAACGAACGAACGAGAGCGACTACAACCGACAAGTAGAATGACAAAAAATAAATGAAAAATACTGCTAATGTTAGCATGTTACGCTATCATTGCCGCAGCTCAATATTACCGTATTTTTTTCATGAGATATAGACTTTGCAACGGCACCTCCAAAGTTTATCCTCTTATACCGTTTTGTCTTTTACCCCGTTTATTGTACATCCAAGAAGGTAATGTATAGAGGAGAAAAGGCTTGTTTTACTATTATATACCGTTTCCCCAGTATGTTTTCCCCACCCAAAACCCCCGAGTTCCCACTGGGGTTCCCCCATTATCGTAGGAGGTAGGATATATTTCTGAAACGATTAATTTGCGACGGAAATGAGTGTCATTTTCAAAGAGAGTGGAATATTTTCCATGGAAAAAATTAGTTTATTTCCTAGGTTACATTGCCCTTTCATACAGTACAATAATACCACTAAATTTAACGCCAATATCATACATACATATACTAAGGCACTTCCCCCAATTTTGGGGGGTAGCCGACATCAAACAAATGAAACAAAAAAGGGGACCTCTCCTCTCTACTTGCCTCCCAGCCTGACAAGGGACTCAACCGAGTTCGGCTGGTACTGCTAGGGTGCCACAGCCCACCCTCCCCCGTTATCCACCACCGGTGAAGCTTCATAACGCTGAATCCCCTACTGCTGCTACCTCCGCGGTCATTCAAGGCACCGGAGGAAGCAGCAGGGCCTACCGGAACTGCGTCACAATCGCTCGCCATTCATTCCTATTTCTAGCGCACTCTCTTGCCTCACTCACATCTGTCCTCCTATCACCCAGAGCTTCCTTCACTCCATCCATCCACCCAAACCTTGGCCTTCCTCTTGTACTTCTCCCATCAACTCTTACATTCATCACCTTCTTTAGCAGACAGCCATTTTCCATTCTCTCAACATGGCCAAACCACCACAACACATTCATATCCACTCTAGCTGCTAACTCATTTCTTACACCCATTCTCATCCTCACTACTTTGTTCCTAACCTTATCTACTCAAGATACACCAGCCATACTCCTTAGACACATTCAATTTCTGTCTCTCCGTCACTTTCATTCCCCACAAGTCCGATCCATACATCACAGTTGGTACAATCACTTTCTCATACAGAACTCTCTTTACATTCATGCCCAACCCTCTATTTTTTACTACTCCCTTAACTACCCCCAACACTTTGCATCCTTCATTCACTCCCTGACGTACATCTGCTTCCACTCCACCATTTGCTGCAACAACAGACCCCAAGTACTTAAACTGATCCACCTCCTCAAGTAACTCTCCATTCAACATGACATTCAACCTCGCACCACCTTCCCTTCTCGTACATCTCATAACCTTACTCTTACCCACATTAACTCTCAACTTCCTTCTCTCACACACACTTCCAAATTCTGTCACTACGTTCTCTTCCGCGTCTGCAACCAGTACAGTATCATTCGCAAGCAACAACTGATTTACCTCACATTCATGGTCATTCTCGTCTACCAGTTTCAAATTCTCGTCCAAGCACTCGAGCATTCACCTCTCTCACCAATCCATCAACGTACGAGGTAAACAACCACGGCGACATCACACATCCCTGTCTCAGCCCCACTCTCAACGGAAACCAATCGCTCACTTCATTTCCTATCCTAACACATGCTTTACTACCTTTGTAGAAATTTTTCACTGCTTGCAACAACCTTCCACCAACTCCATACAACCTCATCACATTCGACATTGCTTCCCTATCAACTCTATCATACGTTTTCTCCAGATCCATAAACGCAACATACACCTCCTTACCTTTTGCTAAATATTTCTATTATATCTGCCTAACTGTAAAAATCTAATTATATAATTATATAAAAGTAACAAATTACATTCTATATCTAAATGAGACTTTTCAAACCAAGTTCCCTAAAAAATAGATATGTAAAACTACACCTTTTTCACTTGTTTTTCAAGGTATTTGTTTATAAGACCACACACTCCATTAACTCCCAAATTATGCAGTCCTGCAGCTCCTCTTCTTGTACAGTAATTAGTTGGTTCTTTAAATGCCGGGAAAGCAAAACATGGCAAGATATGTTGAGAAAGGGGGAAAGGGTTATTAAAGAAAACTAGCTTGGTTTCCTCCCTAAAAGACCTGGAAGTGACATCAACATAGTCAACCAACCAGAAGTTTGATATGCCAGGATACATTTAATATACTGTATATTCAAAATGTATGCTAGATTAAAAATGGACTAATTACTCTTCACTATTTGTGAAATGTACTGTATATTTTATGGACGGCTTTGAGTAACTACTACATTTTTAATTTAGTACTGTATATATTTTGAATATATATCAAATGTACTGTATACTGGCATCACGATCTTCTGTTTATGTACGCTGGCATCACAAACTATTGTTAGGTTGACTATGCTGACGATATCAGTTCCAGGTCGTTTAGTTTGAAAACCAAGCTAGTTTTGTTATAACCTCTCCCCGTCCCCCTTGCTTAACATATCTTTAAAATTCTTTATTTTCCCTGCATTTAAAGAACCTCCTAATTAACGTACAAACAGAGAAGAGCTGCTGGACTGCATAACTTGGGAGTAATTTGTATTTTTTCCGTAACTGAAATACAAACCACGCTATTTAATAGGGGTATTGCTTTCGGCGTAGCTGAAATGATGAGCCATTAATTTTTAATGAGGGGTTACTACCCACACAGCTAGTTAGCGGGGGTAGGGGAGGGTAGCTTGCTACCCTGCCCCTCTCACACACCTGTGCTTGAGCTCACTTTGCTCTCGGCTCTGATGGTGGTCGGACGTGTCCGCTCTCATCCTCGCCGTTATTTGGCAGCCATATAATTGCTTTTGTTTGTTTTTTTTAGTTCTGTATATGTGAAGTTAGCCTCTGCGATCATGCACACCTGGCCTGGGTTTCCCGACTGCCCCTGTGGAACATTCATGTCGGCGGTCGAGACAGATCCTCACGCCCTTTGTCCTTCTTGTAGGGGCCAACGGTGTGATAGCAACTACAAGTGTAGGGAGTGGTCTACCTCCCAGTGGGAGAGGTTTTCGCGACGATGGACGAAGTCCAAACGGAATATTTCTCCTTCAAAGGTTGCTTTGAAAGGAGAAAAACTCAGGCCTCTTCTTCCATTGCCCAAACCTCCTCCGAAGCTCCCACTTGGTCGGTCTCTTTCGAGAGACCGTCGAGTGGAAGCGTAGACCGATGTATTGTTTACCAACCTCGGGACTTGAGAGATGACGTTGCTTCCCCTACCGAAGCAGCTCCACCTCTCCCCCTGGGGGAGGATATGTCACTAACCTCCCTTTATCAGCTTTGGTCCTCCTTGGGCCTTACGAGTTCGCCCTTCAAGGAGGTTTTGCTTAACTACATCCGATTGGGTGCTGCTGTCAAGCATTCGTCGTCACCGTCAGAGGTTGATCCTCTGTCTTTTGTCGATGTTGTGGTGTCAGAGATATCCAATACGGTATCATCCATCACCTCTTCCACTCCAAACTGTACGGTAGGTGACGACTTAGTTTCTCCCGTTCCTGTTCAACCTACGAGGGAGAAACCAAGTCCATCGTCAGTCTCTCCTAATAGTGTTTCTCCCCCCTCGGGGGTGTTCACTTACAGAGACTCCTCTTCGGAGGACTGCAGGAGGTCAGCTTGCTGATCCAACGGCCCCCAGAGGGCGCATTCGTCAGGAAGCTCGCCTTCCTTTTTGCCTTAGAGGCCTTCCTTCACCTGCGGTGAGGAGGCGCCTCTTTGGTTCAACATCTTCGATGCAGTCCCTCGCAAAGGAGCCTCTAGACCAATCATTCATCACTGCTCCTGCATTGGTCCTGGACCTCTCTGCAGATCGTTCGCGATCTCCTTCAGTGGAAGGTCGTCTTTTTAAAGGACACGTCCACTTTCCACCCGACAGTCCTGCTGACCTGCTGTCTCCATTTCTACATGGGCCTAACAAGGCTCCACCTAAGCACGCTATTGCGTGCCAACAGCATACTCGCTACGCGCCCACGAGACCTGACGATCGCTCTTTAGTAGCTCGTCAGGCCCCATCACTACGTGCAGATTTTCACCATAACCCTAACACAGGGCATCAAGAGCATACGCGCCAACACATGCATATGCTCCAATACGAGCATACGCTTCAACAGGAGCTTAGCTCCATCACACGCTATGTGCGCCCTCATGCGCATATGCGCCCCACGTTTTCCTGCGCGCCAGGTCTTGCCTGCGTGCCCTGCGCCCACGCGCCATGCGCTTACGCACCCACAGTCTCCAACGCGCCCATCTTCTCGCCAATACTCACCTGCGCGCCAGCGCTCACCTGCGTGCAAACCACCTGCGCCATCAACCTCCTGCACAATGGCGCTCTCCTGCTTGCCAGAGCTCCCCTACGCGCCAGCACTCTACTGTGCGCTAACATCTTCCTGCCCACGCTCACATGCGCTCAACATCTAACTCCTGCGCGCCATGCTGCGCACCATCTATGCGCCAGGTAAAGCCTGCGCGCCAACTGTCAACGGATAGCAGGACTTCCGGGAAGTCAGCAATGCTGCCTTCTCCCACGAGCCAACCAGTACCAAAGCGCCAGCGCTCACCTGCACGCCAGCCTTCAACGGCGCGCATCCTCAAGGATACGCGATCGCGCCCTGCGCACACGCGCCCATCCTCTCCAAGGGATGCGCGCCAACATTCTCTCGCTCTCCCGCGCTCCCCACGTGATTCCACTGCGCGCCCACGCACTATAGAATTTTCTTCTGTGTGCGAGCGGCCTACGGCCGACACAGTTGCGCGCGAAAACTCTCCCGTACGCCCGCGCTTTCAACGTAATAATCCTGCGCGCCCGTGCCCGCGCAAATACTCTCCCCTGCACCACCAGTCTCCCGCGCGCGAGCCCCTTTATTCTCCCTCACGCAAGCCCCGACATTCTCCCTCGCGCGAGCCCCGACATTCTCCCTCGCGCGAGCCCCGACATTCTCCCTCGCGCGAGCCCCGACATTCTCCCTCGCGCGAACCCACATATTCTCCCTCGCGCGAGCCCCGATATTCACCCCAGCGCGAGCCCACGTATTCTCCCCCGCGGGAGCCCACGTATTCTCCCCCGCGCGAGCCCACGTATTCTCCCCCGCGCGAGCCCACGTATTCTCCCCCGCGCGAGCCCACGTATTCTCCCCCGCGCGAGCCCACGTATTCTCCCCCGCGCGAGCCCACGTATTCCCCCCCGCGCGAGCCCCGGTAATCCCCCCCCCCCGCGCGAGCCCCGGTAGTCCCCCCCCGCACGAGCCCCGGTAGTTCCCCCCCCGCACGAGCCCCGGTAGTCCCCCCCTGCCGCGCGAGCCCCGGTAGTCCCCCCCTGCCGCGCGAGCCCCGGTAGTCCCCCCCCTGCCGCGCTAGCCCCGGTAGTCCCCCCCGCGAGCCCCGGTAGTCCCCCCCCGCGAGCCCCAATAGCCCCCCCGCGTGGGCCCCGGTAGCCTCCCCCCGGGCAAGGCCCGGTAGTCCCCCCCGTGCGAGCCCCGGTAGTCCCCCCCACGCGAGCCCAGAAGTCCCCCCGCGCGAGCCCCGGTAGCCCCTCCCCCCGCGCGAGCCCCGATAGTCCCCTCCCCCCGCCCGAGCCCCGATAGTCCCCTCCCCCCGCCCGAGCCCCGATAGTCCCCTCCCCCCGCCCGAGCCCCGATAGTCCCCTCCCCCCGCCCCAGCCCCGATAGTCCCCTCCCCCCGCCCGAGCCCCGATAGTCCCCTCCCCCCGCCCGAGCCCCGATAGTCCCCTCCCCCCGCCCGAGCCACGATAGTCCCCTCCCCCCGCGCGAGCCCCATTAGCCCGTCCCCAGCATGAACCCCGATAGTCCCCCCGCGCGAACCCCGGTAGTCCTTTACCACGCGCGAGCCCCGGTAGTCCACCCCCCGCGCGAGCCCCATTAGTCCCCCCCGTGCGAGCCCTGGTATTCTCCCCCGCGCGGGCCCCGGTATTCTCCCACGCGCGGACCCCGGTATTCTCCCCCGCGCGGGCCCCGGTATTCTCCCCCGCGCGGGCCCCGGTATTCTCCCCCGCGCGGGCCCCGGTATTCTCCCTCGCGCGAGCCCCATTAGTACCCCGAGCGCGAGCCCCATTAGTCCCCCCCGCGCAAGCCCTGGTATTCTCCCCCCGCGCGGGCCCCGGTATTCTCCCTCGCGCGGGCCCCGGTATTCTCCCCCGCGCGGGCCCCGGTATTCTCCCCCGCGCGGGCCCCGGTATTCTCCCCCGCGCGGGCCCCGGTATTCTCCCCCGCGCGGGCCCCGGTATTCTCCCCCGCGCGGGCCCCGGTATTCTCCCCCGCGCGGGCCCCGGTATTCTCCCCCGCGCGGACCCCGGTATTCTCCCCTGCGCGGATCCTGGTATTCTCCACGCGCGAGCCCCAGTAGCCCCCCCCCCGCGTGAGCCCCGGTAGCCTCTCCCCGCGCAAGCCCCGTTAGCCTCCCCCTGCGCAAGCCCCGGTAGCCTCCCCCCGCGGAAGCCCCGGTAGTCCCCCCCCGCGCGAACCCGGTAGTCCCCCCCGCGCGAACCCGGTAGTCCCCCCTTCACGAACCCGGTAGTCCCCCCCCTGCGCTAGCCCGGTAGTCCCCCACGCGTGAGCCCCGGTAGCCCCTCCCAACGTGAGCCCCGATAGTCCCCTCCCCCTGCGCGAGCCCCGATAGTCCCCTCCCCCCGTGCCAGCCCCATTAGTCCCCCCACCGCCCGAGCCCCGATAGTCCCCCCACCGCCCGAGCCCCGATAGTCCCCCCCGCGCGAGCCCCATTAGCCCGTCCCCAGCAGGAGCCCCGATAGTCCCCCCCGCGCGAACCCCGGTAGTCCTCCCCCACGCGCGAGCCCACGTATTCCCCCCCCCCGCGCGAGCCCACGTATTCCCCCCCGCGCGAGCCCACGTATTCCCCCCCGCGCGAGCCCACGTATTCCCCCCCGCGCGAGCCCACGTATTCCCCCCCCGCGCGAGCCCACGTATTCCCCCCCGCGCGAGCCCACGTATTCCCCCCCCGCGCGAGCCCACGTATTCCCCCCCGCGCGAACCCACGTATTCCCCCCCGCGCGAGCCCACGTATTCCCCCCCCCGCGCGAGCCCACGTATTCCCCCCCCGCGCGAGCCCACGTATTCCCCCCCGCGCGAGCCCACGTATTTCCCCCCCCCGGGCGAGCCCACGTATTCCCCCCCCGGGCGAGCCCACGTATTCCCCCCCGGGCGAGCCCACGTATTCCCCCCCGCGCGAGCCCACGTATTCCCCCCCCGCGAGCCCACGTATTCCCCCCCGCGCGAGCCCACGTATTCCCCCCCGCGCGAGCCCACGTATTCCCCCCCGCGCGAGCCCACGTTTCCCCCCCGCGCGAGCCCACGTATTCCCCCCCGCGCGAGCCCACGTATTCCCCCCCGCGCGAGCCCACGTATTCCCCCCCGCGCGAGCCCACGTATTCCCCCCCGCGCGAGCCCACGTATTCCCCCCGCGCGAGCCCACGTATTCCCCCCCGCGCGAGCCCACGTATTCCCCCCCGCGCGAGCCCACGTATTCCCCCCCGCGCGAGCCCACGTATTCCCCCCCGCGCGAGCCCACGTATTCCCCCCCGCGCGAGCCCACGTATTCCCCCCCGCGCGAGCCCACGTATTCCCCCCCGCGCGAGCCCACGTATTCCCCCCCGCGCGAGCCCACGTATTCCCCCCCGCGCGAGCCCACGTATTCCCCCCCGCGCGAGCCCACGTATTCCCCCCCGCGCGAGCCCACGTATTCCCCCCCCGCGCGAGCCCACGTATTCCCCCCCCGCGCGAGCCCACGTATTCCCCCCCCGCGCGAGCCCACGTATTCCCCTCCCCGGGCGAGCCCACGTATTCCCCCCCCCGCGCGAGCCCACGTATTCTCCCCCGCGCGAGCCCCTCCCCCCGCGCGAGCCCCTCCCCCCGCGCGAGCCCCTCCCCCCGCGCGAGCCCCTCCCCCCGCGCGAGCCCCTCCCCCCGCGCGAGCCCCTCCCCCCGCGCGAGCCCCTCCCCCCGCGCGAGCCCCTCCCCCCGCGCGAGCCCCTCCCCCCGCACGAGCCCCTCCCCCCGCGCGAGCCCCGATAGTCCCCTCCCCCCGCCCGAGCCCCGATAGTCCCCTCCCCTCGCCCTCCCCCCGATAGTCCCCTCCCCCCGCCCCAGCCCCGATAGTCCCCTCCCCCCGCCCGAGCCCCGATAGTCCCCTCCCCCCGCCCGAGCCCCGATAGTCCCCTCCCCCCGCCCGAGCCCCGATAGTCCCCTCCCCCCGCGCGAGCCCCATTAGCCCGTCCCCAGCATGAGCCCCGATAGTCCCCCCGCACGAACCCCGGTAGTCCTTCACCACGCGCGAGCCCCGGTAGTCCACCCCCCGCGCGAGCCCCATTAGTCCCCCCCGCGCGAGCCCTGGTATTCTCCCCCGCGCGGGCCCCGGTATTCTCCCACGCGCGGACCCCGGTATTCTCCCCCGCGCGGGCCCCGGTATTCTCCCCCCGCACAGGCCCCGGTATTCTCCCCCGCGCGGGCCCCGGTATTCTCCCCCGCGCGGGCCCCGGTATTCTCCCTCGCGCGAGCCCCATTAGTACCCCAAGCGCGTGCCCCATTAGTCCCCCCCGCGCAAGCCCTGGTATTCTCCCCCCGCGCGGGCCCCGGTATTCTCCCCCCGCGCGGGCCCCGGTATTCTCCCCCGCGCGGGCCCCGGTATTCTCCCCCGCGCGGGCCCCGGTATTCTCCCCCGCGCGGGCCCCGGTATTCTCCCCCGCGCGGGCCCCGGTATTTCCCCCGCGCGGACCCCGGTATTCTCCCCCGCGCGGATCCCGGTATTCTCCACGCGCGAGCCCCAGTAGCCCCCCCCCCCGCGTGAGCCCTGGTAGCCTCCCCCCGCGCAAGCCCCGGTAGCCTCCCCCTGCGCAAGCCCCGGTAGCCTCCCCCCGCGCAAGCCCCGGTAGTCCCCCCCGCGCGAACCCGGTAGTCCCCCCTTCACGAACCCGGTAGTCCCCCCCCTGCGCTAGCCCGGTAGTCCCCCACGCGTGAGCCCCGGTAGCCCCTCCCAACGTGAGCCCCGATAGTCCCCTCCCCCTGCGCGAGCCCCGATAGTCCCCCCACCGCCCGAGCCACGATAGTCCCCCCCGCGCGAGCCCCATTAGCCCGTCCCCAGCATGAGCCCCGATAGTCCCCCCGCGCGAAACCCGGTAGTCCTCCCCCACGCGCGAGCCCACGTATTCCCCCCCCCGCGCGAGCCCACGTATTCCCCCCCGCGCGAGCCCACGTATTCCCCCCCCGCGCGAGCCCACGTATTCCCCCCCCGCGCGAGCCCACGTATTCCCCCCCCGCGCGAGCCCACGTATTCCCCCCCGCGCGAGCCCACGTATTCCCCCCCCGCGCGAGCCCACGTATTCCCCCCCGCGCGAGCCCACGTATTCCCCCCCCGCGCGAGCCCACGTATTCCCCCCCGCGCGAGCCCACGTATTCCCCCCCGCGCGAGCCCACGTATTCCCCCCCGCGCGAGCCCACGTATTCCCCCCCGCGCGAGCCCACGTTTTCCCCCCCGCGCGAGCCCACGTATTCCCCCCGCGCGAGCCCACGTATTCCCCCCCCGCGCGAGCCCACGTATTCCCCCCCGCGCGAGCCCACGTATTCCCCCCCGCGCGAGCCCACGTATTCCCCCCCGCGCGAGCCCACGTATTCCCCCCCCGCGCGAGCCCACGTATTCCCCCCCTGCGCGAGCCCACGTATTCCCCCCCGCGCGAGCCCACGTATTCCCCCCCCGCGCGAGCCCACGAATTCCCCCCCCGCGCGAGC
>NC_090726.1:138917830-139016395 GCF_036898095.1 Palaemon carinicauda | reverse complement strand
CTCCTCCAACCATTCCGGTGCCACCAACAAGCTCCTCCCACCTCCTTGCATACAGCAGAGGAAGTACTTTGAGATCCTGGAGGAGCCTTGTTTAGCTCTTCCTCTTCACCACTCGCTGGAAGAGCTAACCAGGGGAGTCCCTCTTGAGAGACTCTCCAACCAGTAGGTCTCATTCTCGGCAGCCGAGATCCTCAACCAGGAGAAAGTTGTGAAGTGTGCTATGCAAGCTACGTTGATATCTGGTTGACGACCTTAGGTATCCTGATATGTTCTGAGGACTTCTCCAAGGAACGTACCAGGAAAGCTATGGAAACCTTCCTTCTCTCAGGTAACCGCACAATCGAGTCTCTGGCCCAGCAAGTCTTGAACTTGTGGGCAAATACCATCCTAAAACGTCGGGATGCAGTAGCTGAGAGATTCCATCAGAAGGTCCCTGGCGCCGAGATCAATAGGTTCAGACATTCCTCCCTAGAAGGATCCATCTTGTTCAAGCCTAAGGATGTGGAACATGCTGCTGAGGGTTGGTGGAAGTCTCATCATGACTCTCCTTCATAGGGCTCTAACATCCAAGCCCTATAAGCCTCCAGCACCACAGCAGTCCCGTCCAGTCAAGACCACTACGATGACAACAGCAGCGAAGACCTTGGTGTCTAAGGCCTTTCCTGTCAAAGAAAGGAAAGGCAAAAAGTCCTCCAGGGGAGGCAAGAATCCTTGAGGGAGCAGCCGAGGCCACAAACGCTAGGATAGGCAGTCCCCCTGCATTTCCAACAGTGGAGGATGCCTGCAAAGTTGCTCAAACAGGTGGAAGCAACTCAGGGCCGATTCTTGGACAATCTCTGTGATCAGTCTAGGATATCGCGTCCCGTTCATAACATCTCTACCTCCCCTGACGACGAATGCAGTGTCATTGAGCTTCCTTGCCATGGGATCGGCAAGGGGGCAAGCCCTTCAGGCAGAAGTCCAGACCCTGTTGAAGAAGGGTGCTCTCCAAGAGGTCATCGATGGATCCCCAGGCTTCTTCAGTCGACTCTTTCTTGTAAAGAAGGCGAGACCAGTCATCGACCTCTCAGCTCTGAACAAGTTTGTCAAACAAACTCCGGTCAGCATGGAGACAGCGGACACGGTCAGACTAGCAGTAAGATCGCAAGACTTTATGTGCACACTGGACCTAAAGGACGCGTACTTCCAGATCCCAGTCCATCCGTCTTCAAGGAAGTACTTAAGATTCAGCCTAGACAGCAGAATGTACCAGTTCAAGGTGCTGTGCTTCGGTCTTTCCACAGCACCACAAGTCTTCGCCACAATGTTCACCCTAGTATCATCTTTGGCACACAAGATTGGCATCCGTCTCCTCCATTATCTGGATGACTGGTTAATCCTAGAAGACTCGGTGTCAACCCTTCTTCAACACCGAGACAAACTTCTGAGACTTTGCCAAGATCTGGGGATCATGGCAAATCTCGAGAAGTCTTCACTGCTTCCCACTCAAAGACTGGTATACATAGGCACACTCTCCACAAAGCCTTCCTATCAGACGACAGGATAGCAAGGCTGAGGAAGGTCGCCAGCCCAATCATGGTTACGTCTCCTCAGTCACCTTTCATCGCTGGCCTGTCTAGTTCCCAATGGTCGCCTCAGGATGAGATCCCTCCAGTGGTGACTCAAGTCCCGGTGGAATCAAGCGCACGACTCCCCGGACATCCAGATCCCCATGGGACCTGCGGAACTGACGGATCTCCAGTGGTGGGTGGCAGACGAGAACTTATGAAAAGGAGTGGATGTTCTCGTCCTCCCCCGGATTTGATGCTGTTTTCGGACGCTTCAAAAAAAGTGTGGGGGGCCCCGTGCTGCACCACACGACCTCAGGCCTCTGGTCAGAGTCAGAAAAGTACCTCCACATAAATCTCCTAGCGATGAAGGCCGTCTTTCTAGCCCTTCAACAGTTCCAACAGTACCTGGCAAGTCACTCTGTGGTGGTGATGAGCGACAACACCACAGTATTGGCTGTTACGACCTGTGTAGGCCGTAGTTCTGGTTCTTTAAACTTTGATTTTTTAAAGGAGTCGTAGGCAGTACATTATTTATGTAACTCGGTGAACTGAGGGAAGACAGAACAAAAACACTGGAAAAATCTAACAATATTTATTACAGTACACTTAAATAAATTCAACCTTGCATCAGGAGTAACAAACAGCTCCTAAGACAAACAACAATGGGTAAACAAAATGACCTGGAGGACTAATATACAGAGTCCTCTAAATACACAAGGTTGACCTATATCTAATAATCTTAACCCTAACATAGAAAAACTAAACAGATCAAAAGTATGGCTCATATATTAAGCCGGGCCCACAAATATCAACAAACCACTACCCTATTACTAAACAGATAGGCATAAGGAAGACATGAGAAATGAAAAGGCTGAAAACCTTAAAATTACCTACCTACACACAAACATTAAAGGCTAAACCAAATACCAAATTATAAAACTTAACACGAGACAGCATACAAATACACATACCACATTAAACTAAAGGCATAAATACTTATACATTCACATAAAAGAATTATGCTGAGAGTCATAATTTATAGATACATGTACATATCTCAACACTGTATTACCTATCCGTGGAATTACTTTTAACCGTACTTATCCATACATGGATTAGACCGATAGGGGACGAACGTTCATCAGCATCAGAGGGAGTACATTAACACCAGGAAAACGGGCTGGGCATATCCATAACGATAATGAAAAGATCGTAACTTTACCTGGGTAATGACTCCCTACGTTCCTCCTCACGGACCCTTGGTCCACAGACGAGCAGCGTAACAGATGTGATGACGCTCTTTGATCACGGCAATAGTACCTCCAACAGTGCCGGGACGGAACGACGGCACCGTCTTCCCGCAGGATCCTCAGGCGGGGAAAATAACGCCAAGTGACGGTCGCAAGTGACACATACACTTGCAGGACGTAACAAGCGAGGTGGCTATCGCAGGTGACAAAACCCCTGCATACTTGGGCCGTGATCCAAAGAAGTGTACAATTTACCGCGGGTGGCTCAAAGACACCAGCGAAATAATCCTCCCAAGGCACAATTCCTTATGAGGGAATAAAAAAAGCATCTACCAATGGCTGCTGAATTAGGATACACGTCTGTGATCAAGGTACGGTCCGAACTGTTCATTCCAGGCAGCAGTAGTCTTGTCCACGGCTCTCACTAAACACTAAACACTAAACACTCGAAAAAAAAAAATAAACAAAAGAGTTAATGGCATTTCACTAATTAACGAAGGAGGAGGAGCGAAGGTTATCACCGAACTCTTATGAAAAGGGCAGTTAACATTTACTCCTGCCGAAGACCAAATTTATTTATAAACAATTAAATAACTTACTTTAACATAACAGTGGCCTACATCAACAAACAAGGAGGTACTTTTCGCAGCAACTATCCCATCTAGCAGTAGAGATACTGAGATGGGCCGAAATCCACTCGATACCACTATTGGCTCGCTTCATTCCGGGCAAAAGGAATGTGCTCGCCGACAACCTAAGCAGAGCATCTCAGATAATGAGCACCGAGTGGTCTTTGGATTATCTAGTAGCCAACAAAGTCCTGACTTTGTGGGGTTTTCCGACTGTGGACCTCTTCGCAACGGCCCTGAACTTCAGGCTCCTGCTGTACTGTTCCCCAGTCCCAGACCCCACGCTCTCTGGCAAGATGCTTTCCAACAACGGTGGGACAACATCGACGTTTACTCATTTCCCCCGTTATGTCTGATGAGGAGGGTACTCAACAAAACCAGAACATTGGTCAATCTTTCAATGACACTCATAGCTCTGCTATGGCACCACGCTGAATGGTTCCCGGACCTTCTGCAACTCCTAACGGAGTCACCAAGAGAACTCCCTCCACGACACACACTACTCAAACAACCACATGTTGGCATCTCCTCTCTGAGAGAGGATTTTTGCAACAAGTTGCAATGAGGATGTCTGGACACCTGGGAAAGTCATCAGCAGCAGTCTACCAGGCAAAGTGGAAAGTCTTCTGTGGTTGGTGTCATGGAAGGGGTATCTCTCCATTCAATGCCACTATTCCAACAATAGCGGAGTTCCTCGTGTATTTGCGTGAAGAAATGCGCCTTTCAGTCTCGGCAGTGAAAGGCTATCGCTCAGCCTTAAGTCTCGACTTCAGGCTGAAAGGAATGGACATTTCCTCATCGCTAGAACTCTCTCTACTCATACGGAGTTATGAACTTACTTGCCCTCAGTCGGAAGTGAGACCTCCCCCATGGAATGTGGTTCGAGTTCTCAGGGCTCTTAAGAGACCTCCCTATGAACCATTACGCCAGGCATCAGATCGCCACCTAACCTGGAAGACGGTGTTCCTTCTAGCTTTGGCCTCGGCCAAGTGAGTCAGCGAACTTCATGGTCTCTCGTATGACATTACCCATTCAAGGGGATGGGGGGAGGTAACGTTCAGCTTCGTCCCTGAGTTTATTGCCAAGACTCAGAATCCAGGAGTAGCGGATCCTCGATTCGATTCCTTCCGGATTTCTAGTCTCCATACTGTAACAGATGACCCAGACCATCTCTTACTATGCCCAGTAAAAAGCTTGAGGCTGTACCTCAAAAGAACAGCTGCAGTCCATCCTTGTGTGCCAGCACTATTCGTCAGCACAGGAAGGACTAAGAGGAGGGTCACCAAGAACACCATCTCTGCATGGATTAGCAGGGTCATTGACCTGGCACTGAATCCAGACCCTCTTCCGTCACGTCGCCCCAGAGCACATGATGTCAGGGGCATAGCTACGTCCCTGGCCTTCAAAAGAAATTTTTCAGTGACGCAGGTTCTTCAAGCTGGGGTGTGGAAACGTCAAACAACATTCACATCCCACTACCTTCAAGACGTGACCCACAGGAGACTCAATACATTCTCTATCGGTCCTGTGGTGGCTGCACAACAGCTGCGTTTTAAACTTCAAGCTCCTTATTGGACAAGTAGCAGAAAGTTGAGGGCATTGTTACCGGGTTTTAGTCTGCATGAATGAAAAGGTTTGACTGGCCCTTATTCTTTTCTTCATCATCCACTCTCTTGGGGAAAGCAGCATCCTGGGTTCTCTGCATAGCCGACCTCAAATCACTGCAGGTAAACCATGCTCCCTTGTGTTCCTAGTATTAAGATTAATACTTTTACGTCCCCATACCCTGAGGAGGTGGTATTGGGAAAGTCCTAGTCTACAAGTTTCCATCTAAAGAACTTCAGAACAACTTTCTAGGATGAGTCACACTTCTTCATACCTTCACACACTGCTTGCGTAGGACGCAGACCTTGCGTAGCAAGGTTTTAGGGAGGTGCAGGTACAGTACTCCTTATTTCTTGGGTGCTTACACTCAAATAAGGAGTCCACGGGCAAAGCCAAAAGACAGACTGGCTGGGACGTCCACCCTTCCTAATGGGTGAGTCACCCCTATTAAATAGCGTGGTTTGTATTTAAGTTACGGAACAAATGACAAATTCGTAGATAATTTGTATTTTTCAATATTAATCTTACCCGATGATCATGTAGCTGTCAACTCCGTTGCCCGACAGAAATCTACGGTCGGGATACGCCAGCGATCGCTATCCAGGTGGGGGTGTACACAACAGCGCCATCTGTGAGTAGGTACTCAAGTACTTCTTGTCAACAAGAACTCAAATTTTTCCTCTGTCGTGCCGCCGGCAAGACCTACTTGGATACGCTGTTGATTTTGGAGTCTTTGTTCACGATTTGGTGATGTATTTGCTCTAAAGTTATAGCCTTCGCTATTCAGGAAGCTTTCTCATTAGCTTAGCAAGCTTTTGGAATTAATTTAGATTAATTGGTAACGAACTTTGCTAGATTTTGGAATCCCCCCTTGACTACTTCTAAATTCAAGATGTCTGACCAGTCTCAAGTACCTAAGTACAGGCAGTGTAGCGTTAGGACTTGTACTAGGCGTCTTCCGAAGGCCTCTATAGATCCTCACACCGTATGTTCCAATTGTAGGGGTAAATCCTGTCAATTGGAAGATCGATGTGGGGAATGTGCTGGGCTTTCGGAATTCGATTTTAACGAATTCCTTAGATATGCACATAGGTTAGAGAAGGAGAGAAATAGGAGGAGTTCTTCTCGCTCTGTGGATTTTTTCTCTCCCCATGCCCCTCAACCTTTTCCTTCCCCTGTGGTGGTGACTCCCGAACCTGCTACGAGTGCTCAGCCTGGTATGGCGGATATGTTGCGTGCCATTCAGGCTCTCGGTGACAAAGTGGAGTCATTGGCTAATGACCGTAATCAGCTCTTGGCAGATGTCAGAGAGCTGAAAGCGAAAAGTGCAGTGGGAAGTGTTAGTGCTAGTGATGTGCAAAGTGTCAGTGTCAGTGTTGCGCATGAGGGTACATCTGTGCGTGCCAGTCGTCCTCCCAGTCCGGGACCTCTTGCAAGCTCCCAAGCCCAGGGGAGAAGCAATGTCGAAGGACCAAAGGGTTCGGCAGGCCTTGATCGGCGCACGGATGTATCCTCAGTGGTTGCGGACGTATCTGTTAAGGATCGTCCCATCCACATACAGACGAATGAGCCCTTACATTCCTCGTCTGTGGAAGAGGTTTCCAGGAGGAAACGGTGGACCAAGGTCTCACGACCGCTCAAGCGTAAGGTCCCTTCCGAGCTAGTCCAACGGCCCAGGTGTAGCCACTGGGTCAGTTCGGACTCGCCGCAGTCATCTGATGACTGCACACCTCCCAAGAGAGGTAGAGTGGTCCCTCAACAGGCTACTGCTCCGTCTGTTGTTGCTCCAACCACAGTAGACCCTAAGTGGTCCATGCTGCAGACTATGCAGTCTCAGCTTGCTGCATTCATGCAGGAGTATCATGCTGAGAAGGCTCCTGTTAACCTACAACCCGCCGAGGTTGTGCGCTCAGCAGATACTGCGGCTGTCTGCTCCCACACTCCACCTGTGAGAGCTCCACCACCGATGCGCAGTCCACCCTGCCAGACGCATGTTCTTGCTGCACCCTCTGCTAACATGCGTGAGCTGCCGCATCAGGAGTTGCCGGGTTCCAGCACTATGCGGCATTCTCCTCAGCCCATGCAGCATGCTCTGCATACCTTACAGCATGCTCCGCATACCATGCAGCATGAGCCGCATACCTTACAGCATGCTCTGCATACCATACCGCATGCTCCTCAACCCACCGCAGCCCCTCCCACACACCAGCCCTCTGCTTTTGTTGTTGCCAGCTCGTAGACCGACCAGCAGCGGCATGATGTTGGATCTGCAGGTACGCATGCACCCGTACTGCCGGATTCAGCCGTTCAGCTTTCTGCTCTGCCTTTGCCACTTACAACTCAGCTTTCGGATGATGGTGTATCGGATGATGAAGCTGCACATCTGGATGAGCCTCACTCTGATTTTGAAGGGCCCAAGTCTACTCCACCCTCCTTAGACTTTCGTAAAGTATTTGCCTTGTTCAGGGACTTGTATCCTGAGCAGTTTGTGTCTGCAACCCCTCGTTCTCCTCCCTCTGAGTTTGCTCTGGGCATGCAGTCTGCTGCGCCTGCCTTCACCAAGCTTGTTCTCGCCAGATCATCTAGGAGAGCTTTGAGGGTTATGGGGGACTGGTTGTAGTCCAAGAAGCAACTGGGAAGGACTTCTTTTGTCTTTCCGCCTCCCAAGCTTGCTTCTAAGTCGAGCGTCTGGTATGCCACGGGAGAGGAACCCGGCTTGGGGGTTCCTGCCTCTGCCCAGGCCGACTTCTCAAGTCTGGTTGACTCTCCCCGCAGGTTGGCTATGAGACGTTCGAAGATCTGCTGGTCCTTTTCCGATTTAGATCATCTGTTGAAGGGAGTCTTTCGTGCCTTCGAGATATTCAACTTCCTCGATTGGTGTTTGGGAGCCTTAAGCAGGAAGACTTCCCCTTCAGATAAGGACTCGGCCATGCTGATCATGTCTAGCATGGACAAAGCAATTCGGGATGGGTCTGGTGAACTCGCGGCTTCGTATGTATCAGGAGTCCTTAAGAAGAGAGAACATCTTTGCTCCTTCTTATCAGCTGGTATCACTCCTTGCCAGAAGTCAGAGTTGTTGTTTGCTCCTCTCTCCAAGTGTCTGTTTCCGGAGGAGCTGATTAAGGGGATGGCTGCCTCACTTATCCAGAAGGATACTCATGATCTTATGGCATCTTCTGCACGTAAGGCTAAAACCTTACCTTCCGTGCCTAGACCCTTCCGCCCTGCAGCAGTTGACACTCCTGCTTCTAGGTTCATCCCGCCCTTTCGTGGCAGAGCCTCCAGCAGAGGAGGTACCCGTGCAGACAGTCACCGTGGCAAATCCAAGAAGGGTTCCAAGTCCGCAAAAGGCAAGTTTTGACTGCCTTCCTCTCCAGACAGCAGTAGGAGCCAGACTCAAGACCTTCTGGCAAGCTTGGGAGAGCAGAGGTGCAGACGCTCAGTCTGTGAAGTGGCTAAGGGAGGGATACAGAATTCCGTTCTGCCGCAGTCCCCCTCTAGCTACGTCTCCCATCAACCTCTCTCCCAACTACAAGGAGAAGGACAAGAGGCTAGCGTTGCAACAAGAGGTGTCGCTCTTGCTACAAAAGGAAGCGGTGGTCATAGTCCGGGATCATCAATCCCCGGGCTTTTACAACCGTCTCTTCCTGGTAGCCAAGAAGACAGGAGGTTGGAGACCGGTGCTGGACGTCAGTGCTCTCAATGCTTTTGTCACCAAGCAGACGTTCACGATGGAGACGACGAAGTCGGTCCTAGCAGCGGTCAGGCAGGAGGACTGGATGGTCTCGTTAGATCTGAAAGACGCGTACTTTCACGTCCCCATCCATCCAGACTCCCAACCTTTCCTAAGATTCGTCTTTGGAAAGGTTGTGTACCAGTTCCAAGCCCTGTGCTTTGGCCTAAGCACGGCACCTCTTGTGTTTACCAGACTGATGAGGAATATTGCGAAATTCCTTCACTTGGCAGACATCAGAGCCTCCCTCTATTTAGACGACTGGCTTTTAAGAGCTCCCACAAGTTGTCGCTGTCTGGAGAATC
Source organism: Palaemon carinicauda (assembly GCF_036898095.1). Lineage (NCBI taxonomy): Eukaryota > Metazoa > Arthropoda > Malacostraca > Decapoda > Palaemonidae > Palaemon > Palaemon carinicauda. The sequence goes on along the minus strand of NC_090726.1, from coordinate 139,007,323 downwards.
TCAGATGGACTATGGATCTGACCAAGGAACTGGGCCTCCTGGTCAATTTAGAGAAGTCCCAGCTCGTCCCATCCCAGACCATTGTCTACCTGGGTATGGAAATTCAGAGTCGAGCTTTTCGGGCTTTTCCGTCGGCCCCAAGGATCAATCAAGCCCTAGAATGCATCTAGAGCATGCTGAGAAGGAACCGATGCTCAGTCAGGCAGTGGATGAGTCTAACAGGGACACTTTCATCGCTGGCCCTGTTCATCGAGTTAGGGAGACTCCACCTCCGCCCCCTTCAGTATCATCTAGCTGCTCACTGGATAAAGGACATGACGCTAGAGACGGTCTCAGTTCCTGTTTCCGAAGAGATGAGGTCTACTCTAACGTGGTGGAAGAACAGCATTCTTCTCAAGGAAGGTCTACCATTGGCTGTTCAGACCCCCGACCACCGTCTCTTCTCGGACGCATCGGACACGGGCTGGGGTGCGACACTGGACGGACAGGAATGCTCGGGCACATGGAATCAGGAGCAAAGAACACTTCACATCAATTGCAAGGAGTTGTTGGCGGTTCATCTGGCCTTGATAAACTTCAAGTCCCTCCAGCTAAACAAGGTGGTGGAGGTGAACTCCGACAACACCACAGCCTTGGCTTACATCTCCAAGCAGGGAGGGACTCATTCGAGGAAGTTGTTCGAGATCGCAAGGGACCTCCTCATTTGGTCAAAAGATCGAAAGCTCACGCTGGTAACGAGGTTCATTCAGGGCGATATGAATGTCATGGCAGATCGCCTCAGCCGGAAGGGTCAGGTCATCCCCACAGAGTGGACCCTTCACAAGAATGTTTGCAGCAGACTATGGGCCCTGTGGGGTCAGCCAACCATAGATCTATTCGCTACCTCGATGACCAAGAGGCTCCCGTTGTATTGTTCTCCGATTCCAGACCCAGCAGCAGTTCACGTGGATGCCTTTCTGCTGGATTGGTCCCATCTCGACCTGTATGCGTTCCCGCCGTTCAAGATTGTCAACAGGGTACTTCAGAAGTTCGCCTCTCACAAAGGGACACGGCTGACGTTGGTTGCTCCCCTCTGGCCCGCGAGAGAATGGTTCACCGAGGTACTGCAATGGCTAGTCGACGTTCCCAGGACTCTTTCTCTAAGAGTGGACCTTCTGCGTCAACCTCACGTAAAGAAGGTACACCCAAACCTCCACGCTCTTCGTCTGACTGCCTTCAGACTATCGAAAGACTCTCAAGAGCTAGAGGCTTTTCGAAGGAGGCAGCCAGAGCGATTGCCAGAGCAAGGAGGACATCCACTCTCAGAGTCTATCAGTCTAAATGGGAAGTCTTCCGAAGCTGGTGCAAGGCCAATGCAGTTTCCTCAACCAGTACCACTGTAACCCAGATTGCTGACTTCCTGTTACATCTAAGGAACGTAAGATCCCTATCAGCTCCTACGATCAAGGGTTACAGAAGTATGTTGGCAGCGGTTTTCCGCCACAGAGGCTTGGATCTTTCCACCAACAAAGATCTACAGGACCTCCTTAGGTCTTTTGAGACCTCAAAGGAACGTCGGTTGTCCACTCCAGGCTGGAATCTAGACGTGGTCTTAAGGTTCCTAATGTCATCAAGATTTGAACCGCTCCAATCAGCCTCTTTTAAGGACCTCACATTAAAAACTCTTTTCCTCGTGTGCTTGGCAACAGCTAAAAGAGTAAGTGAGATCCACGCCTTCAGCAGGAACATAGGTTTCACATCTGAAACGGCTACATGTTCCTTGCAGCTCGGTTTTTTGGCTAAAAACGAGCTTCCTTCACGTCCTTGGCCTAAGTCGTTCGAGATCCCAAGCCTGTCCAACTTGGTGGGGAACGAACTAGAGAGAGTACTTTGCCCAGTTAGAGCTCTTAGGTACTATTTAAGAAGGTCAAAGCCATTACGAGGACAATCAGAAGCTTTATGGTGTGCTATCAAGAAGCCTTCCCTACCGATGTCTAAGAACGCAGTTTCTTACTACATCAGGCTTCTGATTAGAGAAGCACATTCTCATCTGAAGGAAGAAGACCTTGCTTTGCTGAAGGTAAGGACACATGAAGTGAGAGCTGTGGCTACTTCAGTGGCCTTCAAACAGAACCGTTCTCTGCAGAGTGTTATGGATGCAACCTATTGGAGAAGCAAGTCAGTGTTCGCATCATTCTATCTCAAAGATGTCCAGTCTCTTTACGAGAACTACTACACCCTGGGACCATTCGTAGCAGCGAGTGCAGTAGTAGGTGAGGGCTCAGCCACTACATTCCCATAATCCCATAACCTTTTTAACCTTTCTCTTGAATACTTTTTATTGTTGTTCTTTGGGTTGTACGGTCGGCTAAGAAGCCTTCCGCATCCTGGTTGATTTGGCGGGTGGTCAAATTCTTTCTTGAGAAGCGCCTAGGTTAGAGGTTGTGATGAGGTCCTTTAGTATGGGTTGCAGCCCTTTATACTTCAGCACCTAGGAGTCGTTCAGCATCCTAAGAGGACCGCTAGGCTCAGTAAGGAAGACGTACTTAAAAAAGGCAGAGTAATGGTTCAAGTCGACTTCCTTACCAGGTACTTATTTATTTTATGTTTGTTATTTTGAATAACTGATAAAATGAAATACGGGATACTTAGCTTCTTTGTTAACATGTATGCTGGTCTCCACCCACCACCCTGGGTGTGAATCAGCTACATGATCATCGGGTAAGATTAATATTGAAAAATGTTATTTTCATTAGTAAAATAAATTTTTGAATATACTTACCCGATGATCATGAATTAAAGAACCCGCCCTTCCTCCCCATAGAGAACCAGTGGACCGAGGAGAAAATTGAGTTCTTGTTGACAAGAAGTACTTGAGTACCTACTCACAGATGGCGCTGTTGTGTACACCCCCACCTGGATAGCGATCGCTGGTGTATCCCGACCGTAGATTTCTGTCGGGCAACGGAGTTGACAGCTACATGATCATCGGGTAAGTATATTCAAAAATTTATTTTACTAATGAAAATAACATTTTTCCTAACTATACAAACCTTAGCTATTTAACCAAACTTGCCCACCAGCGCTATCCCCTTGAAGTCCTACCTCCAAGCAAAGTGAGCTCAAGCACAGGTGTGTGAGAGGGGTGGGGTAGCAAGCTACCCTCCCCTTCCCCCGTCAACTAGCGGGGTGGGTAGTAAACCCTCGTTAAAAATTAATGGCTCGTCATTTCAGCTACACTGAAAGTAATACCCCTATTAAATAGCTGAGGTTTGTATAGTTAGGAAAAATACAAATTATATACGAATTTGTCATTTTCCTAAGATACAAACCTTACGCTATTTATACAAATTGGCCTGCCATCCTGACCCCTGAGAAATTCTGCCATAAAGCAAAGTGGTTACTCAGCCGAGAGGTGTGAGTGAGCGAGGTAGCCAGTCTGCACCACCCCCACCCGCTAACTAGCGGATGGGGTAGTAACCCATCACTAAATATTATCATGGCTCTTCTTTCAGCTACGCCAAAAGTATATACCCCTGTAAATAGCTTCAGGTTTGTATGCTAGGAAAAATATAAATTACTTCCAATTTGTTATATTTATTAATTTTTTGACGAAGTTAGCCGTGAAGATTATCCCATGGGCCGTATTCTTGAAACCTACCCTGGTCAAGATGGTCATATTAGATCTGTGAAGGTACGCACCTTTAACGAAATATATGTGTGTCCCATTAACCATTTTATCCCCTTGGAGATAAATGTTACAGGTCCCTATATCACTGAAATGGAACAAGGTGGTAATGACCGGGTGCTTGCAACCGCCCAGGTTCCTCCTCCAAAGGGCCCTCATACCTCTCTAGAGGACAATTCTCCTGATGAAGTCATTCCACTTCCTAGCCCTAATCCTGTGCCTTCTCGAGGGCAACCACGTAGAGCCATGGCAGAAAAAGCCCGTGCCTTGTTCCAGGAAGTGCTGTAGATTAGTAAAAATGCTTCCTTCAGCCCCTCGCTCTCTCTTACTTGGCATGGTGTGGAAATTCTTCCCACACTTTTGATTATTCCTGTTATTCCATTTTCTTTGTTTTCTTCTGTTACTCTCCAAGTTTTACATATCACAGTTTCCCTTTGTTTCCTTTGTGACCTTCATTTGTTATACCTTTATTATTCATTTGTTTTACCTTTATTATTGATTCGTCGTACCTTTATTATTCATTTCAGCTAACATGCTCATCATTCCCCAGTACTATCATATCTTTCACTCCTACCACTCCTCTTTAGATAATATTGTTTCAGCTTTTTGAGCTCCGGTGTATGCGTATTAGCGATGCATAGAGTGGTTGGATTGTGGTGTGTTCTGTTCACAATTGCTCATGTAACAAAATGTTTAAACTGATTGCGTTTAAGGAACTTGTTAATTTGCATAACAAATTGGTTTTAGCTAATAATTATCTACATATCTGGACCTATTTATAAGTCTGTTTAGCTAGGATTGGTAAATGTAACTGCCGATGAATGCCACATAATTCTTTTTTCATGTATCACATTTTTATGTCAGACTGTAGGATATCTTGTGATTACTGTCCCCTGGAGCTGCAAGAATTCCCCTTGTACTTATATAAGCACCATTCAGCATCAATGGGAAAAATAAAAAAGAAGAGATCCATTGTACTAGTTAACTGTGTCTAGGACGACAGCAGCAACCTTTAACCTGGCCCACTTGACCAGGTGACCTAGAACGGATAGGTCGTATATTTTTTGCGGAGTAAAACCACCACACTTTGAGACCAGAAGCTCCAAAGACGGTCTCCTTTTGATGGCCAGAGTCCAGAGTCCTAAAGCTGATCACATGCAACAGGCTCAGCAGTAGCCTATCTGTTTCCATGTGTCAAACCTCCATTTTAGTTTTTAGGACTTAGGTCCTTAAACCAAATCAACCTGGTTCTCCATGACTGATCCAAAAGGACGACGGATCAAGTCTGAGTGAGTAATGTGGTGTTTAATTTGGCCAAAAATTTGAGTTCCTTTTAGGTAATTACATTTTTAAATATTAAACTTAGCCGGTGAATATATAATAGCTGTCGTCTCCGACGGCCCGACAGATCCAAAAACTCGCGAGCGATCGCCGTGAAGGTTGCGGGTGTGCCCACCAGCGCTGACTATCGGCCAGATACCGCATATACTTGTCAACCACTCCAGTTCTTCTCTGTCGGTCTTGCCGACAAGTTGGTTCCGCTCGCTGTTGACCTCGAGTTTTTCTACCGAATTGGTGAAGTACTTTCTTTTGGTTGTTTTATTGGCGTTCGCTGTGTTGGTGTGTTTCTTCAATAAAACTCTTGAAACCCTTTTTTTGGCTTGTGTTTCTTGTTGATGAATTTGGCTTTGACTTGGATTTTCTTTGGTTGTTCAAAATGGCTGACCCTTCTCCTGTTTATCGCAAGTGTGCGAGAGAATGTAACAAACGTCTTCCCAAGGCCTCTATCGACCCTCATACTGTTTGTTCCAATTGCCGGGGTAAATCCTGCCAATTAGGAGATCGGTGTGAGGAGTGCGTGGTCTTGTCGGAATTCGAATGGCTTGAGTATGAAAAATATACTCGTAAGCTCGAAAGAGATAGGGTGAGGAGAAGCTCCTCTAGATCTTTGGAATTTTCCTCCTCCCATGCCCCTGAACCTAATCCTTCCCCTGTAGTGGTTGTTCCTGAACCCCCTGCTAGCACTCATGAACCGTCTATGCGGGATATGTTTTTAGCGATTCAAGCTTTAGGCGAGAAAGTTGAGTCCTTAGCCTCGGACCGTAACCAGTTAATGTCTGATGTAAAGTTGTTGAAAAGTGGTAAAGCAGAAAATCTAAGTGATAAAGTGATAAGTGCGCAAAATGTGTTTAGTGTTGCGACCGAGGGTTCGTCTGTTCGTGCTTGTCGCTCCCCTAGTCCGAGACCTCTTTCAGGCTCCCATGCACCAGGGAGAAGTAATGTCGTAGGACTTAAGGGGGCGAGAGGTGTAAACCAGCGTACAGACGTTCCCTCATTGGTATCAGACGTTTCCCGTCAAGAACATCCTTACCATAAGACGGGTGAGACTAAGTTCTCCTCGTCCTCTGACGACTTATCGCATAAGAAACCTTGGCGCAAGGTATCTAGGCCCTTAAAGCGAAAGTCAGTCCCTTCAGGACAGGTCCAGCGTCCTGGCTGTAGCCATTGGGACCGCTCTGACCACTTGCAGTCATCGGATGGCTGTTCGCCTGTTAAGCGAAAGCGTAACACGGAGTCCGAGGGTCTCGGTAGAGGCAATGTTTTGCCAGCGCAGACGTTACCGACGTCACGGCCCGTTCCGACTCCCGTTGACCCGAAGTGGGTTGTCCTGCGGGACATGCAGTCTAAGCTTTCTTCTCTTATGGAAGATTATGAGCATTTACAGCTTCACGATGATCCTTTGCTTGCGGTTCGCCAGTGCGATGAACGTGACTCTGGCCTTCAGCCGCCTAAACGAGTGTTTTCTCGTCCGTTTGATGTTAGTACTAACGTTTCTAGTGCTTTGAAACGCGATGCTAGTCGTGTTCCTCGTCTTTCACGTCAGTCACGTGACATGGAACCCCCCTTGCTACAGTCTCGGACTGACGTTCAGCAGCTGCCACCGCATCCCCGCACTGACGTTCGCCGACCGACTTCGTTGCCTCGCCGTGATGTTGAGCGTCTGTCACCGCAGTCGGAAGTTGTTTTGCCTGCTCAGACCCTGCAGTCAATGCAGTCTCGACGTGATGTTGAGCGACATTCAACTCAAACTGTTGTTGCTTGTCAGTCACAAGACTTTCAGTCTTTTCAGCCGCGGCGTGACGTTTCCTCAGCTGTGCTGCTGCTCCGTTGCTTGTTGACATTGCCTGTCAAGCGTTGCCTCCTAGACATGTCTCTCCGTATCACGAGACTCTGCAGTTGTCTGACGAAGTTCCGTCGGATGAGGAAGTCGCTGATCCCCTTCCAACTGATATGCCTTTGGGGACTTTTTCAGATGGAGAGGAGCCTAAAGTTGCTCAGCCCTCTCTTGATTTTAAAAAGATCATGCTGATTTTTAAGGAACTTTTTCCTGACCGTGTGGTGACTGCTGCTCCTCGTTCGCCTCCGTCAGAGTTCACGCTAGGCCTAGCTGCTTCGACGCCGTCCTTTACTAAGCTAGTGCTCTCTCGCTCTTCTAAGAGAGCTTTGCGTTTACTAGGCGACTGGTTGATGACCAGGAGGAGTTTGGGGAAGACAGCCTTTGCTTTTCCCCCTTTTAAACTGGCTTCTCGAGCGAGCGTCTGGTATGACACGGGAGAAGTTCTCGGCTTGGGAGTTCCTGCTTCTGCCCAGGGAGACTTCTCAAGCCTAGTAGACACTCCCCATCGTCTGGCCATGAGACGCTCAAAAGTTAGCTGGTCCTCTTCGGACCTTGATCATCTCCTCAAAGGGGTCTTTAGGGCCTTTGAAGTTTTTAACTTTTTGGATTGGTCGCTGGGAGCCTTGAGCAGGAAGATCTCTTCAGCCGACCGTGATGTATCTGTACAAATTATGTCCTGCATGGACAAAGCTATCCGTGATGGCTCTAATGAACTCGCTGCTACGTTTACGGCAGGAGTCCTTAAGAAGAGGGAGACTCTTTGTTCGTTCCTGTCTGCAGGAGTAACTCCCTGTCAAAGGTCGGAGCTACTCTTTGCGCCGTTATCATCTGCCTTATTCCCACAGCAGTTGATTAAGGATATCGCAGCGTCGCTAGTACAAAAGGATACCCATGACTTGATGGCTACGTCAGCGCGTAAGGCGGCTGCTTCTTCATCCTCTTATGTCGTTAGACCTAAGTTCGATACTCCAGCGACGAGGTTTATCCCGCCCTTTCGTGACAGAGCTCCCAGTAAGGGAGGCGCTCGTGCCGATAGTAAGAGAGGTAAGAGGAGAGGATCTAAGTCCTCCCGTGGCAGAGTCTGACTGCCCACGTTCTCAGACAGCGGTAGGGGCCAGATTAACCAACTTCTGGCAGGCCTGGGAGAAGAGGGGTGCAGACCGGGAGTCTGTTTTGTTGCTAAAGGAGGGGTACAAAATACCTTTTGTACGGAGACCTCCTCTGGTAAAAGTCCCTATAGACCTCTCTCCCAGGTATCGAGAGGAGTCAAAGAGACAGGCACTACAGCTGCAGGTGTCTCAGTTGCTAGAGAAGGGAGCGGTGGTGAAAGTCTCGGACCTTCAATCACCGGGGTTTTACAACCGTCTCTTCCTAGTTCCAAAGCATACAGGAGGTTGGAGGCCGGTGCTGGATGTCAGTGCTCTCAACGTTTTTGTTGTCAAAACAAAATTTACGATGGAGACCACCAAGTCCGTCCTAGCAGCAGTCAGAGAGGGAGACTGGATGGTCTCTCTCGACCTGCAGGATGCGTACTTCCACATTCCTATACACCCGGATTCTCAACCGTATCTGAGGTTTGTATACAGGTATGTGGTGTACCAATTCCGAGCACTGTGCTTCGGCCTCAGCCCTGCTCCTCTTGTTTTTACGAGGCTCATGAGAAATTTAGCAAAATTTCTACATTTGTCGGGGATTCAAGCCTCCCTGTACCTGGACGACTGGCTGCTCAGAGCGTCGTCCCGTCATCGCTGTCTGCAGGACCTTCAATGGACGTTGGATCTTGCAAAGGAGTTGGGCCTGTTGGTGAACATAGAGAAGTCTCAGCTGACTCCCTCCCAAACGATTCTCTATTTGGGGATGGAGATACAGAGTCTAGCTTTTCGGGCTTTTCCGTCTGCCACCAGGATAGAGCAAGCCTTGCTCAAAGTCCGTCTCATGCTAGAGAAAGACCATTGCTCTGTGAGAAGTTGGATGAGCCTCCTAGGGACGCTATCATCCCTGGAACAGTTTATCTCTCTAGGGAGACTTCACCTTCGCCCTCTCCAGTTCCATTTAGACTCCCATTGGAACAAGAACAAAACTTTGGAGGCGGTCTCGATCCCGATCTCCGAACCAGTCAAGACGTGCCTGAGCTGGTGGGACAGCAATATACGTCTTCGAGAAGGTCTGTCCCTGGCAGTCAAGAACCCAAACCACGTGTTATTTTCAGACGCGTCGGATTTGGGTTGGGGAGCGACTCTGGACAGTCTGGAATGTTCGGGTCTTTGGACGACAGAGCAGAGAAGCCTTCACATCAACTGCAAGGAGCTGTTGGTTGTTCACTTAGCTCTGACAAGTTTCGAGAGTCTTCTTCGAAACAAGGTGGTAGAAGTGAATGCGGACAACACCACGGCCTTGGCGTATATCTCCAAGCAAGGAGGCACTCACTCCCACGCTCTGTTCGTCATCGCAAGGGACCTCCTCATCTGGTCAAAAGATCGAGGCATCTCACTGTTGACGAGGTTCGTCCAAGGGAAATTGAACGTCTTGGCGGACTGTCTCAGTCGGAAGGGTCAGGTGATCCCTACAGAATGGACCCTCCACAAGGATGTGTGCAAGAGTCTTTGGATGACTTGGGGTCAGCCCACCATAGACCTCTTTGCAACCTCACTGACCAAAAGGCTCCCAACCTATTGCTCTCCAGTCCCAGATCTAGAGGCGGCCCACATAGATGCCTTTCTGTTGGACTGGTCTCACCTGGACGCTTACGCATTTCCGCCATTCAAGATCGTCAACAAGGTGTTGCAGAAGTTCGCCTCTCACGAAGGGACAAGGTTGACGTTGGTTGCTCCCCTCTGGCCCGCGAGAGAGTGGTTCACAGAGGTACTTCAATGGCTGGTAGACGTCCCAAGGAGTCTGCCCTTACGGATGGATCTCTTACGGCAACCGCACGTAAGGAGACTTCATCAAAGCCTCCCCGCGCTTCGTCTGACTGCCTTCAGACTATCGAAAGACTCTCAAGAGCTCGAGGCTTTTCGAAGGAGGCAGCCAGAGCGATCGCGAGGGCTAGGAGATCATCTACTATCAAGGTCTACCAGTCGAAGTGGGAGGTATTTAGAGAGTGGTGCAAGTCCTCCTCTATTTCCTCTTCCAGTACCTCTGTAGCGCAAATTGCGGACTTTCTCCTGCATCTGAGAAATGTTCGCTCCCTCTCTGCTCCCACCATTAAAGACTACAGGAGCATGTTGGCTTCTGTTTTCAGACATAGAGGCTTGGATCTGTCAAATAACAAAGATCTCCAAGACCTCCTTAAGTCTTTCGAGACCTCTAAGGAGCGTCGTATGTCTACTCCTGCTTGGAACTTGGACGTGGTCCTGCAGTTCCTGATGTCAGACAGGTTTGAGCTATTACATTCAGCCTCCCTGAAGGATCTCACCCTCAAGACACTTTTTTTAGTGAGCTTGGCTTCGGCTAAAAGGGTCAGTGAGATCCATGCCTTTAGTAAGAACATCGGCTTCTCTACGAATAAAGCTATATGTTCTCTTCAGCTTGGTTTTTTGGCCAAGAACGAACTGCCTTCTCGTCCTTGGCCTAAATCTTTTGAAATACCTAGTCTGTCAGAAATCGTAGGTAATGAAGTTGAAAGAGTGCTGTGCCCCGTGAGAGCTCTTAAGTTTTACTTAGCTCGAACTAAACCTATACGAGGTGGTTCTGAGGCCTTATGGTGCTCCGTTAAGAAGCCCTCATTGCCCATGTCTAAAAATGCGTTATCGTACTTTATTAGATTTTTAATCCGGGAAGCACATTCTCATTTAAATGAGAAAGATCGTTGTTTGGTTAAGGTCAAGACTCACGAAGTGAGAGCAATAGCGACTTCGGTGGCTTTTAAGCAAAACAGATCTCTTCGAAGTATTATGGACGCGACCTTTTGGAGGAGCAAGTCAGTGTTCGCTTCATTTTACTTAAAAGACGTCCAGACTCTTTATGAGGACTGCTACACCCTGGGTCCATTCGTTGCAGCGAGTGCAGTAGTGGGTGAGGGTTCTACCACTACATTCCCTTAATCCCAATATCCTTTTAATCTTCTCTTGAAATGTTTTTTAATCTTGTCTTGGGTTGTACGGAAGACTAGGAAGTCTTTCGCATCCTTTTTGATTTGGCGGGTGGTCAAATGTTGTTTCTTGAGAGCGCCCAGATTAAGGGTATTGATGAGGTCCTGTCTTTCAGCATCCTGGAAGGATGGCTGGGCTTCGTGAGGAAAGCGGACTAATGAGGCAGAGTAATCATCAGAGTCAGCTTCCTTACCAGGTACCTATACTTAAGTTGGTTTTTTATGAAATATTTGTCAAAAAACTCTTGAGCATATACGCCTTTATTGTATTAATGCTGGTCTCTACCCACCAACATGCGTGTGAATCAGCTATTATATATTTACCGGCTAAGTTTAATATTTAAAAATGATATTTTCCTTATAAAATAAATTTTTGAATATACTTACCCGGTGAATATATAAGATTAAAGGCCCTCCCTTCCTCCCCGATAGAGACCCAGCGGACTGAGAAGAACTGGAGTGGTTGACAAGTATATGCGGTATCTGGCCGATAGTCGGCGCTGATGGGCACACCCGCAACCTTCACGGCAATCGCTCGCGAGTTTTTGGATCTGTCGGGCCGTCGGAGACGTCAGCTATTATATATTCACCGGGTAAGTATATTAAAAAATTTATTTTATAAGGAAAATATCATGATTCGTGCACATTAGGTTAGGATATCATGTTTGTAATCATCTGGCTTAATTTATGTGGCGTATCCAGTATTCTACTAATTGCTGTCAAACGGTTTTTTGGCCTCGAGCCATGTCCTCCTGATGGAAGTTTCTCATTGGTATCTTCTACTTGGGATATTTCTACGAATGGTATACCAGAGAAATTTTACCTTAGAGGAATCACCGGAGTTCTATCCTTCCCCGAATAGTTAACCTTATCCTCAAGGCTAGGAGTAGTGAGTGTAGGGAGTGGTCTACCTCCCAGTGGGAGAGGTTTTCGCGATGACGGAAGAAGTCCAAACGGGATATTTCTCCTTCGAAGGTTTCTTTGAAAGGAGAAAAACCCAAGGCCTTTTCTTCCGTTGCCCAAACCTCCTCTGAAGCTCCCACTCGGTCGGTCTCTTTCGAGAGACCCTCGAGTGGTAGCGTAGACCGATGTACTGTTTACCAACCTCGGGGCTCGAGAGATGACGTTGCTTCCCCTAGCGAAGCAGCTCCACCTCTCCTCCCGGGGGAGGATATGTCACTACAGTAACCTTATTTCAGCTTTGGTCCTCCTTGGGGCTTACGGGTTCGCCCTCCAAGGAGGTTTTGCTTAACTACATCCGATTGGGTGCTGGTGTCAAGTAATCGCCGTCACCGTCAGAGGTTGATCCTCTGTCTCTTGTCGACGTTGTGGTGTCAGAGGTATCCAATGCGGTATCACCCATCACCTCTGCCTCTTCAAACCCTACAGTAGCTGACGGCTTAGTTTCTCCCGTTTCTGTTCAGCCTACGAGGGAGAAACTAAGTCCATCGTCAGTCTCTCCTGCTAGTGTTTCTTCTCCTAGGGGGAGTTCACTTACAGAGACTCCTCTTTGGAGAACTCCAGAAGGTCAGCTTGCTGATCCAGCGGCCCCCAGAGGGCACATTGGCGGAAGGCTCTTTGGTTCAACACCTTCGTTGCAGTCTACCGCAGAGGAGCCTCGAGAACAATCACCTATCACTGCTCCTGCACTGGTCCTGGACCTTTCTGCAGATCGTTCGCGATCTCCTTCAGTGGAAGGTCGTCGTTTTAAAGGACACGTCGACCTTTCATCCGACAGACCTGCCGTCAACTTTTCTACATGGGCCTAACAAGGCTTCACCTAAGCACGCTAAGGCGCGCCAACCAGATACGCGCTACGCGCCAACGAAACCTGACGAATGCTCTTTAGTAGCTCGTCAGGCCCCATCACTAAACCCTAACATAGGGCATTCAAGGGCGTACGCGCCAACACGCGCATATGTCCCAACAGGAGCATAGCTCCGTCACGCGCTATGCGCGCCCTCATGCACATACGGGCCCATGTTCTCCTGCGCGCCAGGTCTTGCCTGAGCCTACACGCAAACATTCTCCTACGCGCCCGCGCCAAGCTGCGTGCCAACACTCACCTGCGCGCCAGCACTCTCCTGTGCGCCATCAACCTCCTGCGCGCCAGAGCTCTCCTGCGAAGCAGCGCTCTCCCGCGCGCCAGCGCTCTCCCACGCGCCAGCGCTCTCCCTCGCCCAACATCTAACTCTCCTGCGCGCCAAAGATCTACTGATCATGGTGCTGCTGGGAAGTCAACAAAGCTGGTTTCTCCCACGCGCCAACCAGTACCATCGCGCCAGCCTTCTCCCTCACGCATATGCGAGGATACGCGCGCGCTCGCCTATCCTCTCCAAAGGATGCGCGCCAACGTTCTATCTTGCGCCCACGCACCCCACATGATTCTATTGCGCGCCCGCGCGCTAGGGATCATTCCCTTGCGCGCGTGCGCCCTATGGCTAGTACAGGTACGTGCGAACTCTCTCCTGCGCGGATAATCTCCCGCGTGCGCGTACGCGCCAACAGTCTCCCGCACGCGTGCTTGCGCACCAACAGTCTCCCGCACGCTCGCTCGTGCGCCAACAATCTCCCGCGTGCGCCCACAGTCGCCCACGTTCCAGCAGTCTCCCGCACGCACGCCCATGCGCCAACAATCTCCCGCGTACGCCCACAGTCGCCCACGTGCCAGTAGTCTCACGCGTGCGAGTCCCGATATTCTCCCTCGCACGAGCGCCATTATTCTCCCTCACGCGAGCGTCAATACCCTCCCGTGCGCGAGACTACTGAACTACGCACGGCAAGGTTGCCATCGCCTCATTCCCCTCCCCACGAGCGCATACCACCGCGCATTGTGGGAGAAGGGAAACATCTAGAGGGGTCCAGGATCCCAAAGCCATCACAAGCGAACCCACCAATGATGGGGACTCCTCCCAGGGCTCCTTCAATTCCAGTCCCTTCAAGGGGTATGTCTGACAGCGCATTTGTCAGCCAACAGCCTTGGTTCAGTGCACTGATCAGAGCTGTAACGCAGGCTTTCAAGCCAGTCTTCTCTGAATTGGGACACAGATCCATGGCTTCTTCTACCCCTTTGAAGAGAAAAAGAGGAGTTCCAGACGCGGTCACTTCCCCAAGGGCGAAACTGATTCCACGCAGACCTTCGAGGCAGACTCCTTCCTTTCCTCAGACTGCCTCTCCTTCCCTTCCGGACAAAGATTTCCCGTCCCCAGGGGAATCACGGGAAGAGAGACTTTCTCCCATCGCACCAATGGGGGAAACTTCACCTCGCACCGAGGGGTCTACTCAGTCGGGGATTGAAAGGAACATGCCACCCTTGTCAATGTTGGAATCCTACATCCTTCCCAGGAAGGAATCTAAGGACTCCAAAACATTGCCTAGGTCCTCTACTAGGACTAGGATGGAGCCAGCTAGCCACTCAGGGAATGTCCGCGACTTTTCCCAAGAAGAGCCTTTGTGGACAGAAGGAGACTTCGCTGCAAGTCCTACAACAGGAGGAGACCAGCAAGAGTCAGAACATGCATTTTGGCAAGTTCTGACTCTAATGAGGGCTCTCAATGAGTTTTCCGACCCAGAGATCCCTCCTCGAAGGGGCAAGGACACGGTCTTGGACCGTGTCTTTGGTACCCAGAAACGCTCCAAGACCAGTGCAGCACTGCCCTGGTCTCAAGGGGTTAAGAGTACCAGGGACAAGATCTCACTACAGCTCTCCGAGATGTCCTCCTCCTACCATTCCAGTGCCAACAACAAGCTCCTCCCACCTCCTCGCATACAGAAGAGGAGGTACTTCGAGATCCTTGAGGAGCCTTGTTTAGCTCTTCCTCTTCACCACTCGCTGGAAGAGCTAACCAGGGGAGTCCCTCTTGAGAGAGACTCTAACCGGCAGGTCTCATTCTTGGCAGCCAAGATTCTCAACCAGAAGAAAGTTGCGAAGTATGCTATGCAAGCCTCTTTGTGGCTCGATATCTGGTTGGGGACCTTAGGTATCTGATACGTTCTGAGGATTTCTCCAAAGAACGTATCAGGAAAGCTATGGAAACCTTCCGTCTCTCAGGTACTCGCACGATCGAGTTTCTGGCCCACGAAGTCTTGAACTTGTGGGCAAATACCATCCTGAAACGTTGGGATGCAGTAGCTGACAGATTCCCTCGGAAGGTCCCTAGCACTGAGATCAATAGGCTCAGACATTCCTCCCTAGAGGGATCCGTCTTGTTCGAGCCTAAGGATGTGGAACATGCCGCTGAGAGGTGGAGGAAGTCTCACCAAGACTCCCTCCTTCATAGGGCTTTAACATCCAAGCCCTATAAGCCTCCAGCACCACAGCAGTCTCGTCCAGTCAAGATCACTAAGACGACAACAGCAGCGAAGACCTTGGTGTCTAAGGCCTTTCCTATCAAAGAAAGGAAAGGCAAAAAGTCCTCTAGGGGAGGCAAGAATCCTAGAGGGAGCAGCCAAGACTGCAAACGCTAGGATAGGCAGTCACCCAGCATGTCCACCAGTGGGGTGATGCCTACAAAGTTGCTCAAACAGGTGGAAGCAACTCAGGGCCGATTCTTGGACAATCTCTGTGATCAGTCTAGGATATCGCGTCCCGTTCTTAACATCTCTACCTCCCCTGACGACGAATGCAGTGTCATTGAACTCCCTTGCCATGGGATCGGCAAGGGGGCAAGCCCTTCGGGCAGAAGTCCATACCCTGTTGAAGAAGGGCGCTCTCCAAGAGGTCCTCGACGGATCTCCAGGCTTCTTCAGTCGACTCTTTCTTGTAAAGAAGGCGTCTGGAGGCTGGAGACCAGTCATCGACCTCTCAGCTCTGAACAAGTTTGTCAAACAAACTCCGTTCAGCACGGAGACGGCGGACACGGTCAGACTAGCAGTAAGACCGCAAGACTTCATGTGCACACTGGACCTAAAGGACGCGTACTTCCAGATCCCAGTCCATCCGTCTTCAAGGAAGTACTTAAGATTCAGCCTAGACAACAGAAAGTACCAGTTCAAGGTGCTGTGCTTCAGTCTCTCCACAGCACCACAAGTCTTCACCAGAGAGTTCACCCTAGTATCATCTTGGGCACACAGGATTGGCATCCGTATCCTCCATTACCTGGACAACTGCTTAATCCTAGCAGACTCGGTGTCAACCCTTCTTCAACACTGAGACAAATTTCTGAGACTTTGCCAAGATCTGGGGATCATGGTATATCTCGAGAAGTCTTCACTGCTTCCCACTCAAAGACTGGTATACTTAGGCATGATTAAAGACACCAATCTCCACAAAGCCTTCGGTTTTATTGCTGTGTATTACAGGGCAATGTAACCCAGGAAAACAACTACTTTTTCTAATAAAAAAAATTACGCTCTCTTCGAAAATGACACTCGTTCCCGTCGCAAATGAATAGTTTCAGAAATATATATACATCTATATCCTATGATAATGGGGGACCCCCAGTGGGATCTCAGGGTTTTGGGTGGGGAAAACATACTGGGGAAACGATATATAATCGTAAAACAAGCCTTTTCTTCTCTATACATTACCTTCTTGAATGTATTATTATTGGAGGAAAATACAAAACAGTATAACTGGATAAACTTTGGAGGCGCCGTTGCAAAGATTATTTCATGAAAAAATACAGTAACCAGTGCTGCCAACATCTGATGTAGATCAAATGTTAGCATTCCATGCTAACATTAGCAGCCATCCGTACGTTCGTTCGTGCATACCAGTTTTTTACCTGCGCAATAATCCCTCCCCCTGCGCAGAAGCTTTTCCCCTTCCAATTACTCGTTTTACTATCGTATAATCATCTCATTTTATATTCCCATTCAATATTATTTATCATGCATTCCATTTTATCTTCCTATATTGGGTTTATTTCTTTGGTTATTTCCTTTTCACTCCCTGCTTTCACATAAATTCTTGCTCTGGACTAGTTTCCCTATCCAGTTCATTCATGGTAAAATCATCTCATTTAATATTCCCATTCAATATTATTTATCATTCATTCCATTTTATCTTCCTATATTGTTTTTATTTCTTTTCTTTTGTTATTTCCTTTTCACTCCCCTGTTTCACATAAATTCTTGCTCTGGACTATTTTCCCTATTTAGTTCATTCATGTTTACCCTCTAGACTCTGTTGTTTTTCCTTAACCAATCACGAACCGATACGTATTCAAAGTTTACACAAGGGGTTTGTCAACTGATATTTCCCTACCCCCCCTTCCTTTGTCTCTTTGAGTGGTCTGTTCATCCCCCTTCCTCCAAATCCTTTTCCCTTGAAACCTTTGTCCTAGTAAGGTGTGCGTCATTTCAAGTGAGATTTATTTTTTCGTATTTTGCGATGGAGGAAGTTATAGAAACTTGTAACGGCTGCAGTATTCCGTACCTAAAAGCAGTTGCTAAATTCCATGGTGATTTTTATGATTCTTCAACCGATGTTGATAATTTCCTGAAAGCACACAACATAATTCCTCAAC
The DNA here is from genome assembly GCF_036898095.1 of Palaemon carinicauda. Taxonomy (NCBI): domain Eukaryota; kingdom Metazoa; phylum Arthropoda; class Malacostraca; order Decapoda; family Palaemonidae; genus Palaemon; species Palaemon carinicauda. The sequence goes on along the minus strand of NC_090726.1, from coordinate 138,989,918 downwards.
GCTTACAGTGCCCCAAGTGCCATTCTCTTTTATCTTATAGGAAAGACATTCACGTGTTTTATTGTAATTCTGAATCCAGCGTACCTAAAACTAAGAAGAAACGTCGTTGTGGTTATACCGTTACTTCCTATAAAGGTACATTTTTGGGAAAAAGTCGTCTACCCCCATGGAAGATAATATTATTTGCAAACCACTCTGCATAAACATTCGGACCATGAGACCCTCATAGAGGGTATCGACATATCCTCGAAAACTAGTGTCGATTGGAGAAGTTTCTGTTCCGAGGTTACCGAATACTTCTTCGACAGTCAAGAGGCGATTAGTGGTGATGGAGTAACAGTTGAAATAGATGAATCTCATTTTTGTAAAGCTAAATACAACCGTGGTAGACCGTTAAGTGCCATATGGGTCTTTGGGGGTATTGAACGTGAATCAAAGAAATTTTTCATTATCCCTTTAGTTCCCCCCTTTCTACTAAACGAGATGCTGCTACTCTAATTCCCCTCATTCAGAAATATATCAAACCTGGTAGTGTTATTATCAGTGATAAGTGGTCTGCATACAACTCTTTCGGAAATTGGTTACGAACATAAGTCTATTAATCATTCTGAACATTTCGTTGACCCCCTAGACCCAACCATCCATACTCAAAATATAGAACGGCTCTGGAGAGAAGTGAAGGAGTGGGTTCAGAGACCTGGAATGAAGACTGAATATTTCAAGCTATATTTTTCCAGGTTCTTTTTTACCCACTACTACCCAGAACATACGTTACTGCACCACTTCTTCATTACTGCCAGTCGCCTCTACCCTCCTATACAACAACAGCCAATGGACCCCCTAGACCCACAAGACCCCGATGCCCCTCATCCATCCACATCCCAGTCATAGGAGTTAATCCGTCAGTCTCACCCTCCCGTGACCCACAAGTTTCATCGCCGGCTTCATAAAGGTAAGTCATTCCTCAATAATCATTATATGTGTTTTGTGACCGGGGAACTTCTAGGTTAGGTTAGGTGGGTTTGTTAGGTTCTGTGCCCTTTTTGTACTTTTTATATATTGTCTAAAAGTTATATGGAAAAATTATTTAAAATACGTATGGAAATATCTAACATTGCTATCGTTAGTAATGTCACCATACCGTTGGTAACTCTGTGTATCATTCGTAATATGGAGAATTTTACCGTTCTCAGTAAATACCTGAGGTTTGTGACCTGTCATACTCCTAGGATAGGTTAGGTGGGTTTGTTAGGTTCTGTGCCCTTTTTGTACTTTTTATATATTGAGTAAACTTATGTGGAAAAATTATTTAAAATACGTATGGAAATACCTAGCATTGCTACCGTTAGTAATGTCATCGTGTCGTTGGTAACTCTGTGTACCATTCGTCATCGTTGGTAGCACTGTGAATCATTGGAAACGTTGCTAATGTTATCGTTCGCAGTACATTCGTAAGAGAAGTGACAACGTTGAACAAGTGCTTATATTTAAATATTTTAACACAACATGTATGTCAACAGTGATAATATTTAACCACTTTAACAGAAAATATATGTTTTCCTGTAGGAAATAACGTGATTTAACCAGTTTTCACCTTCATTTCATCCGTAATAACAGCAACCCATTCGTCAACTTAAAGTTAGCCGAATTGGTTGATCTGTTTGATTGCGGTTGAAATGAAGGTCAAATTCGGTTAAATCACGTTATTTACTACTGTATAGGAAAACATATAATTTCTGTTCGAAATCCCACCCTGTAATACAATACAAATTTACCAAGCCTTCCCATTAGACGACAGGATAGCAAAGCTGAGGAAGGTCGCAAGACCTTTTCTCAGACGAGAAGAAGTTCCAGCCCAATCGTGGTTACGTCTCCTTGGTCACCTTTCATCACTGGCCCGTCTAGTTCCCAATGGTAGCCTCAGGATGAGATACCTCCAGTGGCAACTCAAGTCCTGGTGGAATCAAGTGTATGACTCCCCGGACATCCAGATCCCCATGGGACCTGCGGAACTTACGGATCTCCAGTGGTGGGTGGCAGACGAGAACCTACGAAAAGAAGTGGATGTTCTCGTCCTCCTCCCGGATTTGACGCTTTAAAAAAAGGGTTCGGGGCCCACGTGCTGCACCACACGACCTCAGGCCTCTGGTCAGAGTCAGAAAAGTACATCCACATAAGTCTTCTAGAGATGAAGGCCATCTTTCTGGCCCTTCAACAGTTCCAACAGTACCTGGCAAGTCACTCTGCGGTGGTGATGAGCGACAACACCACAGTAGTGGCCTACATCAACAAACAAGGAGGTACTTTTTTGCAGCAACTATCCCATCTAGCAGTAGAGATACTGAGATGGGCCGAAATCCACTCGATACCACTATCGGCACGCTTCATTCCGGGCAAAAGGAATGTGCTCGCCGACAACATGAGCAGAGCATCTCAGATAGTGAGTACCGAGTGGTCTTTGGATCATCTAGTAGCCAACAAAGTCCTGACTTTGTGGGGTTCTCCAACTGTGGACCTCTTCGCAACGGCCCTGAACTCAAGGCTCCTGCTGTACTGTTCCCCAGTCCAAGACCCCAAGGCTCTCTGGCAAGATGCTTTCCAACAAAGGTGGGACAACATCGACGTTTACGCCTTTCCCCTGTTCTGTCTGATGAGGAGGGTACTCAACAAGACCAGAACATCGGTCAATCTTTCAATACCCCTCATAGCTCTGCTATGGCATCACGCGGAGTGGTTCCCGGACCTTCTGCAACACCTAATGGAGCCACCAAGAGAACTCCCTCCACGACACAATCTACTCAAACAACCACATGCCAACATCTTCCACAAAGTCGTAGGTTCACTACGACTTCACACCTGGAAACTATCTAGCATCTCCTCTCTGAGAGAGGATTTTCGCAACAAGTTGCGATCAGGATGTCTGGACACCTGCGAAAGTCTTCGGCAGCAGCCTTCCAGGCAAAGTGCAAAGTTTTCTGTGGTTGGTGTCGTGGAAGGGGTATCTCTCTACTTGATGCCACTATTCCAACAATAGCGGAGTTCCTCGTGTATTTGCGTGAAGAAATGCGTCTTTCAGTCTCAGCAGTGAAAGGCCATCACTCAGCCTTAAGTCTCACCTTCAGGCTGAAAAGAATGGACATTTCCTCATCGCTAGAACTTTCTCTACTCATACGTAGTTATGAACTTACCTGCCCTCAGTCGGAAGTGAGACCTCCCCCATGGAACGCCAGGCATCAGATCGCCACATAACCTGGAAGACGGCATTCCTGCTAGCTTTGGCCTCGGCCAAGCGAGTCAGTGAACTTCATAGTCTCTCGTATGACATCACCCATTCAAGGGGATGGGGGAGGTAACGTTCAGCTTCGTCCCTGAGTTTATTGCTAAGACTCAGAATCCAGGAGTAGCGGATCCTAGATTTGACTCCTTCCGGATTTCTAGTCTCCGTACTGTAACAGATGACCCATACCATATCTTACTATGCCCAGTAAGGAGCTTGAGGCTGTACCTCAAAAGAACAGCTGCAGCCCGTCCTCGTGTGCCTGCACTATTCGTCAGCACAGGAAGGACTAAGAGGAGGGTCACCAAGAACACCATCTCTGCATGGATTCGCAGGGTCATTGACCTGGGTCTGAATCCAGACCCTCCTCCGTCACGTCGCCCCAGAGCACATGTTGTCAGGGGCATAGCTACGTCCCTGGCCTTCAAAAGAAATTTTTCAGTGACGCAGGTTCTTCAAGCTGGGGTGTGGAAATGTCAAACAACGTTCACATCCCACTACCTGCAAGACGTGACCAACAGGAGACTCGATACGTTCTCTATCGGTCCTGTGGTGGCTGCACAACAGCTGGTTTAAAACCTCAAGCTCCTTATTGGACAAGTAGCAGAAGGTTGAGGGCATTGTTACCGGGTTTTAGTCTGCATGAATGAAAAGGTTTGACTGGCCTTTATTCTTTTCTTCATCATCCCCTCTCTTGGGGAAAGCAGCATCCTAGATTCTCTGCATAGCTAACCTCAAACCACTGCAGGTAAACCATGCTCCCTTGTGTTCCTAGTACTGTATTAAGATTAATACTGTTACGTCCCCATACCCTGAGGAGGTGGTATTGGGAAAGTCCTAGTCTACAAGTTTCCATCTAAAGAACTTCAGAACAACTTTCTAGGACAAGTCACACTTCTTCATACCTTCACACACAGCTTGCGTAGGCCGCAGACCTTTTGTAGCAAGGTTCTAGCGAGGTGCAGGGACTCCTTATTTCTTGGGTGCTTACACACTAAAATAAGGAGTCCCCGGGCAAAGCCAAAAGACAGACTGGCTGGGACGTCCACCCTTCCTAATGGGTGAGTCACCCCTATTAAATAGCGTGGTTTGTATTCCAGTTACGGAACAAATGATAAATTCGTAGATAATTTGTATTTTTCTTAACTATACAAACCTTAGTTATTTAATCAAACTTGCCCGCCAGCCCTATCCCCCTTGAAGTCCTACCTCCAAGCAAAGTGAGCTCAAGCACAGGTGTATGAGAGGGGGGGGGGAGAAGCTACCCTCCCCTTCCCCCGCTAACTAGCGGTGTGGGTAGTAAACCCTCGTTAACAATTAATGGCTCATCATTTCAGCTATCCCGAAAGTAATACCCCTATTAAATAGCTAAGGTTTGTATAGTTAGGAAAAATACAAATTATCTACGAATTTGACATTTTTTAATGATGTTTATTGAAATGGTACTCATCAAGTTGGCTTAGTTTACTGCATGAATTGTGAATAGCATCCTTGATGTTAAAGAAATAACTTATACTAAATCTTAATTTTTTCCTGTGTGACTATGCAATCTAGGGGAGGGGCCTCTTTCTGATGTTTTAGTAAGAATGTAGAGATAGGTAATACTGTTTTACAATCCCTGTGATTCTATTTGATGGGATCCATCAAGTTATATTTGATTTTAACCCAAGTATCTACACTTGAGTTGGCTATTATAACTGTTTGTGGAATCATGTTTTAATCCGATCGCACTATTTTTTTTAAGTTTGTATATAATTATCTTTATTTGATTTCAATTTGAAATATACACACTTTGATTTTCAACAACCCTTGTAAGAGTTTTCTTCCCCTGTAAATGTTCCCTTCTCAGCCACCAATTGAGATTCCATGTATGTTAGTAACAAGTGAGACGCTTACCTCTGAATAATATTAAGCAACTTCAGTTCTAGCTGGGTCCCCTTGCCTAGTATAAAATCATGGGGTGGTGCCCAGTGCCTAGTTCGCTTGACTGTTTACCTGTTGCCCAGATTTCTGGGTTCCACCGTTTGATCTTTGTGTAGTGAACGTTGGAGTGTGGTCGGCATTTGGACACTAGGCAGTCTGCGTGCTACCTCTGGCTACTGTCTGCAAACCACTACATAACTTTTGTTGCCCAGACCCGGGAAGCACCTACCTTTAGTTATGGCACCGTCGACGATCAAGGGTCGAAAGGCTAAGAGGAGGCTTAGTCGGGATGTAGAGATCCTCGTCACGATTGTCAGTGACCTAACAACTCAGCTGAAGTCCCTGACACTTCAGGTGGCGGCGCTGAAGAGCATGGAGCTGTCACCAACATGCCACGTTGCCACTGGGGTCACAACCACAGTGACCACCAGCACTCCTACGTCCCCGGCTTGGCCAAACGTCAATGGTCAGACCATTCCTATAACTAGAGAGGAGCCAGTGATTGGAGGTCTCTAGCCCCCTCCAGGGTTCTCACCGTTACTCCCCCCTGCACCAGGCTTCTGGGAGTCTCCTGCTTGGAGTGTACCTCTTGCTTTCTTTTCTGTTCTGGCAACTAACCCTTTTAGTCTGCCAGAGACTGCAGCCAGTGGCCTAGGGGAGCAGTTCTTGGGTAACCTGGCTGAAGCCAGTAGGCCAGAAAAGGCTCGAGTAGCTACAGCTGAGGCAGTTCTTGCCCAGACAGGGGCCATCCCAAATCATAGATGCCAGGACAAGGACACAACCAGATGAGACATACCCAATATGACGACACTTCCAGCTCTTGTCCTAGTGTCAGCTCAGACGACACTGTCGCCACCAACCATGTTCAGTCCCTCCAGACAGACCGCCGTCTGTCTGATCTGCTTAAGGCCCTCGACTCCTGGAAGAGCCCTAAGCCCGGAATCTTCTGCCTAGAAACTAGCCGGAGTTTTGCCCGCTCCCTGAGGGATTTTGAGGTTGCCTGTACTAGTAAGTATACTGCAGGAAGCTCTGGCTGGTGGACTGTTTAGCTAGGAAGGTTCCTAAAGGGGGAAATCAAGGTGGTGGTCTCGGCGAATTGGGGTCCCGAGATCTCATACCCCGACATGAAGGAACACCTCCTCGACTTGTGCCGAGAAGCCCAAGAGAGGCATAATGCGGGTAGGAAGGCTCGGTTCAACAGTGCCACCTGTGGAGAGGGCGAACTGCTGAAGATTTACGCCATGCCGTTGGCCTCCCTGTACTGGTTGGCCTATCCTCGCCGTAGCTTGGACCGGAGAGCGCTGAGGCAATAGCTCCTCAGAACTGTTCCAACCCAAGCTGCAAGTTGGTTGGAGCAGTCTCTGGCCACCATCAATGTCTGCTGGGCGTCTGGCCACTTGGCAGGATGTCTTACACCTGGTAGGTGTTCTTGACGAGGCATCCTGTCAGCAAAGCCAGAAGGCAGAGGACTTGTCCATCAGTCTTGTGGGACGGTCATGGCACACCTTGTATGCCGACATGGTTACACCTGACCAAGTGTATCCACACACTCCTCCTCGACCTGTCCACAAACCTGCACCTGTGGAAGTGCGCATGCCCACATCTCGCACCCCGGATAATTCTCCTCCGTTCCAGAGGAGGTACTTTGCTTGGTGCAGGAAACCAGGGGACCTTGTGGATGAGTGTCGCAGACGCCTCAACCGGTGCCTACGCTGTGGCTTGGCCAACCACCGTGTTGCTCTGTGTGGGTAACAGGTGCTGCTAGTGCGCAGAACACCTGTGCAGAAGACAGCTAATGCCCGCAGCCCTACTCTGGATCAACGAGCAGCAGGGAGAGCCAAAGTGGGAGCAAGTCCAGTGCTTCTTACCCAAGAGGGTTCTTTAAGGCAGCAGAGAGAAATAATCCAGGGAAGGAATAAAATTCTCTTATATTCAAGGCAAACTAGATAGTCCACAAGCTATACCGTCCTTCTATATAGCAACGAAATACACTTCAGTCTCCTGGGAATTGGACTGGGAGGGGAACAATGTTCCACAGCAATTAGACGCACAAGCAGGCAAGCAAGGGGGGGGGGGGAAGATGGGAGACTCAGAAATTGGTGAGGCAGTAGAACAGGAAGGCTAGCATTAAAACTAATACGGTGTTCTAAGTGGTCTGCTGTAAATAGTCCTCACATCTGGCTGCCAGCCTACCAAAAACTAAGAAAAGGAGGCCTAGGAATGGATAAGGCGACACTAAAGGGAGGTCTACCTGTCAGCGTTAGAACAAGGTTAGTATGTTCTAAGGGATGGACAAGAAGTAGACTCGGATACAAGTTCCCACAAGCCGTGCCACCTGGCCAAACACAGGCTAAGTAGATGAGTGAAAATCATTCACCCTAGGACAACTGTAAAACACTATCCACTGCACCCAGAAGGACCTAGAGGACTGCAGCTCCCCACTATGACTCAGCATGGTAGGTTGGGCAGCCTCACGAAACCCGTAAGGTTAAGTGATAGACGGTGATGATGCACATGTACATATTTACCAGCCATGGCCAACAGCCAAGGTAGAGTTAGCCTAAGTCAAGACTGATAAAATACGCACATGCAGAAATTGGTAAAAGGGGGGGGGGGACCCATAATCATACCACAATTGTAAAAGAATATCTAAAAACACATTCTTACAATACAGTACTATCAAAATAACTAAGCATTTCTGAGCGATTTGGATACATGAGCCACTGGCACCGACCAAGTGACAACCGTGGGCAACAAAAAGCATGCACATCGTAAAAATATCGGGGTGGAGACACGAAATTCTCCAACACAAAAGGAAAAGGCACTCAGTCGAGGAAGAAGCAGAAACATCCATGATTGCAAAATCACTCAAAAAAGCTACGAAAACATGCAGAAAACACTCCAAATAACCATCAAGATGGTGCTGCTAGAAGGAATGGAAAACTAGGAAACGTGTTTGTAGTAGCACACTGGGATCGGAAGTTGTAACGGCTCTCTTGCTCACGTATCCAATCCTATCCCATATCCTTTGAGACAAGGTTAACTCTATTCGGGGAAGGATAGCTGTGGCTTGTTTTAAAGACGTCCCTGTGATACTTCCTATGTTAAATTCTCTAGTATATCACTAGCAGAAATATCCCAAGGAGGATGCTGCCTTTGAGGAACTTCCATCAGGACGATATGGCTCGAGCTCAAAAATTATAAATATATAAAAGATCAGACAAGGAAATAAGAACATGCGTGCAACAAACGTTTATTTGAGATTCCTTATTGAATATATAATCAAGTGATAATCTATTCCAAGGAAATCATAGGAAATAGCTGAATTGCTGTATTTGGGATATTAGAATAACTTTCACTGAAATTTTGGAAAAAAGTAAATAAATAGTTACGCCAGAGAATGATTGCGTACAGGACTAGGCACACTTGCACGAATAAACTTGAGAACATTTTAGTGATGAAAACAAATTATATTATTTTCTTTAAAGAGAAAAATAATTGAAACATAAAATGTAGACATTCTCTTAGCCAAAAATGCAATAATCTGAATTTCCAAAATTCTAAGCCAGAGGTCGTGAGTCACGCTCCATAAGAAGAAAGTACAATCACCAATTTGGGTGAACTGTGAATTTATTTCAACAAGTGTCACAGACGGTGAATACAAAAGTTGAAATCCATATTAGAAAGGAGTGGTGGGTTTCAAAAGAGGTAGATAATTTGGGTTACCTTGGACATGTAGGACTCTTTTAACAGGAGTTGAGAGAGATGAAAGCAAGAGGATGCCTGTAGTATGGATCAAATGTAACAAGATTGCCAAATTACTGATAGATAAAGATAATGGATTAGTAGAGAGCAGAGACTTAGTTTAGGTACTTAAAGCCTGTATGCAACAGAAACATGAGCACTAACAAAAGAATTGGGAGAAATTTTGATAAGATGTGACCATAGAATATAAAAGTTTAAAAATTTAGTACAGTGTGAAGATCCTTTTACAAACCAGGTGTTAGAGGTATGGTGTGGTGTCCTGAAGCTGGTAAGAAAGGTAGAGAACTCCCAATATTGAGATGGTTTGGACATGTGATGAGGATGACTGCAGTAATTAGTCAGAAAAAATACCTTTTTAAAGTACCATATTTCCCGTGTCATAAGTCGCACCTTTTTTCACGAAAATTACTGCCAAAATCACCCCACGTCTTAACACTTTATTGACATACAAGCACTCAAACTCACGAGATATAGGATTTATACCTACAATTATCATACATATGTAATAAATTCATTTATTTTTACATTGCACTTCATTTAATGAAGTACAGTAGCAAATTGTTTGTTTGTTTTGGTAATCAGCTGATGACTCGCAAACATGCCAACTAGTGGTCTCGTAGCAGACGACGCTATAACATATTGTTTGTTTATGCAGTATATATCTATTTTCTCATATTTTTTTATATTTTGTAATAAAGCAATATGCCTTTGTTGCCTGAGATCCAAAATAATACAGACAGTCAGTTGCTGAATACGACCTTAGGAAGAACGGATTTTGAGCGAAGCGAAAAAACGGATTTTGGGCGAAGCGAAAAATCTATTTTTGGGTGAGATAGCCATGGCGTCCTGATGGAAGGTTCCTTTTTGGTAGCTTCCTTGGGTAAATAACTACTAAGATATTCCCAGAGAATTTAACCACAGGTTATCACAGAATTCTAACTTCTGGAGCGAGTATCCTAAAGGTTTCCCTTTAAGACATCGTATATCAACAGGGGACGCATGTATTAACGCGCCACATAGCTATCTACACCCCGAACAGAGTTAATGCTTCGGTGTGTAAGGGCTGAGAATAGCTGGGAGCCGTTCCATAGCTAATCTCATTCGTGGCTACTTCTGGTACTCGAGACGTAAACAAACGGGTGCCATTGCTTAAATGACGTCACGTCCGTCTTCATCCTGAAGCCAGTTGCTTGCCCATCACCATGATACAGCAGAGCAGGGTGGGACCTAAAAACTGGACGAAGTAGCAGGGAGGGTCCATCAGGACGCCATGGCTATCTCACCCAAAAATAGATTTTTCGCTTCGCTCAAAATCCGTTTTTTGGGCTCAAGCCATGGCGTCCTGATGGAAGAATGCCAGAGAATCAATGTATCGTGGTAGATTTTCCCCTATTAGTAAGTGCCAAGGCATTGACAAAATAGCATAGTAATCTTGGTAAAGAACCGTAGGGAAGAATCATCCTGCCCCCCTTGGCAGTGAAGTTCCCACGGGCCATGCCGACGTCAAAGTGGTATTGAAGGGCTATTCACCCTGATAGAAGAACTTGAAGAACTTGGAGACGAAGCTGAATGTTTGGCATTCGTATAGGAACATTCTGAAAAGCAGACCAGTGGTGGTTGGGCACTGTGTGCTGAGAAGGGTGATTCATCTCCAGGGTATGAAGAGTAAGTATTCGTATTGGAACATTACATAATCAGAGTGAATATAAATTAAGAGTTAGTATCTTAATTTCTCCATAACCATAAGGAAAAAAGGGGATAATAAAACTATGACAGGCATGTATTTCATAGTAAGTAGGAGCTGATTGAGACGCACAGGTAATAAAATAGAAATTTTATTTCACAAATGCAGAAATTAAATGAATTGCAGCAATAAGTAAAGTTCATTTACAGTAATTATAATGTACATAGTAATAAAGACTTGCTCTTGAATCTGAAAAGGAATTTCAAGTTTATTAGTAGGCACTCGTTCTCGAGGAACGTAAGTCTTTGATTAAAAACACATCATGCTCAGGGCATGCGGCACTTGTGTGACAACTATGACATTTCACCTGGGATAAGAACAGTTATAAAAGCACTAAGTATTTTCGACATCACTATGTATCGCTCGAGGGTCAACATAGGCACCCGAAGAGTTAGAGTCCCAAGTAACTCACTGTTCTATGCAGAGTTAGGTGCAGGTTTCATAACACTACCTGCGGCTACCACAAAATGTTTGACTTCGTGCACTTGTTTCGCATAATGTTTAAAGAAAACGCGCGAGGACTTCCAGCCTGTGAAGTTTTTAAGGCTTTCAAAGTCCATACTCTGAAAGAAATTCAGAGATGATGCAACTTTCCTAGGATCATGACCGGCGGGTGTACTGTCAGGATCCGCTCTGCGAATGAAGTAGGTGATTTTCGCTCTTAATTGTTTCAGTGACAGGTCGCTGCCCGATGTTTCTCCTTTGAAGAGTTGGCCTCCACCAAAGTACGAAGTTCTGCGAAGATAGACCTTGAGGCTCTCTACTGGGCATAAAGAGACATCTTCCTTCAGGGGGCATATTCTCCATCTTTTGGTGGGTAATTCATTTTTGGCGAGAAACGTCGGATCAGGGGAGAGGGTAACGTCTCCTGTATCGGTAAACAGGATGTGCCCTTCCTCTCTTGATAATGTCACTATTTCGCTGACTCGAGCTCCCGAAGCAAGAGCAAAGAGAAATATAACTTTCTGAGTCAGATCCTTGAGAGGGCATGAATCATTATCCAAGTTGGAGGCGAAATGGAGCACCTTGTCTAATGACCAGGAGATCGGTTTCGGTGGGGGTGCTGGGCGTAGGCGAGCACATGCTTTCGGTAGTTTATTGAAGATGTCGCTGGACAGATCAATTTGGAAGGCATACAGAATTGGTCTGGTCAAGGCCGATTTGCAGGTTGAAATCGTATTGGCTGCTAATCCCTGTCCATGAAGGTGAATAAAGAAGGACATGCAGAAATCAATTGTGATTTCCTTAGGATTTTTTGTCTTGACGAAGGAGACCCATTTCCTCCAGGATGATTCGTATTGCCGTCTTGTGGATTCGGTCTTGTATTCCTCTAGGAAGTCCAGACTTTTCTTCGAGATCCCAAACCTCTTCTTTGCGGCTAGGGAGAGAAAATCATGAGATGAAGGTCCTTGATTTTCGATGATGAAGCGAAGACAGTCGACTTCTGTACTTGTTGGGAGAGAACTGGGCCCGGGAGAGGGATCAGCTTGGGCTGCAGCTCCAGGACCAGGGGGTACCAGTTGCTCCGGGGCCACTTGGGGGCCACTAGGGCCGCTGTCCCTTTGAAGGTTCTCAGTTTGGAGAGGACTTTCAGCAGAAGGTTGGTGGGAGGGAACAGGTAGATCTTGGACCATCTGTTCCAGTCCAGTGACATGGCATCCACTGCTTCTGCCTTGGGGTCCTCGTACGGGGCCACATACCGAGGAAGTTGATTGTTGTCGCTCGTTGCGAAGAGATCTATCTGAAGTTCTGGGACTTGGTGAGAGATGAAGGAGAATGATCTTGCGTCTAGAGACCATTCCGACTCTATCGGGTTTGTTCGAGATAGAGCATCCGCTGTCACGTTGCGGAATCCTTGTAGGTGAACTGCAGACAGGTGCCACTTCTTCTTCTCTGCCAGACGGAAGATTGGGAGAAGCACCTGATTTATCTGGGGCGATCTTGAGCCTTGGCGATTGAGACAACGAACTACCACCGAGTTGTCTAGGGTTAGACGAATGTGGATCGAGGGAGGCGGGGATAATTTCTTCAGCGTTAGAAGGACCGCCATGGCCTCCAAGATGTTTATGTGGAACGTCTTGAACAGGGGAGACCAGGTGCCTTGAGCCTGTTTTTGGTGGGAGTGACTTCCCCAACCCTCCAGCGAAGCGTCCGTGTGGATGTTGAGTGATGGAGGAGGGTGTTGAAGAGGAATGGACCTTTTCAGGGCCTTTGCTTCCGACCACGGCTTGAGGAGAAGTCGAAGTCTGTTTGGGAGCCGTCTCTTGAGGTCTCTTCGAGCGATGGATGCAGAACGTCTCCAGACTCCCGCGGCATCCTTTAGCTGTGCACGAAGCACTGGGTTTGTTACTGAGGCGAACTGTAGAGAGCCTAGAACTCGTTCCTGCTGGCGTCTTGAAATTCGTTTGGATTTCAGTAGTCGCTTGACAGACCCTGCTATTTCCTTCCTTTTCTTCTGGGGGATGGAAAGGCGGTGTGACTGAAGGTTCCATTGGATTCCTAACCACTGGAACTTCTGAGCTGGAGAGAGGCGAGATTTCTTCTCGTTGATCTTGAATCCCAGGTGTTCTAGGTACTGGGTGACTTTGTTGCAAGATTTTACACAATCTTCGGGCGATGGAGCCCAGACTAGCCAGTCGTCGAGGTAGGCCATCACCTGGACGTTTCGGAGGCGGAGCTGTTGTACTATGGCGTCCGCCAGCTTTGTGAAGATCCGAGGGGCCACATTGAGGCCGAAGCGCATGGCCCGGAAGGCGTAGCTTTTCCTTTGGAGTCGAAATCCTAGGTAGGAGGAAGCGTGATGGTTCATTGGAACGTGCCAGTAGGCATCCGCCAGGTCTATGGAGACCGTGTAGGAACCTCGAGGCAGAAGGGTCCTTATTTGTTGAAGAGTCAGCATCTTGAACTTGTCGTTCGCTATGAACTTGTTGAGGGGGGATAAGTCCAGAATGACTCTGAGTTTGTCGGAGTCTTTCTTGGGGACACAAAACAGTCTTCCTTGGAACCTGGTGGACTTTACCTTCCTTATCACCTTCTTGTTCAAGAGATCTAGGACATATTCTTCCAGAAGGGGGGTTGATTGTTGGAAGAACTGCTGGAATGTTGGGGGTGGTTGAGTCCAACACCAGCCTAGACCCTTCTTGACGATGCTGTGTGCCCAGGGATCGAAGGTCCAACGATCCTGGAATTGGCGAAGTCTTCCTCCCACCGGAAGCACTTCATTGCTTCTGGTGTCCCGAGGGCTTGCTGCCTCGGCCGCTAGCTCCCTTTCCTCCTCTGCCTCTGGAGGGACGGCGAGACGCGTCTCTGCCTGCACCTCTGTTTGAGCCTCTACCTTTGGGACGAAAGGTAGTCGTCTGTTGCTCGAAAGCAGGGGTGAAGACCGGTGACTGTGACAACACCGGTTGGGTGACCAATTGAAAGGTCTGTTGTGGCTGAGCTGCCACTTGGGAGGTAGCGGGTCCCGGAAACTGACGTCTTGGTTGACGTTGCTGGGGTTTCTGTTTTGAGGATTTCCTCTTAGGTTGAGGTCCGTCGTCCTGAGAGGGTTTCCTCTTCCTTGACATGCCCCACTTGTGGAGAAGGTTCCTATTCTCCGTGGCGGCTTTGTCGGTGATTTCCTTCACAAGGTCAGAAGGAAAGAGGTGTTTGCCCCAGATGTTGGAGGAAATCAGCCTCCGGGGTTCGTGTTTCACAGTGGCACCTGCGAACACGAATTCACGACAGGCTCTCCGAGCCTTCATGAAGTGGTACAAGTCCTTCATCAGGGTTGCCATGTGGGATTTGGAAAGTACCATGTAGTGGTCTGGTACTCTGGTGTCACAGGCCATAATTTCAAGTTGGACTTGGTGGGACATGGATGCTGCGAGCCTCTCCTTCGTATCTTGTTCCCGACGAAGGAGGTGATCGTTGAGCTTCGGGAGGTCTTCGTTAAACTGACGTCCGGCGACGTCAGGATCTAGCTTTCCCACGACGAACGTATGCTGGATGTCCTTCCAGTGTCGAGCGTCAGGGGGAGTAACTATGGAGAAGGGTCTGCACTCCTCCAGTGCAGGGCAGGCTTTCCCCTCTTCCACAGCTTTAAGGCACGCAGCGAAGGCCTTTTCCAAGAATGGAAGTACCGCATTTTCAGGAGCGACATAAGTAGGGTGCTTCTTGCTCAGGGCCGGAAGCTTAGAGCAGGTAAAACCCCTACTCTTGAACGTGTTGGCTAGCATAGCCTGGGCCTTCGCGAGATCGAACACTATCTCTTCCTTCGGTTCGGTCTCTTCTTTGGAGGCAGGTTCAGAGCGAAGTCGGACGTAACAGTCCGGGTAGGCCTCGAAGTTTGGGAAGAACTCCACGTCTTCCAAAGGGACCGTGCCGATCTTGTCGCTGACGAAGATCCTGCCGGTCGCGATAACCATATGCTCAGCATACCTCCATGGGTTGGCATGTGAGCAAGCGGGGAGATCCTTAACCGAAATCCTCTTCGGTTCTCTGGATCCCATCATGGACCTGATGAACTCCTGATTCTCCTTTAACCTGTCGTCCATGACAGCTCTAATCAACCGGATCATTTCTTGAGTGGATGAAGAGGGATCCGGGGTCGTGGAGGTAGACGGGATAGACACTTCCGTCGGTGTAGGAGTAGGGGCGGAGATGGAAGGAGGAGCGACCTCTTGCTCCGACTCGGCGTATTCCACCTGGTCTTCGTCATCTTCAGCTCCTTGAGCCATAAGGGTCTTCTCCGTGTCTTCCGAGACATCCGACATATGTTCGTCATCTTCGGAATCCAGGCGGCACTCGTGCATGGACTGGGCCATGACAACATCAGGTTCTACTGTAATTTGGACAGTGGGGATCAAATCCTTGGGTACCACTGAATCAGGGGAGGCCTTAGGGAACAGGAGTGACCTCATTTCTTCAGTGGCCAGGTACGGTCCGGTGGCATTCTTCTGGAAGCCACGCACCCACTTGCGTAGCTTCTCCCGAGAAGTGTCCCTGACCTCCGCTGAGGGAGGGTTATGGAAGGCATCAACTAGGTGAGCCTGGCAGACCGTACAATTCAGTGGGTCCCAGAATTTCAGATCCCCTATCTTGTTAGCACAAGGGGCGTGAGTCCTGCAAGCCGTATGCCCGTAGAAGTGCGGGCGTTTCACAGCGCAGAAGTCGAAGTCACACTTCATCTGCTCCTCCTGTGGAAGAAAGAGAAAATGAGTATGGGGGGAGTCATAAGAGTGGTTCTTAAGCTAAGTTAAGATTAATCATTAATTTTAACTTAATGAAGGGTGTGATGCATAGAGATTGAAGTAGTAAAGAAAACATACTCCATGCATCCCGCCCGGCTGGCTACCGCAAGCTTTATCCCTGGATAATCCGAGATGGCCGAAGGCACAGGATAGTATTCCTTAAAATTCCACAGGGCAATGGAATTCCATGGAAAAAACCAAGGATAAGTTTGGGACCGAGATCACTCAGTCCCAAATTAGGGGGCTAACAGGTCCCTTAGGGTAACTGCTTCCGGCAACCAGCCGCGCTAAGATGCACGCAGCATGCTGGAATTTTGAAGAATGCAAAGAGACAGCATGATTACTAATAGAACAGTACCAAGGCACTGATCTTAAGAGTGTAAACAGGCCATCTGTTTGCAGTGTAGGGCTATCAGTATTCAAATGATAGCCAGTAGAAGGGGGTGCAAGTAGTCTTGACGCCTCCGGGAGGTTCCGGCAGACCTCCGGCACGCTGGAGACCGCTCCAGCAGAGTTTCTGGCATTAGAACAGACAATATGTAAGTCAAGAGTAATACCAGGGTGGCGGCCGCCGGCACAACGGCGGCACGCCGGCACAACGGCGGCACGCCGGCAGAGGAGCGGATGCTCCGGCAGTCGGAGGATGCCGGATTGGTGACTGGGACAAGGATGGTTATAGCTGAACCAGGTTGCCGGCAGTGGATGCCGGCACTCCGGTGGCCGACCGGCAGGCGGACGGCGAAGCTAGGAGGAAGGAGGAGAGCCATCGGCGGGAGCCGGCGGCGGTCGACAGTCCCCCGGCACGCGGGGGGCTGGCGGCATGAGGGTAGGGGAGAGTCACCAAGGTAGGAGGCAGGTATCGCCGACAGTGGAGGCGGCAAGGGACCGGCACCCGGATAGTGAGAGAGACAGGGGGAGGGATGTAAGAAGTCCAGTCATGGACTCCCAGACATCCCCCCCCTGAGAGGGTGTACCCATGATAGAGGCAGGCTCTATCACCCAGGAGCAGGGGTCTCAGAGGACCGGGAGCTAGGGTAGCCCAAGGGAGGGCTAGGGGACACCCAAAGAGGGGGGAGACCTCCACATGCAGAACACATCCAGTGGCTAACCCCATAGGACACTATGAAGGGTATATGTACCAGAGCGGACTGCACATGGAAGCTCAAGGTAGCCCTATCACTTCACCCTAAGGAGGAGTTGTAGGACAGGGGACAGATGGGTATAGACTAACCTAAGTGTAGGCTAGGCTATACAAGAGATAGGTGGGGAGGGGAGAAGAGAAGAGTCTTCCAAGGAAGGGGTTCTGTACCAGAGCGGCCACTAGGGAAAGGGAGGACACTCCCTAACCTAAGATAAGGCAGCCAGGCTGAAACGGTGCATGGGTACAGTTTCAGCAGGGGACAGAGTAACCTTCCAAAACCTAACCTAGAGCAGGGCTAAGAGCCCTGAACTAGGAAAGATAGAAGACATATCGCTATCGCAGGACAGTCATAGACTATTCCTAGCCATAGAGGAAGGGCTAGCCTTTCCTCACTCTCGGACGCAACCTTAAGGGGGGTTCATTCCCTTAGGGAGGACTGAGAGGCGATAAATACTCCATTAGACACTTGATCCCTCTACTTAGAAAGGGAATCAAGGCTAAACAGAGGGAATGCCAAGGCAGGGGATGAAGGAAGCATATAGGGGTCCTACAAGTAGGTTAGGTTAGGAAGGAACACTAACTAACCTATCCCCTATATGGTCCCTGAAGGCGAAAAAACACTTGCATCACGGTCGAAAGTATTGTAAAATAATGCCACTATCTTCATAACTTAGCCTAGGATCACTAATAAAATCATGCATGAACACTTATATATAGGCGCTCTGGCCTGGGGGCTATAGTAGCCGACTGGTATGAGGTCAATCGATGACCGATAAAAAGCGTCGAAACACGATATAAAAGTTCCTAGCTATGAAGACTAAATAAACTAATGTAATCGATTAGTAAATAAGGCCGGAAGCGTTGTTGTGGCTAACTAAATGAGGCATGCATAACAACAACGACGCCATAAAATGGCGGGTCCGGTAGAGGCACAGCTCTGCCACAAAACAGCAATTATCTCGGAAAGTTATATTTACTTTACGGTCAGAGCTTAACTAAACAATACTGGAACCTTGTACTCAACTTTCCAGAAGAAGGCGAGGCTGAAGGTAGCGACATAACGTAGATGCAAAGCGATAAGTAAAGCACAGGGAAAATCCGTCTAAGTAGGGCGAGCTACTGAACAAAGGATGAAGACGGACGTGACGTCATTTAAGCAATGGCGCCCGTTTGTTTACGTCTCGAGTACCAGAAGTAGCCACGAATGAGATTAGCTATGGAACGGCTCCCAGCTATTCTCAGCCCTTACACACCGAAGCATTAACTCTGTTCGGGGTGTAGATAGCTATGTGGCGCGTTAATACATGCGTCCCCTGTTGATATACGATGTCTTAAAGGGAAACCTTTAGGATACTCGCTCCAGAAGTTAGAATTCTGTGATAACCTGTGGTTAAATTCTCTGGGAATATCTTAGTAGTTATTTACCCAAGGAAGCTACCAAAAAGGAACCTTCCATCAGGACGCCATGGCTTGAGCCCAAAAATCTATTTTTGGGTGAGATAGCCATGTCGTCCTGATGGAAGTTCCTTTAGGGTAGCTTCCTAAGGTATATTTGACTATGGTGATATTCCCAGAGAATTTACCTTAAGGTATCCAGAATTCTAACTCCTGGAGCGAATATCCCTAAATAAACGTAACATGGGATATCGCGTAATATCAGAGGACATATTCTTGACACGCCACATAGCTATCTTCACCCCGAATAGAATTAACACTTTGAGGGGTCAAAGTGGCAAGAAAACGAAAAACGAGAATGAAAGGAGAGCCGTTAATAAGGTACCTCTCCTATCCCGCTTCGAGTGTGTACACAATGGCGCCGACGGCGCCATCTTCATTCCTTGTAGCGATACACAAGGTGCTACAGATACTGCATTATAGGGAGGGGTCCTATAGCCCTTTTCATAAAAAGGAAGGGCGGGTCCATCAGGACGACATGGCTATCTCACCCAAAAATAGATTTTTCGCTTCGCTCAAAATCCGTTTTTGGGGCTCAGGCCATGTCGTCCTGATGGAAGTATACCAGAGCATTACTGTATCTGTGGATTCTCAAATCGTGCCGTACTCTCAAGAAAGTATTTCCTGGTCAGCATAGACCTAGAGACCTATGATGTTACCGTCATACATCATTTCATCTAAGCATAAACCATGTTAGTGCTTCCTGCCCCCTACAGGGAAGAGTCATACTAGACTCTGGAAAAAGTCTCGAGGAGTACATATACATATGGATGACTAACAGACAAGCCAGTATAGTGGTCTCGCCCTATATGTTATAAAGCAAAGTTTTGTATAAGAACCACCAATGTCAGTATGAAATACTGACAAGTTCCCCGGTGTGCCTGTTCTTATCACTGGATTGGAAAAAGGTTTATAACCGTGTAGGAATAAATTTTGCATATCCACTACCATCCCTTTAGGGTATGAAGTCTTTCCTTCTTGGGGAAAGAATAAACCAATGAATGTTTGCTTGTAACAAGGAACAATCTTTTAGGACTATTCATGTTAAAATTATCCTTAGTTTTAAAAGTAATGCTAATACATTTTCTAGTAAAATGACAGGCGAATAAGACGCAAGGTTCACAAAGAACTAGTTTATTGAAAATCAATAAAAATATATGGGTTAATCGACAATTATAAAATTATAAGATGTGGATGAACAAGTAAATAAGCTTAAGGATCACAGTAAAACAGAACATATTTTTTCATCTGAAAAGGAAACATATATGCACCACTTTTAATATCAAAATATTAATATTATTATTAGTCTCTTACTACTCAATCACACTAGCGTCAGAAACGCTTGGCACACGTGTCTGCACTTATGCTTGGTTCACCTTTGTTTATGGAACAGTTGATAAGGACACCTTAGTGGCCTAACACATAGTCTGTAGAAACAGTCCGTGACTACACACCCACCCTTGAATTAATCGTCCCAATTAATTTCACTGTTCCTCGCAGAATTAAACAGCAGGTTTTACAACACTACCTACTGCTACCACAGACCTCTTCAGTTGCTCCACTTGCTTCACATAGTGTCTAAAGAATACTCTGGATGACTTCCAGCCAGTGTATGAGCGAAGATGTTCGAAATCCATATTATTAAGGAAATTTATGGAAGAGGCAACTTTTCTCGGATCATGACCTGCGGGTGTACTATCTGGATCCGCTCTGCGAATGAAATAGGTGATTTTCGCCCTAGTTGCTTCAGAGATGAATTTGAGCCTGATGTTTCTCCCCTAAACAGCTGTCCTCCCCTAAAGTCTGAAGTTCTACGAAGATAGACCTTTAGGCACTCCACTGGACATAGAGGTGCATCTTCCTTCAGAGGGCAGATTCTCCTGGGACCCCACCTATTGGTGGGTAGCTCGTTCTTGGCAAGAAACGTTGGGTACGGAAAAAGGTTCAGTTCTCCCCCATCTAAGAACTGAACATGACCTTCCTCTCTCGAGAAGGCTACTATTTCACTATCTCTAGCCCCCGAAGAGAGTGCAAACAGAAATATAACTTTTTGGGTCAAATACTTTAAAGCACACTCCTCATTATTCATCATTGAAGCAAAATGAAGAACCTCATCCAGAGACCATGAAATGGGTTTCGGAGGTGCTGATGGTCTGAGCCTAGCACAGGCCTTCGGAATTTTGTTAAAAATTTCATTAGAGAGGTCGACCTGGAAGGCATATAGAATAGGTCTTGTCAAGGCGGACTTACATGTTGATATTGTGTTGGCTGCTAAACCTTGACCATGGAGGTGGATGAAGAATGATAAACAAAAGTCTGTCGAGATCTTTTGTGGATTCTTCGCCTTGACGAAGGACACCCACTTCCTCCATGATGACTCATGTTGTCTTCTGGTAGATTTGGACTTATATTCTTCTAAAAAGTCTATACTGTCTCTTGATATCCCTAATCTTTTTCTCACCGCTAGGAAGAGAAAATCATGAGCTGCAGGTTCCGGGCTTTCTGTGATGAAGCGAAGACATTCGACTTCTGAACTCGCTGGGTCAAAACTGGATCCGGTAGCGGTAGAAACTTCAGCTGTAGTTCTAATGCCAGAGGGAACCAAACGCTGTTCGGCCACTTGTGAGCCACTATTGCCGCTTTCCCCTTGAAAGATCTCAATTTGTCGAGGACCCTCAGTAGAAGGTTGTGCGGAGGGAACAGGTAAATCCTGGACCATCTGTTCCAGTCGAGGGACATAGCGTCCACTGCTTCCGCTAAAGGATCCTCGTACGGGGACACGTAATGATGTAACTTCTTGTTGTCCTTTGTCGCAAAGAGGTCTATCTGCAGTTCCGGGACTTGACTCGAGATGAAAGAGAATGATCCTACGTCCAGGGACCATTCTGACTCTATCGGCGTGAGCCTGGATAGAGCGTCCGCCGTCACATTGCGGACCCCTTGAAGGTGAACTGCTGACAAGTGCCATCTCTTCTTTTTCGCTAGCCGGAATATGGCCAACATCACTTGGTTGATTTGAGGTGACCTCGACCCTTGTCGATTCAAGCATCTCACTATCACCTCGCTATCTAGTACCAATCTTATGTGGATCGAATGGCGAGGAGAAACTTTCTTCAATGCAAGAAGTACTGCCATGTCTTCCAGAAAGTTTATATGAAACTTCTTGAATAGGTTGGACCAAGTTCCCTGGACTTTCTTCCGGTGAGAATGACCTCCCCATCCTTCCTTCGAAGCGTCTGTATGAATAGTCATTGAGGGGGGGAGGTGGCTGAAGAAGTACCGATTTCTTCAGTTGCCTGGCTTTGGACCACGGCTTGAGAAGCGTTCGTAGACGAGTGGGTATTGATCTTATCAGATCTCTTCGCGTGTTTGATGCATATTTTCTCCAAACCCCGGTTGCATCCTTTAGCTGTGCTCTTAGCACAGGGTCTGTTACTGAGATAAACTGAAGAGAGCCCAGCACTCTCTCCTGTATGCGTCTTGATATCCTTTTGGATTCTAGTAGTCTCTTGACAGAACCTGCTATTTCTTTCCTCTTCTTTACAGGGATGGAAAGTTGGTGTGACAGTAAGTCCCAACCACTGAAACTTTTGAGATGGAGAAAGTCGAGACTTTTTTCTGTTGATCTTGAATCCTAGATGTTCCAGGAACTGGATCACTTGTTGGGAAGCTTGCATGCATTCTGTCGTGGATGCTGCCCACACCAGCCAGTCGTCCAAGTAGGCCACTACTTGGATTCCCTTTAGGCGTAATTGCTGGAGAGCTGCGTTCGCAAGCTTTGTGAAAATCCTTGGGGCTATGTTTAGCCCGAATGGCATGGCTCTGAAGGCATAAAGTCTTCGTTGTAGCTTGAACCCTAGGTAGGAGGAGAGGTGACGACTGATTGGAATATGCCAATAAGCGTCTGATAAGTCTATAGAGACGGTGAATGCCCGTTTGGGTAGTAGGGTCCTTATGTGTTGAAGTGTTAACATCCTGAACTTATAGTTTACTATGAACTTGTTGAGTGGCGACAAGTCCAGAATGACTCTGAGTTTTTCTGAGTCCTTCTTTGGAACACAACACAGCCTTCCTTGGAACTTGATGGACTTTACCCTTCGAATTACTCTTTTCTCCAAGAGTTCCCGAATATATTCTTCCAGAAAGGGGGCAGAGTGTTGGAAGAATTGTGGGAACGGAGGTGGAGTGCTGTACCAGCTCCAACCCAGTCCATTCTTGATTAGGCTGTGGGCCCAGGGATCGAAGGTCCAGCGATCCCGAAAAAGATGAAGTCTCCCTCCTACCGGAAGCATTTCACTTCTGCTGTTGTTGACCTGAGGCCTTGCCTCCTTGACCGTATCCTCCCCTGAACCCCCTTCCTCTTGAAGGGCATCTAGATGAACCTCTGGCTGTTCCTCCAGCTCTTGGGCGAAAGGTAGTTGTCTGCCTTTCGAATGCTGGGTTAAACGCCGGTGACTGAGTTGTCACGGCTTGAGGTACCAACTGGTACGTGGTTGGGGTTTGTGCCACCATCTGAGGCACTGCGCTCATGGGAAGTTGCTGCTGCTGCTGTCTATAAGGTTTGGCTGGCCGAGAGGATAGCCTAGGTTTCTTCGTCTTCCTTTTAGGTTGGGGACCCTCATCCGGGGAAGACTTTCTTTTAAGAGTTAGGCCCCACTTCTGGAGAAGGTTTCTATTCTCTGTGGCGGCCTTATCCACTACCTCTTTGACCACTTCGTTAGGGAAGAGGTCCTTACCCCATATGCAAGGGGAGATCAGTTTCTTCGGTTCGAGCCTCACTGCAGCCGAGGCGAACACGAACTCTCTACACGCTCTCCTAGCTTTGATGAAACTATAGAGGTCCTTTGTTACTGTGGCCAGATGGGTTTTGGCCACTACCATAAACATATCTTGGATTTTGGGGTCACTTGCCATCGTTTCCAGAGTCGTTTGTAATGACATCGATGCAGCAAGTCTCTCTTTTGTCTCTTGCTCCCTGCGCAAGAGAAAATCTGACAGCTTTGGAAGGTCTTCACCGAACTGACGTCCAGCAATATCGGCCTCCAACTTTCCGACTGAGAAGGTAAGATGGACGTCCTTCCAGTCTTTCTGGTCCATGGGTAAGGTCAGGGACAGTGGCTTACATTCTTCCAAGGAGGGACATGATTTCCCTGCCTCAACCGCCTTCAAGGCAGCCTTAAATCCCTTCTCCATAAAGGGAAAGGCTCTGATAGGAGAAGCCACAAAGGAAGGATGCTTCTTACTCAAAGCTGGTACCTTTGACTTTGTGAAGCCCCTCTCTTTCATTGAGCTCGTCAGTAAAGCCTGTGCTTTACTATGGTAAAAAACTATGACCTCCTTCGGCTCCGTCTCTTCCTTTGAGGCTGGCTCCCTCCTAAGACGGACATAGCAGTCCGGGTAAGACTCCTTGTTGGGCCAGAATTCCACTTCTTCAAAGGGAATTGAACACAACTTCTCCAATATGACAATCTTTCCAGTTGTCATATGCATGTGCTCGGCTTACCTCCAAGGATTAGCATCCGAGCACAAAGGAAGATCCTTCACGTTGAGCTTCTTCTGGGGCCCACGTGATGCTGCAAGTCTCCGCATCTCCAACTTCATTGCAGCTTCCTTTTCATCGTTCTTCTTCTGCATCTGTTGAATCATTTCAACGATGGAAGAGAGAGTCCTACCCAGATCATCTGGGATAGCAGACGATGTTGAGGGAACAGGTTCAGTTGCCTGAACCGATGTAACCAACCCCTCATCGATTTCTTCCTCCTCAGTATCAGGTGCCTGGGTCAGCTCCTCTTCTTGGCCTTCTGCCAGAAGGTCCTTTTCAGTGTCCTCAGACACCTCAGACATCCTATCGTCCAGTTGGATGTCTTGTAGGGCGTCCGAGACTTCAGAATCAACCGGAATCTGAACTAGTGGTATCTCCGTTTGAGGCTGAGGAATCACTGCATCCGCCGATGCCTTAGGAAAAAGGTAAGCCCTCATCTTTTCGCTTGGAAGATAGGGCCAGAAGTATTCTTCTGGAAGCCCCTCACCCAGATTCGAAGCTTTTCCCTAGCTGCGTCCCTTGACTCCGCCGACTTAGAGGCGTCAAATGCCTCAGTAATCAGGTTAGTGCAAATTTTACATACCTGAGGGTCCCAATACCGGAGATCACCTTTGGAGACTCTGCGTGCCTCCTGCACAACTCATATGTCCACAGAAGTTTTTGTTGCGGACGTTGCAGAACATGCTTCTGCACTTCGGATGGTCCTCCTGTAAAGAGAAGAAATTCCATGAGTATCAAGTGAAAAACATCACTGGATAGCTAATGTTAATATATATATATATAGCTTAAAATAACTAAGCTAGAAAGGAAAGAAGGAAAGAGACATACTTGTATTTCCTGCCCAGCCAATTGCTGTAATCTTCCAGATAATAAAATTAAGGTTAAATCTTATTCTAGAATAACCTTCAACATATTTCCCAGAGGAAAATGTAGGTGTAGCTCACACCATTATAAAGAATTTTAATATACTGGATAATTAATAAAGAAAGAACTCACTTTCTTCATCTGTACGGTTTCAACAAAAGGCTGTACAAGGCAACACAAGTATGTTAGAAGAACTTAGTGTTACAATATATTCTATACTATAGTTTTCTCCATGCAGTATATACTATACTGTAAAAATACTGGCTACTGTATACAATATGTGTGCCGGCCGGCACTTACCTCAATATAGTTCCAAGGTATACTACCTTTAGACTACTGGGCGGCAGATCGCTGGTTCAGTTGTGTGTGCTGGCCGGCACTCTCTGCCGGCCGGCAACTATAAACACTAGCACCAGGCTGCCGGCCGCTAATCGTAGCAGCCGGCAGATCTTATGGTGTGCTTCTGTTGCCGGCCGGCAATGGTAGGCTACCTATGCTGGCCGGCAATAAAAAGAACCAGAGAACTTCCACCCGCCCGGCTGCCGGCCACTCAAGCCGGCAGCCGGGCTAAGGGTACATACACTAAAAGGAAAACAGAATGGATGTAAGGATATAAGACGGCACTGCCTTACAGCCCTCCATCCAGAAATAGTGGACATAAGGAAGGGGAGAATGTAAAATTCAGGCTTCCTTCTATCCATTGCCTGCCGGGCTCTACTGACAGACATGGATGTAAGGCCAAGGGAGGTCTGGGGAACACTACAGAAGTTGGGCCTCTGCCGGCCGGCACGATCTTGCCGTCCGGCAAAGGACTGAGCCAGTTCCATATCTTAACCTACTCTAGGTACAAATGTAGAACGACGGCCAAGAGTTGTAATAGCTAGGCCATTACTAAGGATAGGGGGGAAAGGGAGAAGAGGGTCCTGCAAACTTTGCTCTAGTATGAGATTATCCCAACGGCCAAGAAAGCTCATCCTAGCCTAGGGATTATCTATGGGAGGGAGGTCAGCAATACTTGCTACCTCCCTCAATAATAAAACAAAGTTTTGATGTTATTCACAAGGAAATGAAGAATCTTATCCTTCATTCCAAGAACAACAACACTGGACTAGTCTGCTAGATCACTAGAAGAAGGAATCATCTCGTACAGAAACCTTCAGATGTGGTCTAGGTAGGCTAAGCCTCCTATGTCTGCACCTAACCTAGCAAAGGAATCTCATTCTCTATGCTAGAAAGAAACAGACCCCAGACTAATTACTCTGATGTTCTGCCCAAACCTGAAACCAGATTCTCTGGTTACAGGAATAGAACAGAAACACCCTAATATAGTTATATCTGAACACTTATTCAGATAAAACCACTAGGGTTAAGCTCAGGCTTAATCAGAGGGAAAAGGGATTGAACTTAATTTCCAGAGGAGAAAAGAGCAACTGGGGAAGTGCGCGAAAGTATACTAAAGCCCCATAGGCGCGGAGAGAATCGATTACCTAAATCACCAAAACTCTCTCGTATACAATCTTGGAAGAAAATATCAACAATATATTATATGTATAAAACTGCCTATAGCTTCAATGAATTTTAAAACACTCGGAAATCTGTATATCATGCATGAAAGTAGTAGGGCCAAACGCCTAGGCTACGGAGCCTAGCGTAGGCTAGGATCGGTTACCTCAATCGCCAAAACTGAAATACTAACGGCATCATATAAAGAATTCCTATTGTAAAGCTAAATAGGTAGAATTATTAAAGCATAAGGACCGGGAACGTCGCTCTGGCTAACTAAATGACTCGTGCTTAGCGAGCGACAGCGTCCAGGATGCCTCCGGTAGGCAACAGCTCTTGTATACGTTATTACCGCTTTTGATTTAATTTCAAAACACCAAGAGCTTACATTTATACATAATAAAGATAATACTCAACTTTTCAGAGGCAGAAGAGGCTGGAGAAAGCATCATAATGTTGAAAATATTCCAAGATCACGAGAAAACACAGGGAAAACAACGAGTTGTTGAGCTACGGAAAAAGATATGAAGATGGCGCCGTCGGCGGCATTGTGTACACACTCGAAGCGGGATAGGAGAGGTACCTTATTAACGGCTCTCCTTTCTTTCTCGTTTTTTGTTTTCTTGCCACTTTGACCCCTCGAAGTGTTAATTCTATTCGGGGTGAAGATAGCTATGTGGCGTGTCAAGAATACGTCTTCTGATATTACACGATATCCCATGTTAAGTTTATTTAGGGATATTCGCTCCAGGAGTTAGAATTCTGGATACCTTAAGGTAAATTCTCTGGGAATATCACCGTAGTCAAATATACCCCAGGAAGCTACCCTAAAGGAACTTCCATCAGGACGACATGGCCTGAGCCCAAAAAACGGATTTTGAGCGAAGCGAAAAATCTATTTTTGGGTGAGATGGCCATGTCGTCCTGATGGAAGTTCCTAAAGGGTAGCTTCCTTGGGTATATATAACTACGGCGATATTCCCAGAGAATTTACCTTAAGGTACCCAGAATTCTAACTCCTGGAGCGAATATCCCTAATAAAAGAACCAGGGATATCGCGAAATATCAGAGGACGTATTCTTGACACGCCACATAGCAATCTGCACCCCGAACAGAGTTAACACTTCGAAGGGGTCAATTGGCAAGAAAACGAAAACGAGAAAGAAAAGGAGAGATGCTCGCAAGGTATCTCTCCTCTCCCGTTTCGTAAGCGTGCATTGTGCCGCTCACGGCGCCATCTGTATTCCTTGTAGCGATACACGAGGTGCTACAGATACTGTATGTAGGGAGGGGACCTACAGCCCTTTAAAAGAAAGGGAAGGGCGGGTCCATCAGGACAACATGGCCATCTCACCCAAAAATAGATTTTTCGCTTCGCTCAAAATCCGTTTTTTGGGCTCAAGCCATGTCGTCCTGATGGAAGTATACCAGAGCATTACTGTATCTGTGGATTCTCAAAACGTGCCGTACTCCCCGAAGGTATTTCCCGGCCAACTAGACCTAGAGACCTAAGATGTTACCGTCATACATCTTTTCAACTAACCATAGACCATGTTAGTGCTTCCTGCCCCCTACAGGGAAGAGTCCTACTAGACTCTGGAAAAGTCTCGAAGAGTACATATACCTATGTATGAATAACAGACAAGCCAATATAGTGGTCTCACCCTATATCATGTAAAGCATAGTTTGTAAAGAACCACTGAGTCAATATGAAATATCGACCAGTTCTCCGTTCAATACCGGATTGGACAAAGGTTTATATCCGAGTAGGCGGAAAACTTGCATATCCGCCACCGTCCCCTCAGGGCATGGAGTCCTCCCGCCAAGGGAAAGCATAAACCAATGCAAAGAATGCTTGCATAAAGGAACAATCTATTAGAATTATCCCAGATAAATATACATAGAACGTAATGCAAAATTATATCAAATAAATTGACACAAATGAAGGAGACGTAAGGTTCCCAAGAACTAGTTTATTGACAAACGATAAATAAAACAGGTTAAACAACCATTATATAAATATAAGAGGAGGATAACCAACAAATAAGCATAAGCATGATAGTAAACAGAAACTTGTTTATCTGAAAGAAAAACATTAGCGCCACTTTT
Organism: Palaemon carinicauda; assembly: GCF_036898095.1. Taxonomy (NCBI): domain Eukaryota; kingdom Metazoa; phylum Arthropoda; class Malacostraca; order Decapoda; family Palaemonidae; genus Palaemon; species Palaemon carinicauda. The sequence goes on along the minus strand of NC_090726.1, from coordinate 138,961,364 downwards.
AACATACCGAGGTATCAAAATTATAAAAGTCTGTATTACTAATCAGTTACATTAGCGTTGGAAACACTCGGCACACATGTCTGCACTTATGCTAGGTTCACCTTTGAAAGTGGAACAGTCAATGTGGGCAACCCAGTGCCCTCACACTTAGTTTGTAGAACAGATCGTAACTACACACTCACCCCGGAATTAATCGTCCCAATTAAATCCACTGTTCCTCGCAGAGTTAAACAGCAGGGTTAACGACACAACCCACTGCTACCACAGACCTCTTTAGTTGCTCCACTTGCTTCGCATAGTGACGAAAGAACACTCTGGAAGACTTCCAGCCAGTGTATGAACGAAGATGTTCAAAATCCATACAATTAAAGAAATTTAAGGATGAGGCAACTTTCCTCGGATCGTGACCTGCGGGTGTACTGTCTGGATCCGCTCTGCGAATAAAATAGGTGATTTTCGACCTAAGTTGTTTCAGTGATAAATTTGAGCCTGATGTTTCTCCCCTGAATAGTTGACCACCCCTGAAGTCTGAAGTTCTACGAAGATAGACCTTTAGGCATTCCACTGGGCATAGAGATGCATCTTTTTTCAGAGGGCAGATTCTCCAGGGACCCCACCTGTTGGTGGGTAACTCGTTCTTGGCGAGAAACGTAGGATCCGGAAACAGGTTCAGTTCTCCCCCATCCAAGAACTGAACACGACCCTCCTCTCTCGAGAGGGCTACAATTTCACTAACCCTGGCCCCCGACGCGAGTGCAAATAGGAAAATAACTTTTTGGGTCAAATCCTTTAAAGCACACTCCTCATTGTTCAACAGCGAAGCGAAATGAAGAACTTTATCTAAAGACCATGAAATGGGCTTTGGAGGTGCTGATGGTCTGAGCCTAGCACAGGCTTTCGGAATTTTATTAAAAATATCGTTAGCGAGGTCGACCTGGAAGGCATATAAAATGGGTCTTGTCAAAGCAGATTTACACGTTGATATTGTGTTGGCTGCCAACCCTTGACCATGGAGGTGGATGAAGAAAGATAAGCAGAAGTCCGTCGAGATCTTTTGCGGATTATTCGCCTTGACAAAGGCCACCCATTTCCTCCAAGATGACTCATATTGCCTTCTAGTAGATTTGCACTTATATTCCTCTAGGAAGTCTATACTGTCTTTCGAAATCCTGAATCGTTTTCTCACCGCTAGGGAGAGAAAATCATGAGCTGCAGGTTCCGGGTTTTCTGTGATGAAGCGCAGACAGTCGACTTCTGAACTCGCTGGGTCAGAACTGGATCTGGTAACGGTAGACACTTCAGCCGTAGTTCCAATGCCAGAGGGAACCACATGCTGTTCGGCCACTTGTGAGCCACTATTGCTGCTACTCCCTTGAAAGATCTCAGTTTGTTGAGTACCCTCAACAGAAGGTTGTGAGGAGGGAACAGGTAAATCCTGGACCATCTGTTCCAGTCGAGGGACATCGCGTCCACTGCTTCCGCCAAGGGATCCTCGTACGGGGACACGTAAAGGGGTAACTTCTTGTTGTCTTTCGTCGCAAAGAGGTCTATCTGCAGTTCTGGGACTTGACTCAAAATGAAGGAGAATGATCCTGCGTCTAGGGACCATTCCGACTCTATCGGTGTGAACCTGGATAGAGCGTCCGCTGTCACATTGCGGACTCCTTGAAGGTGAACTGCCGACAGGTACCACTTTTTCTTTTCCGCCAGTCGAAAGATGGCCAACATCACCTGGTTGAGTGGTGGTGACCTCGATCCTTGTCGTTTCAAGCATCTCACAATCACCTCGCTGTCCAGCACCAACCTTATGTGGATCGAGCGACGAGGGGAGACTTTCTTCAAGGTAAGGAGTACTGCCATAGCTTCCAGAAAGTTTATGTGAAATGTCTTGAATAGATTGGACCAAGTCCCTTGGGCCTTCTTCCGATGAGAATGACCTCCCCACCCCTCCTTCGAGGCGTCTGTGTGAATAGTCAACGAGGGGGGAGGTGGCTGAAGAAGTACTGACTTCTTTAGTTGCCTGACTTGGGACCAAGGCCTGAGAAGCGTACGTAGACGAAGCGGAACTGGTCTTATCAGATCTCTTCGCGCGTTTGATGCATAACTTCTCCAAACTCCGGTTGCATCCTTTAGCTGTGCTCTTAGCACCGGGTCTGTTACTGAAGCAAACTGGAGAGAACCCAACACTCTCTCCTGTTCGCGTCTTGATATCCTTTCGGAATCCAGAAGTCTCTTGACAGAACCAGCTATCTCCTTCCTCTTCTTCGCCGGGATGGAGAGTTGGTGTGACACTAGGTCCCAGTGGATTCCCAACCACTGGAACTTTTGAGATGGAGAAAGTCGAGACTTTTTTCTGTTGATCTTGAAGCCTAGATACTCTAGGAACTGGATCACCTGTAGGGAAGCTTGCAAACATTCTGTCTTGGATGCTGCCCACACCAGCCAGTCGTCCAGGTAGGCTACCACCTGGATTCCCTTTAGGCGTAATTGTTTGAGAGCTACGCTCGCAAGCTTCGTGAAGATCCTTGGGGCTATGTTTAGCCCGAATGGCATGGCTCTGAAGGCGTAGAGTCTTCGATGTAGCTTGAACCCTAGGTAGGGGGAGAGTTGGCGATTGATTGGAACGTGCCAATAGGCGTCTGACAAATCTATGGAGACGGTAAATGCCCTCTTGGGCAGTAAGGTCCTTATCTGTTGCAGTGTTAGCATCTTGAACTTGCAGTTCACTATGAACTTGTTGAGTGGCGACAAGTCCAGAATGACTCTGAGTTTTTCTGAGTCCTTCTTGGGAACACAAAACAGCCTCCCTTGGAATTTGATGGACTTTACCCTTCGGATCACTCTTTTCTCCAACAGTTCTTGAATGTACTCCTCCAGAACGGGGGTGGAGTGTTGGAAAGATCGAGGGCACGGGGGTGGAGTGCTGTACCAGCTCCAACCCAGTCCATTCTTGAGTAGGCTGTGGGCCCAGGGATCGAAGGTCCACCGATCCCGAAAATTCTGAAGTCTCCCTCCTACCGGTATCATCTCACTTTGACTGCTGTTGCCCTGAGGCCTTGCCTCCCTGACCGCGACCACCCCTGAATCCCCTCCCCCTTGAGGGGCGTCTAGACGAGCCTCTGGCTGCTCCTCTAGGCTTCGCTCGAAAGGTAGTTGACTGCCCTTCGAACGCTGGGTTAAATGCCGGAGACTGCGTCGACACGGCTTGGGGTACCCACTGGTACGTGGTCGGGGTTTGTGCTACCATCTGGGGCACTGTAGGCATAGGAAATTGCTGTTGCTGCTGCTGTCTGAATGGCTTGGCTGGCCGAGAGGGTAGCCTAGTCTTCTTAGTCTTCCTCTTTGGTTGGGGACCCTCATCCGGGGAAGACTTTCTCTTGAGAGATAGGCCCCACTTCTGGAGAAGGTTTCTATTCGCCGTGGCGGCCTTATCTACAACCTCCTTGACCGCTTCACTAGGGAAGAGGTCTTTGCCCCAAATGTTGGAGGAGATTAGCTTCCTTGGCTCGTGCCTCACCGCAGCCGAGGCAAACACGAACTCCCTACAAGCCCTCCTAGCTTTGACGAAGCTGTAAAGGTCCTTCGTCACTGTGACTAGGTGTGTCTTAGCCACTACCATGAACATCTCATGGACCTTGGGGTCACTTGCCATTGTCTCCAGAGTCGTTTGATGAGACATTGAGGCAGCCAGTCTTTCTTTTGTCTCAAGCTCCCTTCGCAAAAGAAAGTCAGACAGCTTGGGGAGATTCTTACCGAACTGACGTCCGGCAATATCAGCCTCCAACTTCCCGACTGAGAAGGTAAGATGGACGTCCTTCTAGTCCTTGTGGTCCATGGGTAGGGCCAAAGACAAATGTTTACACTCCTCCAAGGAGGGGCATGGCTTACCTGCCTCGACTGCTTTCAGCACAGCCGTAAACCCTTTCTGCATAAAGGGGAAGGCTCTAGAAGGAGAGGACACAAAGGAAGGGTGTTTCTTACTCAAAGCAGGTACCTTTGAGTTTGTGAAGCCCCTCTCTTTCATCGAGCTTGACAGTAAAGCTTGAGCCTTAGCGTGGTCCAAAACTATGACCTCCTTTGGCTCTGTTTCTTCCTTTGAGGCTGGTTCCTTCCTTAGACGGACATAACAGTCCGGATACGACTCCTTGCTGGGCCAGAATTCCACCTCCTCAAGGGGGACTGAGCCCAACTACTCCAAAATGACGATTTTTCCCGTCATCATAGGCATGTGCTCAGCATACTTCCAAGGGTTAGCATCTGAGCACAAGGGAAGGTCTTTCACGCTGAGCTTCTTCTGGGGCCCACGTGATGCTGCAAGTCTCCGCATCTCCAGCTCCATTGCAGCCGCCTTCTCATTATTCTCCCTCTGCATCTGTTGGATCATTCCAACGATGGAGGAAAGGGTCTTTCCCAGCTCTTCTGGGAGAGAGGACGATGTTGAGGGAATAGGTTCAGGGGCCTGAACCGGAGTAGCCGACACCTCGTCGACCTCTTCCTCTTCATTGTCTGGAGCCTGCTCTTCATCCTGGTCTTCTGCCAGAAGATCATCTTCCAGACCCTCGGACACCTCCGACATCCTATCGTCCAATTGGATGTCCTGCAGGGCGTCCGCGACTTCAGTATCCACAGGGATCTGAACCACTGGTATCTCCACTTGAGGCTGGGGAATCACTGCCTCAGCTGACGCCCTGGGGAAAAGGTAAGCCCTCATCTTCTCACTCGGAAGATAGGGCCCAGAAGTGTTCTTCTGAAAACCCCTTACCCAGGTACGAAGCTTCTCCCTTGCTGCGTCCCTTGACTCCGCTGTCTTAGGAGAATCAAAAGCCTCAGTAATCAGGTTTGTGCACACAGTACATACCTGTGGGTCCCAATACCGGAGATCACCTTTGGAGACTGCGCATGCTGCGTGCCTCCTACACAAATCATGTCCGCAGAAGTTCTTGCTGCGGACGTTGCAGAAAACGCTTACACACTTCGGATGGTCCTCCTGTAAAGAGAAGAAAATTCCATGAGTATCAAGTGAACTACGTATCACTGGATATACATAGCTTAGCATAAATAAACCAGAAAGGAAAGACACACACTTGTGTTTCCCGCACAGTCAATTGCTGCAACCTTCCAGATAATAAAATCGTATGGTTAATCTATACTAGAGCAACCAATGAATAATTTCCAGAGGAAACAGGTGTAGCTCACACCCAAAAAGATGATTTTAAAATGCTGGATAGTAGACAAGAAAGAACTCACTTTCTTTATCTGCAAGGTTACACCAAGGGCTGTGCAAGATAACACAAAAGTGTTAGAAAAACTTAGTGTTGTAACAAATACTATACTATAGTTTTCTCCCTACAGTATATACTATACTGAAAAATACTGGCTACAGTATAGGAGGTAATGTGCCGGCCGGCACACACCTTGACTAGTTCCAAAGTATACTACTTATAAACTATAAGGCGGAAGAACGCTGGTTCGAATGCATGTGCCGGCCGGCAGCTAAACAACAACCACACCTGGCTGCCGGCCACTAATCGTAGCGGCCATCAGACAATGGTGTGATATATAGCCGGCCGGCAAAGGTATACAACCAATGCCGGCCGGCAGCAAAAGAACCAGAGAACTCCGACTGCCCGGCTGCCGGCCTGAGTGGCCGGCAGCCGGGCTAGGGTACAACACTAGAAGAAAAACAGAATGGATGCCGGGATAAGAGACTGTACTACCTCATAACCCGGCAACCCGAAAGAGTGCACATAAGGAAGGGGAGAATATAACTTCAGGCTTCCTGACCAATGCCATCTGGCTCTACAGACAAACATGGATGAGAGACCAAGGGAGGTCCGGGCAGCACTCAAAGCAGAAGACCCTTGCCGGCCGGCAAGGGACTGAGTCAACCCCATATCCTAACCTATGCTAGGTACAGATGTAGAATGACGGACAGGAATGCAATGGCTAGGCCATTACAAAGGAAAGAGGGGGAAAGAGAGAAGAGGGTCCTGCCAACCTTGCTCTAGTAATGAATCACCCGCAGCCAAGAAAACTCATCTTAGCCTAGGGGAGATCCGAGGAGGGAGGCCAGCAATACTTGCCAACTCCCACGGAACCAAAGCAAGGAAGGCGTTGTTATTCACAGAAAAGAGGATCTTATCCTCCACACCGAGAACAACAACTCTGGACTAGTCTGCTAGATCACAAAAAGAAGGAATCATCTCGTACAGAAACCTTCGAAAGTGAACTAAGGAGGCTAAGCCTCCTATGTCTGTTGTCAGTCTAGCAAGGGAATCTCAACCACAAGCTAGACATAAACAGACTCAGACTAAGAACTCTGATGTCTTGCCCCCTCCCTGAAGCCAGACTTACTGGAAACAGGAAGGAACAGAAACACCCTAATATAGTTGTATCTAAAGTCAATTCAGATAAACCACTAGGGTTAAGCCCAAGGCTTAAACAGAGGGAAAGGGATTGCACACCTTCTCCGAAGAGAAGAGAGCAACCGGGGAGTGTGAGAAAGTATACTAAGGCCCCATAGACAACTAGCCTAGGCGCAAAGAGAATCGATTACCTAAATCACCGAAACTCACTCGTATACTATCTTGGAAGAAAATCAACATAATCTTAAATGTATAAAACTGCCTAAAGCTTTAATAAAATTTTAAAACACTCGGAAATCTGAATATCATGCAGGAAAGTACTAGGGCCAAACGACTAGGCTACAAGGTCTAGCGTAGGCCAGAATCTGCAAATCCTTCGCCAAAACAAAAATACTAAAAGCATCATATAAAGAAATCCTACGTAACGCTAATCAGCTAAAATTATTAAAGCGAAACAGCCAGGAACGTTGCTCTGGCTAACTAAATAACTCATACCTAGCGAGCGACAGCGTCCAGGACGCCTCCGATAGGCAACAGCTCTTGTAACAACGATATCACTATCAAATCACTTTTAAAATTACCAAGAGCTTACATTTATACATAAAGAAATAATACTCAACTTATCAGAAGCAGAAGAAGTTGGAGAAAGCATTAGGAGTTGAAAAAATCCAAGAATTGCGAGAAACACAGGGAAAAAACACCGAGTTGTTGAGCTACGCAAAAAGGAATACAGATGGCGCCGTGAGCGGCGCAATGCACGCTTACGAAACGAGAGAGGAGAGATACCTTGCGAGCGGCTCTCCTTTTCTTTCTCGTTTTCGTTTTCTTGCCAATTGACCCCTTCGAAGTGTTAACTCTGTTCGGGGTGCAGATTGCTATGTGGCATGTCAAGAATACGTCCTCTGATATTTCGCGATATCCCTGGTTCTTTTATTAGGGATATTCGCTCCAGGAGTTAGAATTCTGGGTACCTTAAGGTAAATTCTCTGGGAATATCGCCGTAGTTATATATACCCAAGGAAGCTACCCTTTAGGAACTTCCATCAGGACGACATGGCTTGAGCCCAAAAAATGTTATTTTCATTAGTAAAATAAATTTTTGAATATACTTACCCGATGATCATGTAGCTGTCAACTCCGTTGCCCGACAGAAATCTACGGTCGGGATACGCCAGCGATCGCTATCCAGGTGGGGGTGTACACAACAGCGCCATCTGTGAGTAGGTACTCAAGTACTTCTTGTCAACAAGAACTCAATTTTCTCCTCGGTCCACTGGTTCTCTATGGGGAGGAAGGGCGGGTTCTTTAATTCATGATCATTGGGTAAGTATATTCAAAAATTTATTTTACTAATGAAAATAACATTTTTCAATATTAATCTTACCCGATGATCATGTAGCTGATTCACACCCAGGGTGGTGGGTGGAGACCAGCATACATGTTAACAAAGAAGCTAAGTATCCCGTATTTCATTTTATCAGTTATTCAAAATAACAAACATAAAATAAATAAGTACCTGGTAAGGAAGTCGACTTGAACCATTACTCTGCCTTTTTTAAGTACGTCTTCCTTACTGAGCCTAGCGGTCCTCTTAGGATGCTGAACGACTCCTAGGTGCTGAAGTATAAAGGGCTGCAACCCATACTAAAGGACCTCATCACAACCTCTAACCTAGGCGCTTCTCAAGAAAGAATTTGACCACCCGCCAAATCAACCAGGATGCGGAAGGCTTCTTAGCCGACCGTACAACCCAAAGAACAACAATAAAAAGTATTCAAGAGAAAGGTTAAAAAGGTTATGGGATTATGGGAATGTAGTGGCTGAGCCCTCACCTACTACTGCACTCGCTGCTACGAATGGTCCCAGGGTGTAGCAGTTCTCGTAAAGAGACTGGACATCTTTGAGATAGAATGATGCGAACACTGACTTGCTCCTCCAATAGGTTGCATCCATAACACTCTGCAGAGAACGGTTCTGTTTGAAGGCCACTGAAGTAGCCACAGCTCTCACTTCATGTGTCCTTACCTTCAGCAAAGCAAGGTCTTCTTCCTTCAGATGAGAATGTGCTTCTCTAATCAGAAGCCTGATGTAGTAAGAAACTGCGTTCTTAGACATCGGTAGAGAAGGCTTCTTGATAGCACACCATAAAGCTTCTGATTGTCCTCGTAATGGCTTTGACCTTCTTAAATAGTACCTTAGAGCTCTAACTGGGCAAAGTACTCTCTCTAGTTCGTTCCCCACCAAGTTGGACAGGCTTGGGATCTCGAACGACTTAGGCCAAGGACGGGAAGGAAGCTCGTTTTTAGCCAAAAAACCGAGCTGCAAGGAACATGTAGCCGTTTCAGATGTGAAACCTATGTTCCTGCTGAAGGCGTGGATCTCACTTACTCTTTTAGCTGTTGCTAAGCACACGAGGAAAAGAGTTTTTAATGTGAGGTCCTTAAAAGAGGCTGATTGGAGCGGTTCAAATCTTGGTGACATTAGGAACCTTAAGACCACGTCTAGATTCCAGCCTGGAGTGGACAACCGACGTTCCTTTGAGGTCTCAAAAGACCTAAGGAGGTCCTGTAGATCTTTGTTGGTGGAAAGATCCAAGCCTCTGTGGCGGAAAACCGCTGCCAACATACTTCTGTAACCCTTGATCGTAGGAGCTGATAGGGATCTTACGTTCCTTAGATGTAACAGGAAGTCAGCAATCTGGGTTACAGTGGTACTGGTTGAGGAAACTGCATTGGCCTTGCACCAGCTTCGGAAGACTTCCCATTTAGACTGATAGACTCTGAGAGTGGATGTCCTCCTTGCTCTGGCAATCGCTCTGGCTGCCTCCTTCGAAAAGCCTCTAGCTCTAGAGAGTCTTTCGATAGTCTGAAGGCAGTCAGACGAAGAGCGTGGAGGTTTGGGTGTACCTTCTTTACGTGAGGTTGACGCAGAAGGTCCACTCTTAGAGGAAGAGTCCTGGGAACGTCGACTAGCCATTGCAGTACCTCGGTGAACCATTCTCTCGCGGGCCAGAGGGGAGCAACCAACGTCAGCCGTGTCCCTTTGTGAGAGGCGAACTTCTGAAGTACCCTGTTGTCAATCTTGAACGGCGGGAACGCATACAGGTCGAGATGGGACCAATCCAGCAGAAAGGCATCCACGTGAACTGCTGCTGGGTCTGGAATCGGAGAACAATACAACGGGAGCCTCTTGGTCATCGAGGTAGCGAATAGGGCCCATAGTCTGCTGCAAACATTCTTGTGAAGGGTCCACTCTGTGGGGATGACCTGACCCTTCCGGCTGAGGCGATCTGCCATGACATTCATATCGCCCTGAATGAACCTCGTTACCAGCGTGAGCTTTCGATCTTTTGACCAAATGAGGAGGTCCCTTGCGATCTCGAACAACTTCCTCGAATGAGTCCCTCCCTGCTTGGAGATGTAAGCCAAGGCTGTGGTGTTGTCGGAGTTCACCTCCACCACCTTGTTTAGCTGGAGGGACTTGAAGTTTATCAAGGCCAGATGAACCGCCAACAACTCCTTGCAATTGATGTGAAGTGTCCTTTGCTCCTGATTCCATGTGCCCGAGCATTCCTGTCCGTCCAGTGTCGCACCCCAGCCCGTGTCCGATGCGTCCGAGAAGAGACGGTGGTCGGGGGTCTGAACAGCTAATGGTAGACCTTCCTTGAGAAGAATGCTGTTCTTCCACCACGTTAGAGTAGACCTCATCTCTTCGGAAACAAGAACTGAGACCGCCTCTAGCGTCATGTCCTTTATCCAGTGAGCAGCTAGATGAAACTGAAGGGGGCGGAGGTGGAGTCTCCCTAACTCGATGAACAGGGCCAGCGATGAAAGTGTCCCTGTTAGACTCATCCACTGCCTGACTGAGCATCGGTTCCTTCTCAGCATGCTCTGGATGCATTCTAGGGCTTGATTGATCCTTGGGGCCGACGGAAAAGCCCGAAAAGCTCGACTCTGAATCTCCATACCCAGGTAGACAATGGTCTGGGATGGGACGAGCTGGGACTTCTCTAAATTGACCAGGAGGCCCAGTTCCTTGGTCAGATCCATAGTCCATCTGAGATTCTCCAGACAGCGACGACTTGTGGGAGCTCTTAAAAGCCAGTCGTCTAAATAGAGGGAGGCTCTGATGTCTGCCAAGTGAAGGAATTTCGCAATATTCCTCATCAGTCTGGTAAACACAAGAGGTGCCGTGCTTAGGCCAAAGCACAGGGCTTGGAACTGGTACACAACCTTTCCAAAGACGAATCTTAGGAAAGGTTGGGAGTCTGGATGGATGGGGACGTGAAAGTACGCGTCTTTCAGGTCTAACGAGACCATCCAGTCCTCCTGCCTGACCGCTGCTAGGACCGACTTCGTCGTCTCCATCGTGAACGTCTGCTTGGTGACAAAAGCATTGAGAGCACTGACGTCCAGCACCGGTCTCCAACCTCCTGTCTTCTTGGCTACCAGGAAGAGACGGTTGTAAAAGCCCGGGGATTGATGATCCCGGACTATGACCACCGCTTCCTTTTGTAGCAAGAGCGACACCTCTTGTTGCAACGCTAGCCTCTTGTCCTTCTCCTTGTAGTTGGGAGAGAGGTTGATGGGAGACGTAGCTAGAGGGGGACTGCGGCAGAACGGAATTCTGTAACCCTCCCTTAGCCACTTCACAGACTGAGCGTCTGCACCTCTGCTCTCCCAAGCTTGCCAGAAGGTCTTGAGTCTGGCTCCTACTGCTGTCTGGAGAGGAAGGCAGTCAAAACTTGCCTTTTGCGGACTTGGAACCCTTCTTGGACTTGCCACGGTGACTGTCTGCACGGGTACCTCCTCTGCTGGAGGCTCTGCCACGAAAGGGCGGGATGAACCTAGAAGCAGGTGTGTCAACTGCTGCAGGGCGGAAGGGTCTAGGCACGGAAGGTAAGGTTTTATAGCCTTACGTGCAGAAGATGCCATAAGATCATGAGTATCCTTCTGGATAAGTGAGGCAGCCATCCCCTTAATCAGCTCCTCCGGAAACAGACACTTGGAGAGAGGAGCAAACAACAACTCTGACTTCTGGCAAGGAGGGATACCAGCTGATAAGAAGGAGCAAAGATGTTCTCTCTTCTTAAGGACTCCTGATACATACGAAGCCGCAAGTTCACCAGACCCATCCCGAATTGCTTTGTCCATGCTAGACATGATCAGCATGGCCGAGTCCTTATCTGAAGGGGAAGTCTTCCTGCTTAAGGCTCCCAAACACCAATCGAGGAAGTTGAATATCTCGAAGGCACGAAAGACTCCCTTCAACAGATGATCTAAATCGGAAAAGGACCAGCAGATCTTCGAACGTCTCATAGCCAACCTGCGGGGAGAGTCAACCAGACTTGAGAAGTCGGCCTGGGCAGAGGCAGGAACCCCCAAGCCGGGTTCCTCTCCCGTGGCATACCAGACGCTCGACTTAGAAGCAAGCTTGGGAGGCGGAAAGACGAAAGAAGTCCTTCCCAGTTGCTTCTTGGACTGCAACCAGTCCCCCATAACCCTCAAAGCTCTCTTAGATGATCTGGCGAGAACAAGCTTGGTGAAGGCAGGCGCAGCAGACTGCATGCCCAGAGCAAACTCGGAGGGAGGAGAACGAGGGGTTGCAGACACAAACTGCTCAGGATACAAGTCCCTGAACAAGGCAAGGACTTTACGAAAGTCTAAGGAGGGAGCAGTAGACTTGGGCCCTTCAAAATCAGAGTGAGGCTCATCCAGATGTGCAGCTTCATCATCCGATACATCATCATCCGAAAGCTGAGTTGTAAGAGGTAAAGGCAGAGCAGAAAGCTGAACGGCTGAATCCGGCAGAACGGGTGCATGCGTACCTGCGGATCCAACATCATGCCGCTGCTGGTCGGTCTGCGAGCTGGCAACAACAAAAGCAGAGGGCTGGTGTGTGGGAGGGTCTGCGGTGGGATGAGGAGCATGCGGTATGGTATGCAGAGCATGCTGTAAGGTATGCGGCTCATGCTGCATGGTATGCGGAGCATGCTGTAAGGTCTGCAGAGCATGCTGCATGGGCTGAGGAGAATGCCGCATAGTGCTGGAACCCGGCAACTCCTGATGCGGCAGCTCACGCATGTTAGCAGATGGTGCAGCAAGAACATGCGTCTGGCAGGGTGGACTGCGCATCGGTGGTGGAGCTCTCACAGGTGGAGTGTGGGAGCAGGCAGCCGCAGTATCTGCTGAGCGCACAACCTCGGCGGGTTGTAGGTTAACAGGAGCCTTCTCAGCATGATACTCCTGCATGAATGCAGCAAGCTGAGACTGCATAGTCTGCAGCATGGACCACTTAGGGTCTACTGTGGTTGGAGCAACAACAGACGGAGCAGTAGCCTGTTGAGGGACCACTCTACCTCTCTTGGGAGGTGTGCAGTCATCAGATGACTGCGGCGAGTCCGAACTGACCCAGTGGCTACACCTGGGCCGTTGGACTAGCTCGGAAGGGACCTTACGCTTGAGCGGTCCTGAGACCTTGGTCCACCGTTTCCTCCTGGAAACCTCTTCCACAGAAGAGGAATGTAAGGGCTCATTCGTCTGTATGTGGATGGGACGATCCTTAGCAGATACGTCCGCAACCACTGAGGATACATCCGTGCGCCGATCAAGGCCTGCCGAACCCTTTGGTCCTTCGACATTGCTTCTCCCCTGGGCTTGGGAGCTTGCAAGAGGTCCCGGACTGGGAGGACGACTGGCACGCACAGATGTACCCTCATGCGCAACACTGACACTGACACTTTGCACATCACTAGCACTAACACTTCCCACTGCACTTTTCGCTTTCAGCTCTCTGACATCTGCCAAGAGCTGATTACGGTCATTAGCCAATGACTCCACTTTGTCACCGAGAGCCTGAATGGCACGCAACATATCCGCCATACCAGGCTGAGCACTCGTAGCAGGTTCGGGAGTCACCACCACAGGGGAAGGAAAAGGTTGAGGGGCATGGGGAGAGGAAAAATCCACAGAGCGAGAAGAACTCCTCCTATTTCTCTCCTTCTCTAACCTATGTGCATATCTAAGGAATTCGTTAAAATCGAATTCCGAAAGCCCAGCACATTCCCCACATCGATCTTCCAATTGACAGGATTTACCCCTACAATTGGAACATACGGTGTGAGGATCTATAGAGGCCTTCGGAAGACGCCTAGTACAAGTCCTAACACTACACTGCCTGTACTTAGGTACTTGAGACTGGTCAGACATCTTGAATTTAGAAGTAGTCAAGGGGGAATTCCAAAATCTAGCAAAGTTCGTTACCAATTAATCTAAATTAATTCCAAAAGCTTGCTAAGCTAATGAGAAAGCTTCCTGAATAGCGAAGGCTATAACTTTAGAGCAAATACATCACCAAATCGTGATCAAAGACTCCAAAATCAACAGCGTATCCAAGTAGGTCTTGCCGGCGGCACGACAGAGGAAAAATTGAGTTCTTGTTGACAAGAAGTACTTGAGTACCTACTCACAGATGGCGCTGTTGTGTACACCCCCACCTGGATAGCGATCGCTGGCGTATCCCGACCGTAGATTTCTGTCGGGCAACGGAGTTGACAGCTACATGATCATCGGGTAAGATTAATATTGAAAAACTTCTTTTTTAGTTGAGTGCAGTATTACCAAGTTAGCAGAAAAGTAACTAGACTTAGAATCACATAAGCATTAGCAAAAGTATTCCACTTAAAAGAATTTCTAGATTTCTTTGTTCAGTAATTACATTTTGTGTGAAAATTTATAGGCTATATGAGGAATTTGGGTAATATTACTAGAATTTTACCTCTACTAAAATCTTATGGAGAACCTTTGGCAACACTTTTCAGGTAAACAGCACTTGAAAACACCAAACACTATAACTAAAGGTGTAGTTGTGGTGAAAACAACGAACGGTTTAGGGTTTTTTATATGAATATGTAATAAAATTGGGATAATCGGTATATAGCTACTTAATATTAACTTAAACATTTCATGATACACCCAAAATAAGAAAAGTTACTGTGCCAGACTATAACCACGCTAGAGTCGCTGACTAGGGATTTTTGCTAAGTTTTTAAAATCCTCAATTTTTTTTTTTCTAAAACTGCCGTACTAATTTAAGGGTGCGTCTTACCACTTGTAGCGTCTTATGACACGGGAAATACGGTAATTCTTATTTTTTCTAACTATACAAACCTGAGTAATTTGATAGTATGATTTTAACAAAGTTGGAAACTCTATTTTTAAAATCTATATACGAGGTGTTTGTAGTTTAGTTACTAGCAAGGAAGGCGGAGTCGTTTTCAAGATGCGGAAGAGGGAGACAAATATTCAACATTCCTCAAAGTGCTGATCTGTGTCAGAAAGGTCTATGGCCTAGGAGAAGCCTGGTCTTTCCACCGAAGGACAGGAAGGCAGTCAACGACCTTCTCTGTCGTTCCTCTATCAGTGCGACACCTAGACTTGAACCTTCTTGATTGGCCTTAGCCAGAAATGCTTTACATAAAGGGAGTCTTGGGCCTCTGGAAATGATGCCTCCTGGAAAGTGGGGGTTCTTCCCACCTCATTCCTGCAGCCTTTATTAGGTGGACACAATATTATTGGATGCAGGAGATTCTCCCTTCCCCTCCACTAAACATTGTACTTGCAATCTGGATACCAGGGTTGCTCGCCAGGATGTTTTTCAGTGATTGCAGTTTCTTCTCGGGGGCAGAGACATCTGGTATGGAAATCACAGCCATAGCTACCATGCCAGTAGCCTCTTGGATCGACCTCTAGTCGGGTACAATCAGCTACCAAGCCATCACAGAGAACCTGAACGAATTTACAAAACAAGCAAGCCCTGAAGGACATTGTCCTAATGGGAGCTAGGGCAGTTGAGTTCTTAATGCACCCGGCGGCCAACCAGCTGGCCAATTGGGTGCTAAAGCGTCATGTTGCCGTAACTTTGAGATTTCACAAACAGATTGGCCACTGAGAGGGACTTCATTCATGTAATTCATCTTTGAAGGAGCCCTCTCTCTTCCCACCAGCAGAGGTGGAGGTAACAGACAAATGGAAAAAGGATACTCAAGACTCAGCCGTGCGTCATCACTTTCAACAGCCTTAACCTTCCACATCATGTTAAGAGTGAAACAGTTGTTTAACCATCCCAGCTCTGGAGACTGGTTGTTGACCTCTCAGCTCTGAACAAGTTCATCCAGCAGACGTCGTCAAGGATGAAGACTGCGGCTTCAGGAACTTGAGGGTGTGAATAATCAGGGAGACCAAGTGCTTAAAAGTATGTGTTGGAGAGAACATAAGACCACTGGATTATCAAATATTTCCAGTGAAGTCCTGGAGCTGTTGCTTCAACTCGATTATAGGGAATACTAAGCAGAAGACCCCTTCAGTCTCACATGATCCAACCTCAGACTGAGAAGGCACTTCAACCTAGTCAAACTTGGGAAAACTCTACGTATAGGCAAGATGTGTGTCTAGAGTCAGAGCACAGACGGCGATCCATGATCAGATGATCTTGAGGATAATCAATATTAATAAAAGCCTATCTGCAACACAAACCAATGCATAGAGCCAGGCTAACTAAAACTGGTGCTAGGTATCTGCAAGCTATCCCTAAATGAGCCGTGACTATGTATAATGGGGACTGTCTAGCTCAAATGGTAGCAAACATGAATAAGCTAGGACCGATACTGTTACACAGGTGGAAAGTCAAAGGCAGATACTGTATGTGGATGGTTTAACTGAAGCAGAAACAAATTGTGTACAAGTTTCCAACCAATGGGGCAGGTTGTACCTTCTCCCTCTATAAGTCCAGGAAAGATGATGATCACAAGCATGTTTGTGAAATGTGTTGTTTGGCCACCTCTCAGAGGACCAGCCTCAAAAGAGAGAAGAATCTCTGTTGCCCTACTCAGGAAGGAGTGGCACCTATATAATTTCTTGGAGGGGATTATCAGAAGGAAATATTCTGCTGTTATGAACTCTGGCAAGATTTGGTAAAAGGTTGAAGATGTGGAAGGAGAAGAAGGCAGTCTAATAGGAAAGACAAGAGGAGGGAGACGAATGTTGGCATTCCCCTGCCGTACTCCTTGGAAGACCCAAAATCTTTGACAAAGGCAGAAACATCTGCACTAAGAAGAGAAAAATCAGAGCAGCAGTAAGGACAGCATTGGCCAAGTCCATATGTAACAATAGCACCAAAAAAGTGTCATTTCTAATCAACTTGAAGGATAGTCCGTCTCTTCAACTTCTTGTGCTCCCTAGGGGCCTCTAGAGAAAAATCTAGAGTATCAGCAGTTGGTGCAGTAAAACCATTGAGCTGATGATATATGAGTATTTATGGGATGTTCACCATCAGCACACCTAGCTTATTGCTTTAGAAGAAAGAAAGATGTTCTCAGTTCTAGCCAGATAGCACAGCAAAAAGGCAATTGACTAAATAATCAAAGATGGTTCAATAGCAGCACCAGTTGTTATTTTGGGATTTGAAAGAAACATTATTCTTACTTCTGTCAATGAAACAGTTACTGTCCTTCACTCTCCTTACAGAGTTAGCCTGTTATAATCCTGGACTATGCAAAGACTGCAACTTGTCTCTCAATGCCCAAATGAATACTGTAGTAAAAACTGCAGGTTATCATCTAAAAATTATTGCTTCTATAAAAAATAACCTGGATGAATGCTCCACAAGGAAACTAATGATAAACTGTGTAATCTCTAGAATTGACTACTGTAACTCCATCTACTACAATCTACCAAAAGTACAACTTACAAAATTACAAAACATAATAAACAGAGGAGCAAGACTGATAAAAGGTGTCCAACCTAGAGAAAGGATCATCCCTATACTAATTGATCTACATTGGCTGCCGATTAAAGGGAGAATTTAATTTAAAATATGTACTCTATGACCTACCAAGTTATCAGAACCCGTCATCCAAAATATCTAAGAGAATTGCTACATACCTATTGTGCAGCCAACAAATCGTCCTGACACGAGAATAGTTAGATGGTTTCCAACTATTAGAACCTAGATACATGTCTACTGTAGGCTCTAGAGCATTTAAATATGCGGCCCCGAGACTATACAATAGGCTCCCACGAGACATCAGAATATTTGAAGATATTAAGGCTTTCAATTGTTAACTGAAGACACTTATTCCTCGAGTGTTTTGACAGTGATGATCAAACAGTAAGCGAACAATATGCATTATGAAATGTTTAATGCTCCCGAATGATCATCATAAAACGACTATGTAGGTCCTTTAGAGAGTAGGGTTCCCCTTCTGTACAGGACCAGATAAGCAGCCCCTAAAGTAAAGTACTTTTAAAAGTAAAGAGAAAAATATTCATGGGATGAATTTTTAAAATTCTTAGCGCTCTCATCTATAATGGACTCCAACACAGCCATACTAAGAGTGCATCCACATGACAAACTCTGCACATCGGGCAAACATCATTACTGTACCCGACAATAATGGGTGGCAGGAATGAGCAGTGATGAAGTCAGTGGTGCAAAAACCAGTCATGGATCTACTAACAAATTTGACCAGATCTACGTATCTTAGCTGCAAGTGTCTACTTGTTCACCGGGTAAGGAATAACACTGAAAGTTGAAAGCCTATGTTGACACACAGGTACATGTACTAAATTCAAGTCAAACTTTGGGCTAAGGAGTTATTTGGTAGTTTTCAGTCAATAGCAGTGCAGAATCTGTCAGTGAAAAGCAAGATTAAAATGAAATATCAGAAAAATTGACTAAAGCATTGTAATTGCAACACTTTGGAAGAACTGCAGTTGGAACCTAAACCACTATTTTACATGAACTGCAAGATGGCTACCTATCAGACTTGTGACTAATTGCACGAGAACGTATCCAAACAAATTTTATGATCTTTTAGAGATGGTAAAACCTTTCATAACCATGCAGGTAGCATTCATGTGAAAAAAACACTTAACAGCCAGATGTCATCTAGTTAACATGTTACCCTAGGAATCATGTGCCTGTCAGTGTTGCCATTCCTTGCCAGAGTTATGAACACGACAAAAGGTAGTTTAACACACTGTTCTCGCTTATGACATCATCAGTGATAATTACGGCTTCCTATCGCCTCTGGTAGCTATGTTTGCAATCAGGCGTTGTCCAGTTTGGGTAGACACACCCTGAGGGAACTCCAGAAACAAGTTTCCAGTCCAGTCCAGTCCAGTATTGTAACGGCGACCCTGTGCTCTCTCGCTGTTTTAAGGGTGTGGGCTCATAAGCAGGAGTTCTTGGTTCTTTAGGGTAGTCGAGGTCTGTGCAACAGAACCATGGAACCGATTGATGGACCTATGTAAATGCTCCCCCATCTGAACACCTGTCCCACTTTTCAAGATTTTTTTTAGCAAAGTGATTGAAGAGAAGAGTCTACGCAGGCTCATTAACAGCACCAGGAGTTATCTTGAAAGTGAATGGAAACATTTTCCCCAACAGAAAATAGAATATGCTCCTCTTGGACCTCTTCTTTTTGGAGTTTAAGCTATTGTTACTGGAACAGCAATCATCCTTCACTCTCCTTACAAGGTTAGACCTCAGTCATAATCCTGACCCCTGCAAAGATCACAAAATTGAAGAGGATCAGTTACGAGGGACAAAATCCTCTCAAAGATTGTGAAAGTTCCTTTGAAAATTCTTGCTTTATTCTATTGACACCCTCTGGAAAATTACACACAAAAGCAAATCAAATTTATAACGTGAAAAAATCCTATAAACACTATTCAAATGGAAGCAACTGCCGAGAGTAACATTTAGTAATTAAATCTGACAAGTAGAATATTTCTAATATTACGTTTTTATTCTTTCTATAGTAGTACATGACTGCTTTGCATCACCTGTTTTTTTATAGGGGTGGGGGGTATTTTGATTGAACAAATTAACTGTACAATTTATTCAAATCTATGTGGATAAGAGATTTGTGTTTGGCTAATATTTCTCAACAAAACAATCATGAACCTTTTATTTTGTCACCCTAGAAACATAAGAATTTCATATTTTGTTTACAGTATTAGCAGTAATTTTTCCTCTAGAATTTTCCTTATTTTGATTCCATATAATTAGTGTCCTAAAATCTTTTGAAAATACCTACAGCCAGCCTGATTTTATAGAAATAAACACCTCAGGAAAAAATTAAACAATTTTATCTTTAAACATTTTAATGCAATATATATTTACTGTATTCATAATTTCACTTAAGCCCTTGGTTTCCAGAATCAGAAAAATCTACGGCATTGTTGTACAGTTACCATTGGAAGAATTTAAAATCGCATGGTTTTTTCGTATAATAAAATGACTTTTCTTCAGATTATTATTACTGAATAACCATTTTCATCTGGTCAACTTTAACCCTGTTTTCCTAAGGAATTATGATTAAATATAAAATCTTTCAGTATAAACTGGAATTTAGATCCTTATATTATTATCACAATTTAGAGCTGAATACTCATTTTTTCGAATCGCTTAATCAAAGATTAAGTTATAGTCAAGGCATAACTAAGATATTTAACATGGATTAACTTTTTAAGCCAACTAATCAAGAGCATATTTGCAAAGCAACATGACAGCCTGGTATTTTATAACCTATTATCTAATCACATTACATAACAATTAGGCCTGTACCAAATTAAATTTAGCTAAGAGCGCATTGCAGAAGAAAAATATGGAATTTTTAAGTTTTCATACATTTAAACACACGTGTTTGCATGAATGGCAACTAGCAATTAATCACATTTTATTTACTATAAACCAAACTGGGATGAGAATATATCCACTTAAATCAAAATTATGATAATCACCACAGTCCCTAAGATATTCTATGTACAAGTAGCACAGGTACCGTTCATATATAAATTTTCTTGCACAGAACAGTTGCATCTATATTCTTGTGTAGCATGAAATGACATGCTTAATATGACATCTTTATACAAAAATGAATACAGCAGTATGAAATAAAATTATTTTCAATATCATTAAGGAACATTTCATAAACTCTTTGGCGTGCTGCAAAAATATGACTAAAATCATAAGGAATTAACAAATATCAGGCACAACTAGTCAGTAATTACTACTGCTAATGACTATTGAATTGCGCAGCATTAACAGTGATAATTACAAGACTCAAAACAACAACAACCATCTTAGTTTTTTTCATCCCACAGATTAAATATCCTCTAGTGTTTCTCAAATATTGTACATTATGAGTGTAAAGCCTAGTCAGAGTATAATTGGCGTACATTATATTTTCCTAAAAGCCACTATCACCACGGTTGTTTGATTTTTTGGCGTTGTTATCTATACCATAGTCTAAGTTAAAAGGATAAAATACAAACATCTGAAATTATCACTTTTGTTCAAATCTAAATACCGAATAGTAAGGATGTACACTACTGTACCTTAATACAAATCACAACTAAATCTGTAGTAGAATAAAAATTCAAAGTAAAGCACCCCAGTTTGTCTGAAAAAATCACTTCTTAAAGATGTTGAAATTTATCAGACCATAATAGATACTGTACAATTAGACTCCAAGCTTGATGAGTAATTAATAATTCTCACAGTTTTGAGACAAACTCATCTCCCTGCAGTGAGATGTTAATACAAGCTGAAGGCATGTATTTTCTTGAAACTGTCGGACATTATATTATCTCAAACTTGCAGTTCTATTGCTTTTCTTATTAACTTACTTATTCTAGTATTTAGCCATTTTAAATCAATATAAAAAATTATTCTTATTCTTTTTTTTCTTCATAAGTCAGAAAATAGCCACACACTTCATTAGCTGAAAATGTTAAAATAATATCAAGGACAAAAAAATTACTATTTTGTCTGTGTTCTGACTATTTCAGAGGACTGCTTATTTTGATATTCTATATTTTTCTAAGTGAAGTTAAGTGCATAGTTGCTTTGGATATCACAGTGGCATTAATCATATTTTATATTATTCACTTTATAATTAAATTTTCAAGTTGATAATGTACTAGACTGCTGAGGGCCCAAGAATGTTTATGAAACCCAGCCTACGAGAGACTTTACAACACTGCAAATTTAATAATTGTTAACTATTCCTTCATTTAACTTGGCTCTTTATTAACCCCAAGAGTACAACCATTTGTATATATTGTACAACCACTAAATTTTTCAAATATTTCAAACTAACTTACCATTTAAACCTACTAATTTACTCCCTATAAAGTATACCAGAAATTAATACTTTAGCATTTTCCTTTTTTTTAACTAACTAACATTTGTCCAAGAATAGGTAGCAGAAATATCTTCACAACCAACAAAGACTTGACCACACACTTATCTTTATCACAGGTTATCATACCCCTTGGTTCCTTGACAACACTAAGCTGAAAATTAGTTCTCTTAAACGAGACGTACAGATTTTAAATTTACAACCCTTACAAGAGTTTTTCCATCTTCCCCACAACCTGCCATAAATATAACTCCTTTATTTGGACCTTTATATGTCAACACCACTATTTTGCAACTTTGTCAATGAGATGTCTTTCACTGTCTGTGTACCCCAAGATACTTTCAATTGCACGACGGTGTCCTTTAGCGTTGTCTTTATCTGTTAAAAAGTAGTATATGGCAGACTTCAAGAACTGTAGAGTTACTTCTGGGTCAAGCTCACCATTACGATACTTATTGTTGTTGGTCCGATTGGCTACCTCTCGGTGGTACAGCACCTTAATTGTAGGAAGAAACAATATCTGTATAAGTACACAGGACTGACTGTTTAACAAATTTACACAACTGTGTTGTATTGTAATACTGTACTTCAGTAATTAAAACTTCAAATACTGTATATGACAAAAATCCATTTCCAGCTATATTGTTTATCCATGAAACCAGTTTTTCAGACAAAGCTCAACAAAAAACTAAATTTTAGTACTATAATTTACATTTAATATGAAATATAAGTAACCTCTGAATGCCACATGTAACATCTCAATTACCTTTATCAATGTATAGTAAAGCAAAACCCAAATACAAAATAAGAACAGTATAATGCCGATCTACATCTAAATTACAACTAAAACTATTCCATCGCTGTTCAGTTACTAGGCTAAATTGGCACTAAATATCACCATTAGAGAATAATAAATCTATCAAAATACTGTACTGTGTATTTAAAGATTGTTGCACACTAAGGATAGGCCTACATTCTACCACTTAGATGACTGGCAAACTAACATTATACAGCTATTTAATCTTACTTGCATGTGTATCACAAATATAGTTGGTCTGGAGTAGAGATTCATCTTGACCAATTATGAAAAAAATGGTCAATACAAAGGCAAAAAGCACTGTGGGATACAACCTTACTGAAATCTTAGTTGATAAATATTATAATGCATGTGCTGTTATCTTCTATCCAATAATATTTGTATTACATACGAAAGATTACATGTTTTCTGTTTCAGTAAATAAATAAAGGCTATCCACCAATATCCTTTGTCTTCAGAATTGGATCACCTAACAAAGCTCGCAAAACAAGAGAATTTCTTTTCGTGGACTCCTAAAATACCACGTAAGAACAATATACCGATTACCAACTAGCTTAAGACTGTACCATTAAGTTCATAAATCATTGCTAAAAAATTCAATAAAAGACCAAATTAGTATTAGGCTACAAGCTGAAAAACAATGTTGGTAGTTTTTAGTATGTACAGTAAATTCTTGATACAGTACATCACAGCATCCGAGTGAACTACTGCAAATCAGCAAATAGGTTTATTGATATTGTAAAGCTCATTGTATACTGTAAGACTAAGAAATAAAATGAGAGAAATTTATTAGTCAGGTCACATATTACTACAGTACATGCAAATAATTGCAATGCAAAGCCATCCTATTCATTTAAGCATTTGAAAGCATATTAATTAATCAAATCTGCATCTACATAGACATATACACTATAGTTGTAACAAACATTTTGCTAAACTGCTTAATAGTAGTACGTACTGTACACTAAGGTATCAATGTGAAGCTAAAGACATGCACATTTTTTACTCACATAATCAATATGATCTAAAAGAATTGGCATGCAACAAGACAAGACGACAATCAGACATTCGCAACCAATGAAATTGTAAAATGCTTAGAAGTTTCTCAAAGAATATTCACAAAATTTTATGTAATTTTTGGTTTCAGGGTGATAGACTATCATATCGGAGAATCCTTACATAGTTATTTTATTGGTCAAAAACTTATCAAGCATAACTTTCTTCAGCCAAAATATGAAAATCACCTAGGGCAAAAAGACAGTATTCTAGTTTGCAAAGGTATTTCAACACAATCCTCATAAATTACCTTTAGTAGTATAATGGGCTTTAACAGCAGGACTCTTGAGACTTTTTGTCATATTGTAACGCACTCTGTGTGAGATTCTTCATTTGCTATAATATGGGGCATTGACATTACAAAGACCTCCTGTCAAAAAACTTCCCTACCTTTTCACCTTTTCATTCTAGCAATGTACAGTACATCCTTCACCTTCACATTAGGTAAGCTACTAGTCTGTGAAAAATAATAGATTTAGGACAAACTATGTAGAAAATAAAAAATAATCTTCAAGAGAGGGTTTTATGTACAGCAGATGCTGAATTGTAGTGTTCTGCATGAAAAATTTTTTTATCGGTTTTACAAATTAAGTAGTTTACAGAGGAATATAAAGGCTAAACCCATTGTCATTTATATAGAAAATAATTTTGTTATTTTATGCTTATTTGTGTGCCGTAAATACCACTGATGGTTAAAGTCTCCTGGTCTCTGAAGCATTGTCCCAAATTTAAAACATGATTGAAAAGTAAAAAGCTGAAGGTCAAAGCAAGAAGATAGACAAGACAAGGCCAATGATGAACATCTGTCTGTGTAAGTGTATAGTCTGAGACAGGTAAAGTACGCACCTGCCTTCGTCCCTGTAGGTAAAGTTTGATGGCCTGATTACCGTCCAAAAGAGCTGCATTAGGTACACCACATGGAGCTTTTGATAGGACCCCAGGGAAGGACAGTGGGAAAGGCAAAAGGGGAGCACCACCCTGAAACAGATGGCCAGTGGGCTGGATGTGGCCATACGAAAAGTAAAAGCTCAATTTTGATGCCGAAACATCATATATCCCATCAAACTGAAGAGTTAAAGTTACAATAATGCTATTCTGATGTTTTAAAGAAAAGGCATGTTATACTATGCATGCTAATCCTAACATGTCAAGCAAACTTTTTTTTCATCCTACAAATTGAAACCAAGGGGAGAATGATAGAAACCTAAAATTTTTCAGGTAAACACAAATCATCAGTGTACAGCACTGAACCCTTTACAATAAATATTGAAAGAACAACCAATAACAATATGCATGCTCATTAAGATATTGCATCAGTTTAAATAAATATGCCTTATTTAATTACTTTTGGAAACTAGAATGCAGTAGTGTACCTCAATTCACTAATGTGTTAACAAATCTTTTACTTCACAGGCTAGATTTCCTTTCACTGAAAATTTAGTAATATTTTATCATAGCCTGTTAAGACCCTTAAATCCTAACTTCCAGTTTCCTGATTAATATACTCTTGGATCTAATTCTTTGAATACAGTACTCTTTTCCACCAAAATTTGTATATATACTGTATACAGTAGTATGATGTATTGTACATTGAATGCTAAGTAATTGCAGTAGTTATGATGTATTGTACATTGAATGCTAAGTAATTGCAGTAGTACCTCTTTACCATATTAATTCTGGGAGCAAGCTCGCAACCTAAATTGCTCATATCCTAAAATGAAAATTTTTTAGTAATTTGTATTTTTCTTAACTACAAAAAATTGGAGTTCTTTATGTACAATTTAGATTTATCACTAGCTGGTGTTATGGTCATAAAAACTTGACGAGGTGTCAACCTTACTGGTTACTATTAGAGGTGGTGATGGCCTAATTGGTAACATCATTGATTGGTGAGCGCCAGACTGGGGTTTGAGTCCCGCTCAAGCTTTTTGGTTCCTTTGATCGTTACAACCTAATCACCCTTGAGAGCTAAGGATGGAGGTTTGGGGGAGCCTATAGGTTTATCTGCCGAGTCATCAGCAGCCATTACCTGGTGTTCCCTGGTACTAGCTTGGGGAGAGAAGGGGGTGGGTGCTGATCACATGTATATATTGTCAATCTCTACGGCATTATCCTACTTGTTAGGACAATGTCACTGCCTTGCCTCTGCCATTCATGAGTACCCTTTTAAGCCTTTTAAAACCTTCCCACAGCTCACTCTCTACCATGTCTCTTTTGATTGTAGACTGGACTTCTTAGCGGTTAGGTGATGGCAGACCATCTGATGCTGTATCCCCAAAAGAGGAGAATATGAGGAAAATTAAAGACCAGTCATTTCTTAGACATTCATCCCAAGCTAACACTAACCTCTGCCCTTGACCGACTGCTAATAGTCCTGTCAGGGAGGTAAGATAGCTAGACCACTTGCTGAGCAACCACACAGGTCCCTACATACCTTTACTCTGGGCCTACAGCAGAAGTATCTAGGGATCTGTGTGTTACATCTTGCAGACAACAGGCGTTAAATGTTTTCCAATGCTAGCACTCCCATTTGTAACACCTGTGTCACAGAGAAGTTCCTTCTGAATGCTGTAGGTGTTCTGATACCCTTGACATCATCAGCTCTCGGTCGACACTCCTGTTGAGGGGAGAGTTAAGGCTCCTTGTCTCAGAGGATAAGGAATTTTTCATTACCCTCTTCTGACCTTGCCCTAACTGACAAAAGACATGCTTTGTCTACTAAAAAGCTTTACTAATGCGCTGGAGATAGCGTTTCCGTGCTCTCCCAGGGCATAAAAGTACCCAATCAGGATTGTCAGGTACTCTTTGAAGACTCGCAAACTGGAAGGACTGAAGCTTAGTGTCAGTAACTGCTGGATTTTGAGTCTTAACGGCAACATCAGGGACATAGCTAAAGATTACCTGCTCTATTCCTTAAAAGGGCGAGGTCTCAGAGACACCAGCAACTTGCTAACCTACTTAGCCGAGGTCAAGGCGAGAAGGAAACACAGTTTCCAGGGTCATCTGGTTTCGAGGGTAGACCCAACAGTTCATAAAGAGCTCCTTGAGGGAACATAAAAACCTTTACTAAGTTCCATGGAAATGGTTTCACTTCTGATTGGGGGAAGGATTACACACACCTTCGTATGAGCAAGCAGTTCTTCCAAAGAAGAAGAGCCAACTCCTTTCAGTTTAAAGACCCAGATCGAGGCTGAGCATTAGCCTTTCATTGCCAACACTGGGCAGAGTTTTCCTTTCAGATATACACAAAAATTCAGCAATCAGAGGAGCAGTGACTCCGAGAGAAGCTCCATCTTTTTTTCTAGAAAATAAAGATGTAAAACCTAAAGTATCCAGTTATTGGTTTTGTCACTGGTAGCAAAGAAAAAAAAAGCCATCCAAGGGAGGAAATGCTGGATAACCTCCAGACGATATCATAGGATCCGACTGCCATGAGGCGAGAGTTATGCGGGGTTAGTGTAACAATGTGTAAGGGCAGGAGCTCCCTTGGAATATCTGTCCGCAGAAGCAGAGGGTCCGGGTACCATTCTGCTTGTTGTAGTAATGGCGGTATCAATTATTAACAGGTTGCCAGAAGATCACACCTTGGTTAGAGTTTCATCATGAGGCAGAACGGGGGAACACAGACTTCCAGATTGGCCTATGGATGCCAGGATACATCCTGGAACAAAGTCTATGGCACACTCGGTTCCAGCTGAGGTACATCGCGAACCAGTCATCAGCAGTGAACCAGTCACCAGTATCTAACCCCAAAAGGTAGAGATTTTGTTCGCTATCTGAACCAATTAACTGAGACTTCCTGCTGAGTCTGTCTGCTAGGATGATCTTTTTGCCTGCTTTAAACCCGGCTAAACAGTGAGAGATCTGTCTTCTGTTCATCATAGAATCTTAACAGCTAGATGGAAGAGGTGCCATGTAAAGGAACCACCTTGTTTAGATACGCCACTTTGGTTGTGTCATCACTCATCAACACTAGCGAGAGACCTGAAAGGAGCTGTTGAATAGTTGAAAGGATAAAAAAAAAGCTGCCTTCCACTTCAGGTACATTATGGGGCACTGCCAATCGGACCATAGCCCAGAGGCAGTGTATTGTTGCAGGTAAGCCCAATCTCTTTTCTTTTGTGCATCTGTGAAGAGCATCGAATCTGGAGGAGTAAGAAGATATACCTCTTTTGAGAAGGTTGGAGTCTAGCCTCTAACACCAGTCTTTCATCTGCTCTGCCAAGTGGGCTTGCAGAAAGCCACTTTCTTGAGCCTCCTGATTCTGCTTGCAATGGGAAAGCCTACCCTAATCAATCTGCATTCCTAGATATAATAGATTAATTGGGCTACAGGGATGATTTCTCAGAGTTTACCACGAAGAAGGTTCTCTACTGTGACTCCCAAAATCCATCAGTCTACCAGATAGCGAAGGAGACTGAAGACGTTGGCGGGGGCCAGGGCCGAAACTAAAGTGAACACCCTTGTGAACACCTAAGGTGCTGTCAACAAGCCGAAGCACAACATTTAGAACTGGTATAGAGTATTCTGTCAAGCTGAGGAGTCTAAAGTACTTCCTTGATGCAGAATGCAACGGGATCTGGAAGTAGGCATCTTTTAGGACCGTGACAACTAAATCCTGTTCTGACATGGGTTGTGGTCCGTCTTGATCAGAATTTGAATGGCAAACCTGATCAAGGCTGAGAGGTCTATGACCGGTCTTCCACTTCCAGACGCCTTCTCTACAAGATAGTGTCATCAGGAAAAGCCTGGGGACTAAAGAAAAACTCTTGGAGAGTGCCCTCTTCTACCATAGTTTGGACTTCTACCTGAAGAACAATGTCTTTCGTTTATTCCATCACAAAGGACCTAGATCTCGTTAGCAGACAAATTAGTGGAGGAAGAGCGTTGAAGGGCAGGACAATGTATCACGAATGCAGGACACTGATGCATAGGGTTCTGCCCTGTGGCACTCTCAGTGCCACCAATGCTTCTGGTATCCTCCCCCTAGAGATATTGTGGAAGTATTGCTCCCTTTAGTGAAAACACTGTCCCCTGTTTAGCTAATCTTCCCCCCTTGTTTGCCTTATGTGTCCATTTCGTCACTGGAGAAGGCTTAGGCTGTGCAGGTGCCGAAGAGGAGGGCCAGGGTTGTACAGCCTAATGGCTTGTTTTCCTCTAGTAGGTTGGCCAGGGGACCAGCCACCCGTTGATATACTACTGCTAGTGCTTTCCTGGGTTCTTTGACTGCCAGATAGTACTACATTGGTTACAGCTCATTTTGTCTTTGCCAACACATACACCGAATAGTCTGGCCTATTCTTACCACATTCTGTGTACTTGTACACTGGACAACACCGAGATTACCAAACAATTCTTCACTCAAGGGGATAACTACTGCAATTTAATTATTCAGTGGCTACTTTCCTCTTGGTAAGGGTAGAAGAGACTCTCTGGCTATGGTATGCAGCTCTTCTAGAAGGACACTCCAAAATCACACCACTGTTCTCGGGTCATAGCCTCTGTACTATGGCCTTCCACTTCTTGGATTAAAGTTCTTTTGCTTGGGGGTACACTTGGACATGCTTCTCTATCATTTCTCTTGTTTTTCTGAAGTTTTTATAGCTATTATGTGAAGGATCTAATTTAATGTTGTTACTGTTCTCGAAATATTTTATTTTGATTGTGTATTATTCTCTTGTAATTTATTTATTTCCTTGTTTCCTTTCATTACTAGGCTATTTTTAGATGTTGGAGCCCTTGGGCTTATAGCATCTTGCTTTTCCAACTAGGGTTATAGCCTCGCTTGTATTAATAATAATAATAATAATCCCCCCCACAACAGCCACATTGTTTCATATAGGAAACACTACGGGGTGTTGAAGAAAAGTTGCAGGAAAGGAGGATCCTTCGGAACCTGTACTAGAATTCTCAGACGACAGAGTAAGTCTTCACGGGACCTGGCTGGTCCACTGGTTAGTAGTGTTACAAGTCAAACTCCATCATCCTTGCTACTAATAAGGACAATGTTGGGAGACTATAATAGGCCCTAAAGGTAAGAGTTCTACCGTGTCTGCTAAAGCTGACTGTCCCCCAACCAGTGGTCCATCTAGGAAAAGGCTTGTAGAATTTCAAACTCCATACAACCCCAGATTGTGCCGCCAATATTTTCTTGTAGAGCCTTGGGACAAGACAAACCGAAGAATTAATGGCAGGGGGAAGTCATTCAGGCTGTTATAGTACTTTCTCCGATTTAAAATCTAAGGACGAAGCAGAAGGGATCGGTCTGGCCTAAGGGAGGCGTACCTTATAGAGATCTACAAGTCAACCTTGGCAAAGGACTAAGAATCCAACAACCTAGATCAAGGAAGTTACAGGCTTATAGCCTTGGTCTATGGCTCTTGGAGCAAAGCCTTGACCAACTATGGCTAGGTCTCCGTCCTTTGGAATAAGGGGAAGGTGCCTCGCCAAGTCCAATTACCTACTGCCTGCAGGAAAGGACTGCCGAAAGGAATCTAGATTATAAAGGCTGGAATAATGTCTACAAAAATCTGTCTGATACTTTAAAACATTCTCCACTTCTGATTCACACTCAGCCAAATATGGAGTGGGTAATTTTTCTTAACGGGCGAGGCCACGGGGGATCGAGGCCTGGGAGAGTTTCACAGGCCAGACATAGCAGCCACTGCAGGGATTACTAGGCTCGGTAATATGTGAAGCAACATTCACGTGCGTGAGTCTGGAACCCCTGGGTGACACTAGCTTCCCCCTGAAAGAATGAGAAATCTCTTGACGTAACTGTTGCAACAGTTGGGTTGGAGGGTGTGGTTCAAGTCTTGGTAGCTGTTAGGATCTCCTGCAACCAAGCGACTCCCGAGACTACCCAAGAACGACAGCATGTTTGTACTATGAGCGTACATGCCTGGTACATGTGCACACCTTATTTGGGAGGCAGGATGTACTGTTTGGGAGGTAATATATTGGAAGCTCCTCCTCTTAAATGACATTCGGTCACAAGGAACCTAGCTAGAAATAACTGCTTTATCCTTTTCTTTAAAATGTCAGGGGAATGACACTGCATATTTGCGGTAAATAGTTTACTTGCTCACTCTGCTAAAGCCTTTTCTAAGTGATGTGCACCTACAAAATTTTGTAGGGTTTTCACAGGTGACCACAGTATGATCACTGCGTGGGTGGCAAATGGCCACTGTGGGACTGCTTTCTGCATATAGTGTGCTAAGTCTCATCAGTACTTGTCCACAAAAAATAGCCATATGGAGCAAGAATTTTTGCTCTTGGACTGATGCAATGCTTTTAATCCAATTACAGTATGTATGTTGGCACCCCGATTTGCTCGTATTCAAAGTTACTCATAATCCGAGCTACTACTGAATGCAAATACATGGAAAAAACTTCTTGCAGTACAGAATGAAATATGTGAATGACCAAGTAAAATCTCAAAAAAGGGAGAAATTTAACCTGAATATTTATCCTTTAAAACTTAATATCTATCACCATAGACTCAAGGTAAGAGTAGATTCAATATTCTAAGAAAGAAAATCTTAAACCTAAACCAAAGTTACAAACCTACAGTTAACATTAGTAAAATTCTAAATTATCAATGGTAGTCTTAGTCAAACTGGATTATGATTTCATGGTACACGGTGAAAGTGCAACATTAAAGACAGTTTTGTTAATTCTATTTAAATGCAGTATGTGTGTAGCTGTTAGAAATATGTATACAGTACAGTGTCTACTATTATGTTTCCTTCAACTTGGCCTCTGATTTGCTTAATAGTACTATTTTGAATATAAAAATATATTACAGTAGATTGAGGGGGAATCTTTAGCTGTGAGTGTACTATAATATCATCACTCATATGTATAGCCTACACTAAGGAATTGGATTATTCCCGTTCCATATAGTACATTGATTTTGACTGCCTATTCACCAACCAACTTTATCTGAAAATATTTTCACAAGAAATAATATGAGAGAGAGAGAGAGAGAGAGAGAGAGAGAGAGAGAGAGAGAGAGAGAGAGAGAGAGAGAGAGAGAGAGAGAGAGAGAGAGAGAGAGAGAATCTTGAATCTTATATTTATTTTCAGGGTCCAGGCACACACGTTTTTAACTTTCTACATTTCTTCTAAAAATATTAGACAGCTACGAAAGGTTTCTTGTATAGGTGTTTAATGAATTTATAGATTACGCATAACTTTATTTTATTAAATATTTTGTAACATTCTCGACAGAATAAAACGCAAAACTAAATTACCAAGCATTTTACCATAATTATTTTTCAATTATTAGAATTCTACCACACTTAATTTTCCTGATATCAATATGTCGCAAAGTTTGTCTGCCTACTCTGTATTAACATCTGCATAACAACACACTTTGGGGACAAACCAAGAAAAGTTGAGTGTAGGGTGAAAATGCAGGGGACTGGAGAGATTGTTTGTCCAACCAAATAAAGGGGGGGGGGATAACCATTTAAGTTTTGTATTAGTACATGCTCAAAGATCTCCCATTTTGCAATAGAAATTGAATTAAACCACCATGAAATAAAAACCACCAACCAATTTCAGTAAATAGAGGCCAAAGTTACTTGAACTAAGGCCTACGGTTCACATAAAAGTTACAGTTTCTGATGACACTGTAAACACAAAGCTTTAAAAAAAATCAGTGTTATTGTTATTTGTTTTGTGAATGAGGACAGAATATCTTATGCAATTATTATACTGTCCCAGTATTACTAATGGCAAGCTGGGTGTTTCGATCATCTCTCGTGGTTTATTTACTAATGTTTCCTCTCCTCACCATGTTATTTTTCTCAGTTGGATCCCTTGGGCTTATGGCATCTTGCTTTTCCAACTAGGGTTGTAGCTTAGCTTGTAATAGTAATAATAATAATAATCTGATACAGCACTGCACTGTTTGACCCGACTTTGGTTTGGGTGGGCTATATTAATCTCTACAAAATTATTATTATTATTATTATTATTATTATTATTATTATTATTACTAGCCAAGCTACAACCCTAGTTGGAAAAGCAAGATGCTATAAGCCCAAGGGCTCCAACAGGGAAAAATAGCCCAGTGAGGAAAGGAAATGAGGAAATAAACGATACAAGTAGTAATGAAAAATTGAAATAAAATATTTTATAATCATTAACATTAAAACAGATATTTGATATATAAGCTATAAAAGGACTTATGTAAGCCTGTTCAACAGGAAAAAAATTTGCTGCCAGTTTGAACTTTTGAAGTTCTACCGATTCAACAACCCGATTAGGAAGATCATTCCACAACTTGGTCACAGCTGGAATACAACTTGTAGAGTAGGTTACAGAGTAGTATTGAGCATCATGATGGAGACTGACTGACTATTAGAATTAACTGCATACCTAGTATTACGAAAAGGATGGAACTGTCCAGAAAAATCCAAATGTAAAGATGGTCAGAATTATAAAAAATCTTAACTAAATGAACGTCTGTGACAGATTAATATCTAGATCAGGAATAAGAAATCTAACAGTCCGTAAGTTCCTGTCCAACAAATTAAGATGAGAAGCAGCAGCTGAATACCTGACAGGAGAAAAATAGTCTAAAGGTAAAATGAAAGAATTAAAACACTTCTTCAGAATAGATTGATCACCAAAAATCTTAAAAGACTTTCTCAATAAGCCAAATTTTGTGCAACTGAAGAACACAGATCTAATGTGTTTCTCAAAAGTAAATTTGCTGTCAAGAATCACACTTAAAATTTTAAAAGTCATACAAAGTTAAAGAAACATTATCAATGCTGAGATCAAGATGTTGAGGAGCCACTCTTCCTGACCTACTTACAATCATACTTTGCGTTTTGTTAGGATTCAACTTCATACTCCATAATTTGCACCATGCTCTAATTGTAGCTAGATCTCTATTAAGCGATTCAGCAACTCCAGATCTACATTCAGGAGATGGAACTGATGCAAAGAGTAGCATCATCTGCATATGAAACAAGCTTGTTTTCAAAACCAAATCACATGTCATGTGTATATAGTATGAAAAGTAATGGGCCAAGAATACTACCCTGAGGAACACCAGGTATCACATTCCTCTACGCACTATGGTAATCGAGGGAAACCTTGCACCTCTCATATCAATACAAGTGAGTATGATAGCAGCCTGAGTAACTTAAGTAGTTGTGAGAGATATAGACCGTCTAGGCAAGATGCTCCTATTTAAAACAGGAACCCTACATATAAAAAGAGGTTTCCCAAAGCCTACCTCGCAGGGGGCGTTGGAGACTTTTAAGAGTATATGAAAAACATACTTGGTTACACAAGGGAAGTGGATATTACCTACAGAGGTTGAAGCCAGCTTTGCAAAGGAACCTATGGCACTGTTCCTCGAAAGGAGGGGAAGATGATGAAAGTAAAAGAGCCAGGCATACTTTTCATTCATCCAACCTAGCCCAGGTAGCCAGTACCTTCAACCCTCTGCTACTTATCCAACAAGGAGCCCAAGGTATTATTAAACCACTTATTGTGTCACCGCTACAGGAGTGGGAGAAAACGTATCGGGTCTTCTGTGGCTCACGTCTTGTAGGTATGGCGAGGTGAACCTTAGACACGTATCCACCCTACCAATGGCACGGTTTGTGTCACAAAGGAGCTGCTTGAAAACGTCATGGACGGATTCTGCCCTAAAACGTTCATCTCTATGAGAAGGACAGGGATTCTGTGACTGGTACAAGGGCCTGCATCCCCATCGTGGACGAGATCCTTACAACCTCCTCTGACCTTCCTAGAGTTAGTGAGGCGTGCTGAACCTAAGGAGTGAACTCCTTTATTGTTTTCCTTAGGTATGTCTCAATATAATCACTGGTGTGAAAAAGAAAAA
Source organism: Palaemon carinicauda (assembly GCF_036898095.1). Lineage (NCBI taxonomy): Eukaryota > Metazoa > Arthropoda > Malacostraca > Decapoda > Palaemonidae > Palaemon > Palaemon carinicauda. The sequence goes on along the minus strand of NC_090726.1, from coordinate 138,927,048 downwards.
CAGACTAGTATCTGACCCAGTGTGCTATACCCTTGCAGCTAGGTAATCACCCTTCTCGAGGTATTTCCTCAAGTAATTACCCTAGTTACAGCCTTCATTATAAAGCGGTAGGTTCCCAGTTGGAGGGCTTGAACCTGAGGTTCAAGCTGCCCGGAACAAAATAGGATGTTACTTGGTTTATTGCCGTGAATGTGAGACGAGGGAGACCTATGGGGTACGTCTCTTTTGCGTCGAGTGATACGCTGGGAAAGACCTGTCTTCGGGGTCAGGGGAAGATCTGCAGTTTAGAGCCACCCATCTTGTAGAAGGCTGTACAGTATTACCCCCCTAAAGGTAATAGGTTCAAACTCTATGGAGAGCTACGATCGTAGATGCTCGATGAACGAGCGAAGGTCTTCCATTGCCAAAGCCTAAATGCACGATTCCTTTCGTTGGCAATTTTCAAGTGCATGACTAGAATAGCACTCTTGTGAAGAGGAAAAAACTGACTTCACTTGACTCACCACAGAGTATCTAGTCCTTGACTCTAACCACAGAGTACTTAGTCGTAAAGGAAGTCCGTAATGGGTTCTTCAGAGCCACAGACATGCCACTGTGTGTGACCTGTCTTTTCGTATTGCCGACGAGGCTAGTCCGAAGCTCTAGTCGAGTCCCCTAATGAGACAAGTCCGACTATAAGTCTGAACGGAAGTGGGGAGAAGCCATCTATTCATTTCCCAAGAAAATTTCTCACAAAAGGGAATCAAACAGGATACAGCAGTCCTTCTCCTGCAAAAAGATGATCACTGCTTGTCAATGATATTCATTCCACGTCCCGAAGGAAGACCACTAAAACAAGAGGCCGAAGGAGGAATACTCCTGCAGAAGCGGTGGAGTCTATAAAATCCAAACCGGTAGACAGGATACCCCGAACGGGAGACCACATAGGAGCAGGAACTGTTTTCCCACGAATGAGAAACCGACAAATCAACTGCCCTTCCCCCGGGCACTTTCCTTGAAGAAAGAAGGTGCCTACTAGGGGATTAAAAGAATGTATCATTAGTGCTTTGATCATAGTCCCGAGGACATATGGTCTTGTATATGGCCTCCCCCCCCCAACATTTCTTTAATGCCTCTATAGGCAGGCAAACCAGCCTTAACTTGGTGCCAGTCCTAAACCCGGGTAAATGGGGAGGGTTGGTGGTGGGAAAGGCATCCAGCCATGAAAAATTAGCCAAAACAACTATGGGGATCGAGTATAATCAGAATAAAATTAATGCTAGGGCGTTCCCCTGAAGGGAAGCGTTGGGACCTCACCTGATCCCTCCGAAAAATCAGCAAGGGCTACCCAGTCATGGGCAGGCTGGGTTAAAGAGGCAAGCTCAGAGAAAAATATCTGAGGAGAGGATGAGAGTAGCAACACAATGTGGGGACATTGACTGGAAAATGGCGAGAGCTGGTTGACCTCATGGAGAGATGGAAGATTGGAGTGCTGTGTGTGCAGGAGACCAGGTGGAAGGGAAATAACGCAAGAGAACTAGGCGAAGGTTGTTAATTATATTACAGTGAAGCAAATATGGAAGGAAGAAATGGAGTAGGAATAATAATATCGAAAGAGTTGAAGGAAAATTTGATTGGGGTGAATAGGGAAAATGAAAGAATTGTGAGTTTAAAGCTAGGACTGGGAGCAACAATAGTCAATGTGGTGTGTGCCTATGCCCCGCAAACTTGGAATGATTCCTGCAAGGGAAAGTGTAATTATAGGAGATCTGAACGCCACTTGGGAATTAGTAGGGAAGGGATAGAGAGAGTGCATGGAGGTTGGGGTGTGGGTGAGAGAAATGATGGGGGTGAAAGAGTGATTGATTTTGCATTGGATTTTGACCTAGCAATGATCAACACCTTCTTTGAGAAGAAGTTTAACAGACTGATTACTTACAGTAGTGGTGGCAGGGAGAGCCAGATATATTTGCTGCTGTGTAAGAGAGACTATCTGAAGGAAGTTAGAAATTGCAAGGTGATAAATGGGGAGAGTGTAGCAGCGTAACACATGTTAGTGGTAATTGATTGCAGACTAAGGAATTGTAGAAGTAAAAAGACAAGAATGGACCCAAAGATTAAGTGGTGGAAATTGAAAGAGGAAGAACAGAGTCTTGTTTAAGGAAAGAGTGCTGGAAGCAGTAAGGTTATATGAGGATTTACAAGAATGGTGAACTGAGAATAGTAAAGTGATTCTAAGGATCAGTGAGGAAGTACTTGGAAAGTCATCAGGCAGAAGACCCCCAAATGATAAAAGAATCGTGGTGGTGGAATGATGAGGTCCAAGAATGGGTAAAAACCAAGAAAGAAGCCAAGAAGAAGGCAGATCTATCAGGACAAGAGCAGGATAAGGAAAACTATAAACAAGTAAAGAAAGAAGCAAGAAAAGCAGTAGGAAAGGCAGAGACATTAAATGAAGTCTATAAAGAGATGGAAACACCAGAAGGAGAGAAGAAAATATTACGAATTGCCAAGGCCCCAGATGCTGCATCTAAAGACCTGACACAGATAAGGCAAATAAAAGATAGCAAAGGTATAGTTAAGTGAAGAAAATTAAATTAAAAGGTGGGGAACTTATTTTCAAGGACTATTGAATGAGGAGAACCCAAGAACAGTATTTGAAGATGGACTCCCAAATGAGACAGTTACCATAGACGTGACTAGAAGAGAAGTAGAACAAGTAGTAAAGAAGATGAAAAATAGTAAGGCTACTGGACCGGATAATATACCAGTAGAGGTATGGAAGAGTCTTGGAGAGGAAGGCATAGATATCTTGTGGGACCTGACGCAGAAGATCTTCAATCGGGAAAAGATGCCAGAGGAATGGAGAAGAAGCCTAATCATTCCCATCTATAAGGGGAAGGGAGACATCCAGGAATGTGGCAACTACAGAGGCATAAAGCTGATAAGCCATATAAAAATATGGAAGATCATTGAGCAGAAACTCAGAGATGAAACAGCAATTGGTGAGGAACAATTTGGATTCATGCCTGGAAGAGGGACTGTAGAAGCAATATTTGCTTTGAGGCAAACGATAGAAAGACATCGGGAGAGACAGAAAGGATTATATATGGTCTTTACTGACATGGAGAAGGCATACGATCGAGTACCACGTCAGGAGCTGTGGAGATGTACAAGAGAAAAGGGAGTCCTTGAGAAATACTTAAGAATCACCCAAGATAATGTATGAAACGGCAGAAGCAAATGTTAAGAGCTGTATAGGCCTAACAAAGTTTCCCAGTAAATGTAGGACTACATCAGAGGTCTGCATTGAGCCCTTACCTATTTGATCTGGTCATGGATGTAGTAACACAAGGTATTAGAGATCAGTCTCCTTGGTGTATGCTTTTTGCTGATGATGTTATACTGTGTAGCACTAGGCGAGAAGTAATAGAAGAGAAACTGGAGGAGTGGAGAAGAGAAATGGAAAATAGGGGATTGAAGATCAGCAGGAAAAAAGAGTATTTGTGATTGAAAAATGGAGAGTATGGGGAAGTTAGCTTACAAGAAGAGAGATTGAAGAGTTGAAAATTTCAGGTATTTAGGATCAACAGTTGCAGAGGATGGTGATCTGGGGGCAGAAATAAACGACAGAATACAAGCAGGATGGAAGAATGGGAAAAAAGTGCATGGAGTACTATGCGGCAGGAAAATAGGGATTAAGTAGAAAGGTAAAGTACACAGGACAGTTGTGAGACCAGCAATGATGTATGGAGCGGAGACGTGGGCAATAAAGAAAACAGAAGAGAAGAAACTGGATGTGGCAGAGATGAGAATGTTGACATGGATGTGTGGGGTGACAAGAAGAGATAAGATACGGAATGAGGTAATTAGGGGTACCACAGGAGTTAGAAAACTATCAGATAAGATCCAAGAAAGTAGACTGAGGTGCTATGGTCATGTCATGAGAAGAGATGAACAGTATATTGGGAGGAGAGTGATGGAAATGGAGGTACAGGGAACGAGAAGGAAAGGGAGACCAAAGCAAAGGTGGGTGGACTGTATCAAGGATGACCTTCGATCAAAGGGATTAACTGGTGATGAGGTGTGGGACAAAGGTAGATGGAGAAAGCTGACCAGAAACATCGACCCCACATAGAAGTGGGAAAAGATGTAGACAAAGAAGATGATGATGATGATAGGATGTGTCAAATCCAGAAGAATGAGGAGATCTACTCCTGGGAGAGATTCTTGTCAAGCAGTCTTTTAACTAGGACCATTGCGCTTGCTCAGGTCTTGTCGAGGACCGAGAGAAGGACGATCCCTAGTGCCGAGGGACCCGGGACCTGGCTAATTCTTTAGAGGTCGAACCCGACGGGAACTAATGCGGTCTTGTCGGACCTGCAGAAGTTTCTACAGGGTAATGAAAATGTCTATGGATATCCTTATAGGACATGACCTTCGTGCCATTCCTTCGATTACTCAAATTATAGATCAATGTAAAAGGAAGGAGATGTCTCGCAGGAGTTCAAGACTTTAAAATCGGTCAGTAGTCCGAGGTCTTTCAGATAAGGGCTGATCCTATATAGGAGGCTAACTGGTTGATAGCAAAACCTTCCCTCACATGATAAGGTTTAAAGGTTACGCTTGTCTCACGAGGAGAGACTAAAAACAAAGAGACTTCTTACCAACAAAGCATGGTTATATTCCGGCGTCCCTCGTCTTCTATGAGATCGGACGTTCCAATCATGAGGAAGAAGCTAAAGACTGCCTACCATTACCCCCACAAGACTGGGACACTCAAATAGATGACTCTCATTCAAAGGAACCAAACAATCATCACTAAATGGCTGACACCTGCCAGTCATTGGGAACTCTTGAATCAAACTTGTGTGGCCAATTCTAAGGCGACAATTTTTTGGCATATTTTCATACTTCCATTGAGGTATAGCATTTATTATTTCCTTCATCTTACTCTGATCAACAAGATTCCAGTAGAGTTGCCAAACATCACCAAGAGACATTTTGATATCAGGCAAAAAGTAATTACTTAACTTCTTAACCTGCAGCGCAACAAATATAGAGCCTCTAAAAAAAATTAACTTAAGGGTTGGTTTGATTACAATCCGTCAGTGCCTGCAACATTTTTTGCATCTCTAAAAATAGTAAAATTATCCTCAATTACAGCTATTTTTACAATAGCAGTCAGGATACCATACAGCTCTGCTGTAAAGATAAAGGATGTTAAAAAGAAGCGTACGTTTACAACTAAAACGAGACCGAATTTTACACCCCAAATCCAATGTCATCATAATCAAAATGCCTCAAAATATAGTGTAAATGTCTTAATACTGTGACCATTAAAAATATCCCCGCCAGTCTTAAATACAAAATATTACTTCATATAATATTTCATCTTATTTCTTATTATACACTGCTACATGTTAAGTACAAACAGGATAGCATACCAATTACTCTATGGAGTGCAATGCTTAAAGTCCACAATTACTGTACCAGATTCTACTACAGTATAAAATTTTAATCAAAATGCTAACCCGCAGACTAAGAAATGTAATCTTTAAAAAAAAAAAAAGGCTTTGGATGGAAAAGAGTACCACAGGTTATGTATCTTATCCAAAATTTGATTTTCATTAACTGGTGCTTACACTACACTCAAATCTGATCCTTATTCCATGATGAATGCTCTATACGATAACCTAGTAAGTACCGTAATATAATGTCCGGCTGTCCCTCCATTATCTATATTTTAAAATCAATGCTGGATATTACTATGATTAAACAGTATTGCAAGATATTCTATTCTGGTTGTGGATAAAACATGCTTAATAACATGACTTGTGCATGCAGGCAACTCAGGAAGTTAAGAGCTTTCTTATTAGATAGTCCAAAGGAGTGACCAGCATAACTAACATCAGATTTAGTCTATGCTACAGATTTAAATATGAATACCTGTATCTAAAAGTTAAAAGAAAGGGAAATTATATGAAAATTGTGTATCCTTGGATCAGCGAGTTTTTATAGATTGAGATTGTGCCAGAAACCACATCAATGAACTACAGTACAGTATGAAATTTGTGCAGAGAGTTATAGTAGTATAATTGAAGGAAAAACAAAATGTCACACACAAGAGCTCATATTTGATCAACAAATTTAAAAACAATTCTGAAAAAGATTCCTGCATTGTTATGGTTTTTTTCATACGAAATTATGTATTAATGAGAATTCGTAGTAGTTTTTATCTCACGCTATGTATACCACTTCAAAGTGGCCAAGAAGGTTATTTTTGTCTCTTGCAGGAGTTCTTGCTGTTAACAAGATTGTGTATATTTGAAAACTAAATGTACAGTGCTCAATGGAAAAAACCCAAAAACTACTACTACAGTACACTGTTAAGTGACTTGCAAATTTACATCCCAGTAGCTATTTTAATGTCCTTTTCTACTACTGATGATAATTCCACTATTTTTTAATGCAGTACACTCCAGATATTGTACTACTTTCAAGTTCATATCTTCCTACATCACTCATTCTGAAAAGAATTTGTTAAACTTATGTACGCTTTCTTACATGCTCCAATTAGGCAATAGAACTTGACAAGGTAGGTTAGACCTCTGTCCACCTTAATCCCACTTGCTTCCCCTGACTTTTATTACATCTTTTCAAGTCTTAAGTTACAAGAGAAATATGAAAACTAAATTGGGTTGGCATTGACGTTTTCAAAGCAGTCTTATTCTTCTATGAAATTGGGTTTTACAATAAAACATCCTAAATAGATTTTACAAACTAGAGCTAAAGAAGACTGGGAATTAAATCATTTTAGATTATACTGGTCATGTCCCACTTTCTCCGATAAAACACACTGTAGCCATTTTCAGTTTGCCACTAATTCTTACCTTTATAGCAGGCAATGTTTTTTTTTTTTTTTTTTATGCAGAAAGAGTCTTAACTACCTTCCTCTTGTAATTTATTATGCTTAAAGTGTCTTATCTAAATTCTAGACTAAGAAAACTTTAACTTAAGGTCTCTCGCCATAGTCTTGGTCCATGCCAACCAATATTGCAAAGCTGATCCTGTGGTGCTACACTAAGTCATTAGCACCTTATGCTTATTGTGGATATCAATTAAGTAGGTAATAATACAATGTAAAGATGCATATTCTAGATTCCTTTAAGTATAGGTATTCGCCCAACATACAAAATGCCTTTTGATTATTACTCCAGGATGATGCCCATTAAGAGAGGACATCTAATTTTATAAAAATCCATTAGCATAATCTGCTCCAATTTAGAAATTATAAAACTATTACTCTAGCTTCAGCTTTTTCTATTTATTAGATATGAATGCATAATAAAAATTTTCCTTTCTATTACGTTTCTGTAGATCAGCACAAGTGTGTTTTCCAGGTAAGTAATTTCATTCAAAATCTTCATTAATTTTCAGGAAAAGTATCAATGTGGCAGAGGAAAGATCCAGATTTTCAATCGGAGATATATTTTCTTACAAGACAAGAAATTTAGATGGACTTAGTCCATTTTGCAGAAGAAAAGTCTTGTGCTGTTTACACAGGGAAAACAATTTGTAATTTTCTTGTAAAAATAACTGGATTTGTGGAATCTTTTTGAAACAAGGAAAACTTTGTTCATAGCCTTAAAAATGCTGCTGAAGTATGCACAGACCATCCTCTTAGAAAAGAGGTTGCAAAAGAATCAACTGCCAGCAATTATTCTATGGAATAATTTTCTCCCTTCAGTTTGGAAATTTAGTGCCACTATTTGAACCAATCAGGTAGCATGCATCAAGAAGCCAGGGAAACTCGGGGAAACCATGTTGGTTGGTACTCTTTGGAGGACACACCTTTGCTTTCTCGAAAAAAGCATAACTTATTCTGTTTGGTCAATAGAAAAATCCAATGAGTTCTAATCCTTTTCCTGCTCATTCAAAGAACTAGAAAATGTTTAAATTAATTATTGACAAGAAACTAACAGTATTCTTTTTCTTACATCATTTTTTAAAAGGATTATGACATTACCATCCTGCTTATGCGTTGCATTACATACTTTAAGGCCTAAAATATAATGGATGGGCCTTTCCATACAAGAACAGCCACACTGCTGACGTTGCTACACTTCCATAATATACAGTGAAGCATACAGTATATGGTTAAGATTCTTCCATTATAATATACTATTTTCAAAAAACAAAACCTATGGATTCATCATGTGACCCCACTTTGGTACCCAAAGCAAGGTCTGAATAAACTTAGATCCACACAAGGATGATCGAGCTACTGGGGTCCAAGGATCATTGTTTGAACAAACTTCAATATACCCTACAAAGCTTTTGCCAGGTTGTGCCATTTCTGTACATTTGGGTGGTTCTATTTTTACTGTTATACTATAGTAATCTCCCATGGAACGAGGGATGGGATTTCCTTTTCTAAAGAATGTCTGGTTGTAGTGACTGGAGAATTCAAAAGTTTAAAGCTCCTGTCAGATATAAATTCTGTAAATGCTAAAACCCTACACTGTACAGACAAGAATAGATTTTGATCGGAAAAGATCCGCTAAGTATAAGTGAACTGAAGGGAGAACCCATGAACATTTTGAATGGCTTGAAAAAAAAATTGCAATAAAGAATTAAAATATCAACCTAAGACATGGCCATAGAATAAAATATATAAATTATATATATACATATATACACATATACAAACATATATATATATATATATATATATATATATATATATATATATATATATATATATGTATATACTGTATATATATTATATATATATATGTATATATATATATTGTGTGTATATATATATGTATGTATGTGTATATATATACATATACATATATATACATATACATTTATACGAGGCCTGTCGGAAAAGAATCCGACCTTTATTTTTCACGTGCGAACTAGAGACGATAGCGCGGCGCCACTTGGCACAGTGAAGGAAGACACCTTCATGCGCATGCGTGAATTTTTTCACCACCATCCAGCGTGTCAGTTGCTGTCTGTCGGTCGCTGAGTGAGGTGATACACAACGTGTGTCGGATTACCGATTCTCTCAAGATGACTGAACGTGTTGAGCAAAGATACTGCATCAAATTTTGTCAAAAGCTTGGTGATTCTCAAAGCGAAACAATTCGTAAGATTAAGCAGGTGTTTGGAGACGATGCGATGGGTGTAACACAAATTAAAGAGTGGTTCAACCGGTTCAAAAGTGG